>NW_028188943.1:1202500-1552500 GCF_054131305.1 Coturnix japonica | reverse complement strand
CCCCGCTGTGAACTTCCAATCTTTTAGTGGGGGGTAGTCCAAACCAGCTCGTACTGGTGTTTTGTTGAGCCAAGGCATCTGTTTCACTCTCCCATCTTCTACAACAGGAGTCCATTCTTCTTTCTTATCGTTGATGGGCGGCAAGTTTCCGTGGACTCTGCATTCTGTTCTTCAGCTTACGTGCCTGCAAGTGCCTTGTCCTTCAGCGTGGACCTTCAGCTGACCTACAAGGAAGATAACCACGCACTCCTGCTATCAGGTACTCCCACAGCCCGGATGGTAGAAGTCTATACAGTCTGGATAAATGTTCCCATGTAACCAATGAATCACCTAGGAATGAAGCTCAACTCACACGATGGAATTTCTGAAGTTTCAGTTTGCTTTTACAAAAACAAACAAACAAACAAACAAAAAAAAAAACACAAAAAAACCAAAAAAAACCAACAAAAAAAAACAACAAAAAAAACCCCCAATGAATTTATGCACATATACGTGCACAAGCATACATAAGAGAAGCAAAGCCCTGAAGAAATTGCTGATACTGAAATGTCATGTATTTAGAAGGCAGGAAATAGCAGGTGCAAATGTAACATGAAGACCTAGCAAATCCAGCTCCTTTGCACATATTTCTAGCAATCTGGTCCCTTCCTGTTCTATCACATACTATTTGCAGGCAGAAGCCTGATTCACACATTGCACATGGCAGACCTATGCTTCAGAAGAGCAAGATGTTTGACTGAGAGTGGATGTTTTCCATAGGATCTCTACTTGTCTATTGCAGGGATGAAGAGGTACAGCAAATACCAGGAACTGCAAAGAAAGAAGAGGAAGGTCTCAAGGCTGATGTTGCTGAACGTCTACATTTCATGTCTACAATCCATGCCTGAATGTCTAGAGGGATGGATCTTCCCAGTACTAAGCAAAATGATTAAACCAAGCACCAGGAGAGATCACCCACCCATTGGGTTGGCCCTGTGTTCTCGGTCCCTGACTCCAACCAAAACTAATGGATAAAATAAATGGTTAAAATGAGAGATGCTTCATAACGCTAAGTCGGACCTAAAAATTAGACATAGGGGATTTAAATTGAGCAGCACAAAACTAGGAAATTCCCTACTGTAACATCCCTGCCTCCCAAACAGAAACCCAAACCCATCATCTGCCCGCACCAACCTGAGATGCTGTGCAACTAAGTTAGTTGGCAGCTTGCTGCTATGACCCCCCCAAAAAACCCACTCTGACAAAATTAATGATCTTCTCTCCAGAGTATGGTTTGAATTGTGTCCAGCAAGCAAAGCCTGCAGCCATATGCCAAACAATGAGAAGGAAATAAAATACTGACTAGCTGTTTGTTCATAAAGCTCCACCTATTCTGTGCACCACCTCAAACATTGCTGCTTTGTAAAGGTTGGGTTTAAAGATGGCACTGGATACCCAAGAGAAGACTCAGGTTTGTGTTTGCTAACTTTGCATTTGGTGTTTGCTGAGTTATGGAGCTTCCCTTGCAGTTTTGGAAATGTCTGTATAACAGCAATTGTCTGCATGGAGTTGTTACCCTGAGCAGTATCACAGTCAGGACTGGGTCCAGAATCCCTCTGGATATCAGCTATATTGGAAGCTATTAACAGTAGCAAACTACTGAAATATGATTAGAGGCAAGCTGATAACTCACTTTAAATCATAGCTGGCTTCTGCAGCCAGGGAGAAATAGCCAGACTCGCTGACAAGGCAGATGAAAGCCTCCAAGGGCTCTCTGTACCTCTCTGCCTCCCTCTGCTCCTGAGCAGAGATCCATGTGTATTCCTTGGGAACGCTGTCTGTGCCAGAGAGGTTTTAGCCAACCAGCTGTGTAATCTGCAGGACAAGAGGTCAGGGTCTCAGCAGGGAATTCAGAGCGGCTCTGAGCATCTCTGGGGAAAGCAATGGCAAGACCTGGGGATGCAAGAACTTGGGATGCTCTTATCACACAGGCTGCTGACTTTGTGTCCTTTCCCTGTGTATGCTGGACACCAGACCAGAGATGGGAGTTATTTGGCCCTTTGAGTCTAGTTCCCACTGTTTTGCCTGTAACTAGAGCAAAATTCCCTTCCATAAGCTTCCTTTTAAAAACGACCATCTTAAATATAGTTCAGTTGTCTGCCTGTTGGTTATACGGTCCTTCCCCAGTCTTTCTCTCCAACTCTTTTAGTTACTAGTTTAGACGTATCCATATCAAGGTTACCCCATTTCTTCTGGTGTTTCCATGAATCTTCCCTTGCAAGCATTTACCACAGTGCACTTAAAACCTTTTTTTTCCTGTCTTCTTGACTGTTATTATTATCACAGAATCACCTGGGGATTCACGCAATATCAAGAAGCCTCCAGGCTAGGAATAATCCTTTTCCTGAAAGGTTTACAGTCTAAGTAGGCAGGACTGTAAGTGGCAATGAATTGAAGCAGAAGGTCAAATAAATAATCTAACAGATCAATAGCAAATGTAAACAAGTTCCTATTTGCATTTTCCTGATTTGCCCACCACAAACCACACAAACATCTATGGATGCACCTATTGGTCACATCTGCTGCCTTGTCCATGCCACAGAACACCTGCTTTGCCCTGCACACACTAAAATTGCCCTACCATTCCCTGGGCTTGATATAGAACTAAGGTTGGCTCAGCTGCTCATTGCCAAGTGTGTGTGGCCAGCAGTATCACCATGAGACTCATGAGATGGCTTCACTGATATGGAGTCATCTCAGATATCAAAACATCTTTGTGTCTCTTATTCATTTTGCTGAAAGAATGCTTTTTTTTTTTTTTTTTTTTTTTTTTTTTCCTGTTAGAAAAGAATCACAGAACTATTTTTAAAAGAAGAAATCAAAGAAGCCAGGTTGCTTACAGGTCCTGAAAATTTCTGCGCTTCCATACTTGCACATTCCTCCAATGTAGACACGTAAATACAAAACCCATCAAGTGGAAACACATGCAGTCAGGTAGAGACAAGCAATTTCCATTTGTCACGCAACGTGCAGAGCCAGGCACAGGCTGTGCAATCCTGACCTCTGGTCTCAGCCATCACCAGGGCTGTGTCTGCACCACGTCCAGCTGCCGCCCTTCCACCTACACTGGGGGAGATTCCCTCTCCACCTCTTCAGTAACAATAGGGTCTGAATCATGATAGTAGAATTGGCAACGTACCTGAGTGCATGGACACATATCCACCCTGTATCACAGTGATAACAGATCCTGCTGTAGGGCCGAGGACTTAAACTGAAGGAAATCAATCCATGCCTCTTGAGCTTGTTCTTGACATCAGCTCTGCTGCTTCCTGATCTCTGCATCCTTTCCTGTTCCTTTGGATTGGCAAAGCAAGAAAAACATACAGTTTTAGGCCTATCCCCTGGCAAAATGGCTGGCTCAACAGAAAGAATACACAATCCTCTGCAGGGGCACAGATCCTATCTCCTACTGTAGATCACATCAGATAACCCTATAAAAGGGCTTTTGTTCTAAGCTTCTATTTTGTTTGATTAAGAATTTAATATAATTTCTGCTTACTGTTTGTCTTCAAGATAAATAATCTCAAATGATTAATAAGTGCGGTTAATTATTTTATACATTTATCTATGTCTCCTGAGTGATAACAAAATTGTTCTGGTAAAAACAAAAACATATAACTTAATTCTTAAGTTTCTAAGCTTTGATTTAACATAGGAAATGTAAAACTGACCCACTACTGAGGAATTTTGAGTTCATCAGCCCTTAATGAAGCTGGTCTCATTCAGGGAAATCCCTTCTGCATGTAGTGGAAATGCTCAGTCATGGCCTGAAACAGTGATGGAGCATGTGGGAAGGCAGGGCCAACCCAGGAGAGCTCAGGTGCAAGCAGTGCAGCTGAATAACTGGAAGGGGTGGAGGCAGGATTCACCCCTTCCCAGGCCTCATTTAAGGGTTGGCAGTGGAGCTGAGGGCATCTCTTGCTGGCGATCCCTGCCTACCTGAGGCTCTACAGTGGTAGGCAATTCTTGTCTTTCACTTCTCCATCTGTGGCTGCTGCATTTGGGTTTGTTCTCATTTGCTGTATCCAAAGACTTTGCTGCCCTGCTATTACCATCTCAGCATAGCACTGCAACAAGCATAGGCTGCATAAGGGCTGCCATTGTGAAGTGGTTTCTTAGTTAAAAATTTAGCAAGTATTACCCTGCTCTAATACCATTTCATTTTCTTTTTCTAACAGTAAGAGGAAATCAAGAAATCACTTCAGAAGCACATGAAAATACACAATGTGAATGGATGGTGTCTCATGGAAAAGAGTGTTCCAATGGTGTCTGCCCAAATAGTGCTGTGATAATGCTTTTCTCCTTTCTTACATCACACCTCTCCAAAACTCCAAGCCATGCAGTAGGCAGGAAATGCCATTAAAATCTGCACATAAGAATATTATGAAGAATGCATAGCTGAACATCTGAGGCTCTCAGATTAAGTTTGAATTCTTTGTGTCAGCTCTGACTCAAGGGTTTAAATCATGGCGTGGCCTTGCTCCTTTTTCACAGGACGCACAGTATTACCAGGTCGTTTTTCTCTATAAATCTTGGGTGTACACATAGAATCTGGTGCTGTATCACCAAGTCCAGTCTGCTGGAGTAATTGATTTGAAAAGTATGAAAAGTGTTTGCCATCCTTACTCAGATCACATATCTTATTCTGCAAGAAACCCCGAGAGGAATTTATAGGATTATTCAATGAGTGAGGTACTATTCATGGTGAGTAAAGGTGGCAGAATGAACTTGCTGCTGATTATGAGCAGCTTTTCCTCACTTACACTGCTGTAAATTTAAATTAACTCCACTCAATCAATGGTGAGTAATTGATATAAAATCAGAGTAAGAGGAGAATTAGTCTGTAAGTATGTCTAGAATGAATAAACAGCAAAAATTTGCTGGCGTGTAGAACTCCTCCTTGAAGCTTAGCTGCAAGGTTACTTTTATAACTGATTGCTTCATTCTCAGAAGCTCTGCACTGCTGCTCGAAAAGGAGGTCTATACTGAGTTGTTACATGCTAAAAACACACATGGTTTGCAAAATCCCATTGAGTCTGGGACAGCCTTTGGGCACAGCCTTAGCAAGCAGCTCCTGTGCAGTGCCCTGCTGTGCGCTGCCAGCTTGCAGCTGGTTTTGCACTGGAGGACACTGGGCTGACACAGGAGAGGAGTGATTTGAGCACTGCATCCCCTTCCTCACAAGCAATTCAGCAGATGCTTTATAAGAGCAAACAGAAGCTCTTGCCTTCAGCTGGGAGGTGTCTGCTCCTTCCTGCCTCCCCAGAGCAAGCATTGCACTCAGTTATGTTTGTATGGCAGTTCCCACTGTGGGGTTTGGAGCTGGCCAATACCTCTAGTTACTAACACAAAGCTATTATTATTTAATCTGCGGAGACCTCAGGATGCCTTTCGGGTGGCATATTTTTAATGCTCATGAATGTATCGCCTGGATATCGTTTAATTTTAGCTCTGCTTATTAGATTTAGAGAACAAAAAAACCTGCCTTCCTCCCTCTGTGATGCTGACCCTGCTCTCACCTGAACTCTGGCCATGGCTTTTCCTGCCCCACTTCCCTCTCCTTCCCCTCCCCCAAGCAGTGGGTTGAGGAGGGTGCCATCACCTCTGGAACTTGAAGATTAAAAGGCAAAAAATTGACAGTAAACCGCCAATGGCTCATTTACTGTTGACGGTGAGTCAATCAAAATCCATCTTTCCCTCTGCTTCCTGGCTTTCCCATCTGTGTGAATTCATGACCTGATTTCTGATGTGTTCCACGCTGTTACTTTTTTCCCCTCGGAATTTAATTGCTTCTGATTCACATTTGGGTGCTGAAAAGTTGACAGAAGCTGTACAATCGCCTCCAGCAACAGATCCTATTTATAATGCTGTAAACTATGTTTTGCAGTGATATGATTAGTAACAAAAGGGAGAAAATTACACAGAAATGTGCATCTCTTTGTATAAAACCCTGTTATCTGCCAAGTTTTACTATGAGGATCACCAGAAATGTTAGCACAGCGTAAGGAAGCCACCAAGTCTGCCTGCACAGGGCATTCTGAGAGCAGCACCACAGCGACTTGCCCTACACCAGGGACAGCATTTACCCAAACAGAGGTCAGAGTCAGGACTGAGCATCCTCAGGCACAGTGCACAGAGGAGGAGGGAGAGCAGGGGGAGGAAGGCTGGAATTTAGAGATTGTGGCAGCAAGGTGGTTGTGCTGTGATCATCTAAGGATGTCAATAAGGCTAATATCTTTTAAAAGACCGATCATTATAGCTGGAGGGAAAGAAAAAAATGAGGAAAGCTTTTGGGCACATAAACCCATCTTGAATGACATTTCAAGTCTCCTTCCATTTTCACAGGGTCGGAAATAGACCCATTTCTTCTTCGTCAGGAGCCCATGACATTTTTGTCGATATTTTTCTACCTCTTTTTTGTCTTGAAAACACATCTGAACTTTTATTTGCCGGAAACCACATATGCAGTAAATAAAAAGGGATACCTAAAGTTACCAAGTGTTTTATTTACTAAAAGATATTCTCGTGCAGGGAATGCTTGATGACTGTTTTGGTATTACTTTAGTATTTTAATTTTTAAGAATTGAAATGATCCAGAAACACTTCTAAGAACAAGGAAACTGAGGAAAGCTTGATGCACCAATGTTTTGCATAGGGTTTCTCTTTTCGCATATGCCTTTTGGGGTGGGAGACCTTTGCCTGAGATATGCCTAACCCACTCCACTGCAATAAGATGACTGTGAGAGCAACTGTTGGAGCCTGACTTGGCCTCAGCCATGGGCCAGTGCTCACTGATGGATGTTTTTAACCCTTATGAGGTTCTTTCCTAACTCTGGGCTCTGCTGAGCTGCCTTGTAGGACTGGAGCACAGGGAGGCCTCTGACAGTGATTCAGTCCTCCAACCCTTTTGATGTCATTAGACTTTCCCCAGACGGGTGGGGACTTCTACGAGTAAAGCAAACACCCACCTTTTTTGCAGTCAGACGTTTGTTTCATCATGCTGTAGATCATTATGTGTAGCCAGACATTAGGCAGCATGTCAAGACCTTCAAGAGAGACCTGCTGCTCAGAGAGGTAACAGACTTCAGCCCAAGCGAGGACATCTTCATTATGGCCAAGGTAGCCCAAAGTTTTTAAGGCAGAAAACACAGGACTCCGAGCAACAGTGAGCACTGAGGAGACAAGGTTTGGCTGAGAACAGACTCCAAGCAACTGCTAGCTCTAGTCTGAGTGTACCAGAGGGATGCTATCAGCTTCTCCATACTAACAAGCACCAGTTTAGAGATACACTGGCAGATAAGCAGCAGAGTGATCCTTCCCACCTTCCCTGAGGCTGTAACACATTAAGTAAGGAATAAATCCCTTAAGCTGCAAGCAACAAATGTTCCTTGTGGACCAACTGGAATGCACCTTCCTATCCTTTTCCCTCCCATGGCTAAAGTCTGTCTCTTAGCTGCTTCCTCTTCCACCAAGTCTCCATGAACAAGGAACAGCAGCTCCTCAGCTTTCAGCACTGGAATGGCTCTTCTATCGCTCTGACCCGTTTATTAAGAAACTCTTCTAATAAACTGCAATGCTAAGCTAGTACACTGCCTGGTTCTCTCCAGCAGGCAGCTGTTCCTAGAGGGGAAGAAATAGATTTATCCTGCCACTCACAGCACACCCTGGCAGGAAGTTTGGATGCTGCTATCATTCCATCAGTCTTTTTTAGCTCTCTCTTCTTGCAGGCACTTTTTGCTGTGTCACAGTGTTTGTGCTTGTTTATGTGGCCATGCACACATTTTCATGTTCCTGTAACAGGCAGACATGTGGAGATGCATAGGAGCTGCTGCATCTCATGATGCTGACATATGAGAACTTATTTGTTCAGCCTAGATCTGCTTTGCTCCCCCCTGTTTCAGCCACGATTACCTTAATATATGGAGGCACAATAGCAGTCTCCTCACTTCATTACCCCCTAACATCACACATCTCTCCAACATCCTGAATACTATTTCATTCGCAAATGTAAAGGAGGGCATCCTCGTTTACCTCTGACAGATGGCATCTGAGCTATCTACAAAGATATGTGCTTTTACCCCATAAAAGAAGCAAAGTCAGCCACGTTGATCTGATCAGAGATGGATGGGATGGAAGTAGGAATGGCAAGAAGAGTCTTATACTCTTTGGTAGAAAATCAACACAGAGCAGTGTGACAGTAATTACTGCACCTGGTTTATGATTCAAAGAACTGGCAGTACCAGTCCAGCTACTAATAGAGAAATCTGTCCATTAAACTTACCTTAAATGTTCTGTGAAAGACAGCAAAGTCAGGTCCTGTACAGGGACGTGAGCCTGTCAGTACATTATCTGGTCTTCAGTTCCAGCAAAGCCTTCTGCTCTTAGACAAGAGAGTCCAGTTTCTCTCCCTTCAGATGATGAACTGGCTGGAGAGTGTCACCACAAAAATGCCACAAGGAGCAGATCCCAAATGTGACTCCCGTGGCAATATGGTTTGGAAAGCTTGCAGCGCTGTCACCTGAGGAACACCACCTCAAAACACCGAGGCAGGACTTCAGCCTTCACCACTTTCAACCCAGCACCAGCTCTACAGAGAAAAGGGTATTTAGTCTATCAGATTTTGCGACGGGACCAGTGGGAAGCAGATTGAAAACCAGCAATTCGGGCAGCTTATAGTTATAGCCCAGGAAATAAAAAAATAAGAGGTGTAGGGGTTTAGAAATGAAGAGTGGGAATGAAGACCTAGCGCTGTCTTTCAAGAGGTTCAGAATTCCCCTCAGCCCCTTTTTAAAGGCAAACCCCTGCAGCTAAGGCCAAGGCAATGCAATGGCTGTGCATCTCATTGCACAGAACTTCTTGTCCTTTTACAAGGGCATCTAGTGCCATCTTCTCCAGAAAAGCCCTTTCTCTAGAGACATAGGTGTGCTGGTGCAGCATTTCTGTTACCACATTACCTGCCTTCCTTCACATATCCTGGTGCACACTTACATGGACAGCACAGTTTTGCAGAGGCACTGCACCCACGTCGAGTTGTCAAGAGGTAATGTTACCTTTCCAAAGGATTGCTGCCAGAGTGACAACAGCTTTAGAAATGTGAATCTTCCAAATTCAAGGCTGAGGTCCTGGAAGCTCCTCACTCATTTGTCCAGGAGCTCCCTTTTTTTTCAGCACCCAGGCAGAGATGTGCAGTGCAGTCTAACAGAGAGGAGACCAAAGCTCTGTCCTAGATTGCCTCTGTGGATTTGGACAAATAACTTCATTCACTCTGTTTATATTTCCTTATCCCTATGGAGATGATGCTTCACAGGGTTGTTCTAAAGGTAACATCAGTTTACTACAACTGAGCTGCTGAGCACTGGCTGAGGACGCAGTGTGCATTCTGTTAATTAATCTGATCCAGTCTGTGTCAGTGCAAGGCTTCCTCATACATGACGTTGGCTTTTTTTTGTTATAATTCTGTATGAAAAAGCAAGCAGACAGATAGCCTTTAACCACCCAACAGCCTGGAAGGCAGGGGAAGCCGACTGGACTGCTTGTTGGAGGCATGGAGCAGGAACAAGGAATGTCAGTTCTGCCACTTATTCACTATTTGACTCTGGACGAAGCATCTACCCTCTGCACACCTAATTTCATTAAAAACAAATCAGGAGGGTATGCCAAGGTTATTGTTTTTCTGATTACCCCAGAGCCCTTCCTTGCATGGAAGGCCTTTCAGAGAAGGGATTCGCTCAGAAAATAGTAATCCATCATTCAGGTGCCAAGAAATCACAAAAATGCAGGCTGAGCCATGAACAAGCTGTGTCACCAAAGCATATTTCTGCTTCAGTGTGACAAACACCTGAGCAAACAAGCTGTGGGAATAAACATAATCAAAGGTTATTAGTTAATAGGGACTAATCTCCCACAAACACTTGTGTACTGAAGCAGGCTCTTTCAAAACACAGGTTCGGTCGCAGAAGGAATTCAGCTAATCTGGAGTTTGTTTTCTCCTGCCTGCTGTGTGGTATGTGGTAGAAATCACACACCGGGTCTTCCTGGCAAACCAGAATTGCTTTTGTTGATGTCCATTTCTCCATCTCTGCTCAGAAGCAATCGTGGGTTTGGATGTGCTTAGATAGCATCACTCGTATGGTAAGCTCTGCTCAGCCTGCTGTCATATGGGGAAGTGTATTGCTAATAGGGCCATGTGAAGAACAAAACTCTTCAAAGAGGTGAATATGCATCTTTTGAGTGATGTGTTTTACACTATGAACCTTTGAAAAACTGCTCTGGTCAAGCAGAGGGGATTGTGAACTGCAGCATATGAGAGCTGACAAAGCTATCGTGTTGGCCACAGCTATGCAAGAGAGAGAACAACAGGTTCTGCTCCCTAGGAGAAGACACAGCCCCTGCCTCCTCCTCAGTATCTGTGCAGCAGGCTCTAAGGCTGCTCCCCAAACCAGGTAAGATGCTCAAGTGCTTACAAAGGAAAGGCTTTATGTGTTATTTCTGTCTGTCCCTAACTGTTCCAACGTGAGCCCCACAGCAGCAGCACGGAAGGACCTGCCTTTCTTACTGAAGCCCACAGGACTGTCTATGAGCCTCAAGTCAAACCCATGCTTAAGTAGCTGTTACATGAAGTCCCACCACAGCTGGGGACTGTGTCAGTGATGAAGTCACCCCCGACCTCTGCATCTCAGCCTGAAACACTTTGTTGCCCAAAAATGCAGCTTTTTTTAAGAATTAACTCATCTAACATCAAATGGATTTCATTATCTTTCCACAGAATGAATCAATAATAGCGGGCAGAGATCCTAATGCCATTTACCAGCATTAGTTTACACTCTCTGTGGAAATCTCCTTTCTCGTGGATTACAGTAAAGCAGAATTTATCAGGACTGCAGAGAAGCTGGGGGCATCGCTTTTGGTTTCTGATCACAGCTCTACCTTCCTCCACCAAGAAAACAGCAAATGATTAGTCATATAGTGCTTATTGATTTAGTAGTCTTCATTTTTAAAATTATGTTTTCCAGGATTGTTTTTTTTTTTTTTTTTTTATTATTATTACTGAAGCAAATTGTAACACACTGAATTGGAAGCTGGTAAACTCCTCCCTATCTCTGCTTTTATAGCTCATTTTCTCTCTGATTGAACAAAAGCCATTAAGTGAGAACTGTTTTTTCTAAACACAGGAAATAAAAGTCAGGCTTCATAAGGATGTATCATGCTCAGATCGTTTGTGCTTCCTTCTTTCTCACCACCTGCTGCAATTCCTACCCTTCTATCCCAACCGTTTTACCCTAATTTTTATGTGAGAATATCTATTAACAGAATCATACAGCAGATAACTGATGATAACAAGTACATTTGAATAAACAGTCACACAAAACACATTTTCTATTCCTACGACCAGGAGGGAGATAACAGATCCTAACCTCCAGATCAGAGCAGGACCAGATAATCTCAAAGCCTTGCTCCCTCTGCTCTACAGGTACACTCCTGCTTTTCAAGGAGTACTTGGATGAAGTACAATAGGAAGCTCCAGTCTGCCTTCCATGCAGATGATTTCCAGAGACTCAGGAAGAGGAAAGAACATCACTGGAACAAGGACCACAGGGATGGATTCAGATGACATTGGATAGGAAGGGGAGATCGTTCACGGCTGCTCCTATGACATCAGTAGGGCCAGCTGGTGATGTTAACTGATATACAGGAACAGCTGAAACATTGCTAACTGTCTATCACAGAGTGCTTTTTGCCATGGGTTTTGCTTATCGCACACAGTGTGCAGCAGCGCCTGGAGCAGCCCCGGCCTTTACACTGCACGGTACTATTGACATTGCGAGTGATTTATAACAAAGCCAAACATGACACAGAAATAGGGTGGGGAAATTTATTAAGGGATATAATAAACATATGTATAATAATAATAAATAAATAAATAATATTATATAATATCATAAAATAAACTATATAAATAATACTCCCGAGGCATCACTAGGGCTGGCTGGTGATGTGCCGGGCCCGACGTGTTACCCGGGAGCGGCTCCGGCCCTGGGTTGGCCCTCGCCGCCTGGACCGGCTCGTGCGGCGTCTTCGGGGCTGGCTGCCGGTCTCTGCAGCCCGACGATGGAGAGGCGAGCGGCTTCGAGTCCGGGCCCGCGCTGGATGTCTGGATGGGCTTCCGTCGGCTGTTCTGGAAGCCCTGGAGGACCCTGGTGCTGCCGGTGTGGTGTAGCTGCAGCTCTGAGCACCTGGGCTTGCTGTCTGCCTGCTCCCAAGGTGTCTCTGGGGCCGGCTCAGAGATTCTGGGGCCCAGTGCCGCAATGGAGAGCGGCTTCTTGTCTGGGCCCGCAGTCCCTGCCTGCACCTGAGGTTGTATCCCAGTGCAGGGCAGCTCCTCAAGGACCGAGAGGTCCCCTGGCTGGCAGAGTCTGAGCTGCTGCTCTCAGCAATTGGGGCAGCATTATGGGTTCTTCTACGGTGTCTTCTGGACTCATTAAAGGTGTTTTCATCCCTCTGTAGATGTGGCATGCCTCTCCTGCAGTCCGTCCTCTGCTGGATGGACAGGCTGCTGCTCGCAGGCGCACAAGACTGGATAGCTGGCTCCGATGGTGCCTGGCTGGTGGTGATGGAGCTGCTGCTCTCTGTTGTCAAAGAGCTTTCGGTTGCCTGCAGTCCGTGCTCGCTGGTGGTGTCGGAGCTGCTGCTCTCGGGTGTCAGGGAGCTCTGAGATGGCTGCAGTCCCTGCTGGCTGGTGGTGCCGAGGCCAGCAAGAGCTGAGCTGGTGCTGGAGGCTGTAAGGGAAGGCAGGAAGGTGAGCAGGATGGAATTCCAGCCATGGGGTGGAACTGGCTCCCGTTTATCCCGGGATGGAGGGATTTGAGCAGGGCCGCTCTGAGCAGCCGCTGCCAGGCCTGGCCTGGCCCCAACCCAGCAGCACGCGGCTGTTTGCCTCTTACAGGTGCCCTCTCCAGCACAGACGTTGCACTCCCATTCGGTTCTGCTATTACTCAGGTAGGAGCAACGGCGGTGTGTGCCTCGTGCAGCACAGTAGCTGCAGAGGAGCAGCTGCCAGGGCCTGTGGAAAGCAACAGGTTGTGGCCGTGAGGACAAAGTGCCGTGAGCCAGGGAGTGCCTGGCACAGCTCTGGTGCTCAGTCTGTGCTCCCCCAGCCCGTGGTGAGGCTGCGATGCCACATAGAGCCCCAGAGGGCAGCTGAGGACACTCACCCCTCTCCTGACCGCAATCTGCCATAGGGGTAAAGGCAGTTTCTGGCATGGCACCGTCGATACCAAACTGCCAGTGCTTCATAGGCGTTGTTGTCGTACCATTCTGGAAATCTGCCAGAGAAGGGAGGGAATGTGATGAGCGCTCACTGACCCAGAACTAAAACTAACCCATGAAATCCATCCCCATCCACCTTATCCCTGCTTCCAGCTTCCCAATGACACTGAGGCCCATGTTAATGGCTGCCAAGGGCCAGGCCTTGCGGGACAGTCCTTGGGCAGGCACAGCTCATGTGCCCTCACATCTCAAGAGCTGGATGAAAGACACCAACCTGTCTGGGATATGGATCCCCACAGTCAGCAAGTCTCGAAGAAATGTCCGTCTCTCTCTGCAGTGGGGGCACTGGATGCTGAGATACCCAGAGCTCAGGGCCATTCTCTGCAGCAGAAACACAAGCAGTGTGGGTGTGAGCCGGGCCTGGTTCTGCTGAGCGCCTGCGGTGCCCGCAGGGTGAGGGGAGGGCTCCTACCTGGATGCAGGCCCGGTGGAACCAGGCGTGTTGGCAGGCTGCGCACACCATGGTGTTGTACGACCTGCTGTCACCTACAGGCTCCATGCAGATGACACAGGTTGTGTCCGGCTCCGGTGCTGCCTGCACTGCCTGCTGTGGGCGGTGCACCCTGCAGAAGGACCTGGAGGAAGATGGAAGGGATGGGCGAGGTGAGAAGGGCTGCCAGGAGGGCAGAGGAATGGGAAGGAGCCCCAGGCCTTGGCTCTGGCTCTGTCAGGCTGCTGGGAGGTGTCACAGCGCGTTCCTTGCTGCTTTGGCTGGTGCTGACAGCAGGGTTGGAGGCCCACAGGACACACCTGGCAGCCCTTACCTGAACACTCCAAAGTACTGGGTGACACACTGGCCCTCGTGGGCGCAGGGGAGATGGAAGCTCCTCTCACATCCCGGCTCTGCGCAAGTGATGCTGGCCCCCAAAGTGCCACAGACGAAGCAGAACTGGAAAGAGCAGAGCAGCCCCATCAGCTGCAGGCTCAGGGCCTATGCAGTGGGCCCCGCACCTCTGGGCAGGGCTTAGGATGCGGGCAGGGCTGGGTGGCACTCTGCAGAGCTGCCTTGTGAACAGGGCTGGTCTGCAAGAGCAGGGATTTCTCCTGGAGCTGGGAGGAGGGGCTGGGATTGCTTTGTGGGGACCAGGCTGAGCTCTACTGGCACCAAGCTCCCTGTTCCGGTCCAGTGCTCACCGTCTGCTTTGCCTCCCACACTGTGCGTATCAGGTCTTCAAAGCAAAAACGTGCCTCATGATTATCTTGCGCGTTTTCACAAAGACCGCTGGCAAATCTCTGTACAGGAGGAAAGAGCACGGTCGAGTTAGGGCAGAAAGGAGGGAATCACTGATGGGAGGAAGGTGGCAGGAGACTCAAGGGAACTCACCGCACAAAATTCATGGTAATACAGTCTACGAATCCTCTTTCTGCGGCCAAGGATGTCCGAGTCTTCATCCTGTAGGCCACAGAGCACGCATGCTGGAGAGGAGAGAGTAACAGCAGTGAGCGCCTTGCAGGGCCAGGTGCCCCCGGGGGCTGTCCCAGGGGCTGCTCTGTGCCGGCTGTGCCAGCTGAGGGGCAGGGCCGCAGGCTGTGGATGCAGGGATACTTGGCTCTCACCTGGCTCTCCCGAGCCAGCAGCCTCCTGTGTGCGTGTCGACCGCAACCAAGTGCAGAGTGTCTGTCCCATCACTGCTGGGCTTCGTCCTCTGCGTGCCAACCTATGGAGAAGCGGGACGAGGCTGAGCCCCTTCCTCCCTGCTCACCTCACCGGTTCGCACTGAGCTCGGCCTGAGCCCCACAGCCTCAGCTCTGCTCCACAGCCAACATGTCACAATGGCCGTTCCATTCTGACGCCATTCTTGGATGACCTCAGCCCCGTGAGGTGTGATGGCATCACAGAGGGTGGCACGGAACAGCCATTGTGACACATTGGCTGTGGATCAGAGCTGAGGCTGTGGGGCACAGGCTGAGCTCAGTGCGAACCGGTGAGGTGAGCAGGGAGGAAGGGGCTCAGCCTCGTCCCACTTCTCCATAGGTTGGCACGCAGAGGACGAAGCCCAGCAGTGATGGGACAGACACTCTGCACTTGGTTGAGGTCGACGCGCGGCTTGGGAGAGCCAGGTGAGAGCCAAGTATCCCTGCATCCACAGCCTGCGGCCCTGCCCCTCAGCTGGCACAGCCGGCACAGAGCAGCCCCTGGGACAGCCCCCGGGGGCACCTGGCCCTGCAAGGCGCTCACTGCTGTTACTCTCTCCTCTCCAGCATGCGTGCTCTGTGGCCTACAGGATGAAGACTCGGACATCCTTGGCCGCAGAAAGAGGATTCGTAGACTGTATTACCATGAATTTTGTGCGGTGAGTTCCCTTGAGTCTCCTGCCACCTTCCTCCCATCAGTGATTCCCTCCTTTCTGCCCTAACTCGACCGTGCTCTTTCCTCCTGTACAGAGATTTGCCAGCGGTCTTTGTGAAAACGCGCAAGATAATCATGAGGCACGTTTTTGCTTTGAAGACCTGATACGCACAGTGTGGGAGGCAAAGCAGACGGTGAGCACTGGACCGGAACAGGGAGCTTGGTGCCAGTAGAGCTCAGCCTGGTCCCCAGAAAGCAATCCCAGCCCCTCCTCCCAGCTCCAGGAGAAATCCCTGCTCTTGCAGACCAGCCCTGTTCACAAGGCAGCTCTGCAGAGTGCCACCCAGCCCTGCCCGCATCCTAAGCCCTGCCCAGAGGTGCGGGGCCCACTGCGTAGGCCCTGAGCCTGCAGCTGATGGGGGCTGCTCTGCTCTTTCCAGTTCTGCTTCGTCTGTGGCAGTTTGGGGGCCAGCATCACCTGCGCAGAGCCGGGATGTGAGAGGAGCTTCCATCTCCCCTGCGCCTACGAGGGCCAGTGTGTCACCCAATACTTGGGGGAGTTTAGGTAAGAGCTGCCAGGTGTGTCCTGTGGGCCTCCAACCCTGCTGTCAGCACCAGCCAAAGCAGCAAGGAACGCGCTGTGACACCTCCCAGCAGCCTGACAGAGCCAGAGCCAAGGCCCGGGGCTCCTTCCCATTCCTCTGCCCTCCTGGCAGCCTTTCTCACCTCGCCCATCCCTTCCATCTTCCCCCAGGTCCTTCTGCAGGGAGCACAGCCCACAGCAGGCAGTGCAGGCAGCACCGGAGCCGGACACGACCTGTGTCATCTGCATGGAGCCTGTAGGTGACAGCAGGTCGTACAACACCATGGTGTGCGCAGCCTGCCAACACGCCTGGTTCCACCGGGCCTGCATCCAGGTAGGAGCCCTCCCCTCTCCCCGCGGGCATCACAGGCGCTCAGCAGCACCAGGCCTGGCTCACACCCACACTGCTTGTGTTTCTGCTGCAGAGAATGGCCCTGAGCTCTGGGATTCTCAACTTCCAGTGCCCCCACTGCAGAGACATAATGATGTTTCTTCGAGACTTGCTGACTGTGGGGATCCATATCCCAGACAGGTTGGTGTCTTTCATCCAGCTCTTGAGATGTGAGGGCACAAGAGCTGTGCCTGCCCAAGGACTGCCCTGCAAGGCCTGGCCCTTGGCAGCCATTAACATGGGCCTCAGTGTCATTGGGAAGCTGGAAGCAGGGATAAGGTGGATGGGGATGGATTTTATGGGTTAGTTTTAGTTCTGGGTCAGTGAGCGCTCATCACATTCCCTCCCTTCTCTGGCAGTGTTGAAGAATGGGACGACAACAACGCCTATGAAGCACTGGCAGTTTGGTATCGACGGTGCCATGCCAGAAACTGCCTTTACCCCTATGGCAGATTGCGGTCAGGAGAGGGGTGAGTGTTCTCAGCTGCCCTCTGGGGCTCTACGTGGCATCGCAGCCTCACCACGGGCTGGGGGAGCACAGACTGAGCACCAGAGCTGTGCCGGGCACTCCCTGGCTCACGGCACTTTGTCCTCACGGCCACAACCTGTTGCTTTCCACAGGCCCTGGCAGCTGCTCCTCTGCAGCTCCTGTGCTGCACGAGGCACACACCGCCGTTGCTCCTACCTGAGTGATAGCAGAACTGAATGGGAGTGCAATGCCTGTGCTGGAGAGGACACCGGTAAGAGGCAAACAGCCGTGTGCTGCTGGGCTGGGGCCAGGCCAGGCCTGGCAGCGGCTGCTCAGAGCGGCCCTGCTCAAATCCCTCCATCCCGGGATAAACGGGAGCCAGTTCCACTCCATGGCTGGAATTCCATCCTGCTCACCTTCCTGCCTTCCCTTACAGCCTCCAGCACCAGCTCAGCTCTTGCTGGCCTCAGCACCACCAGCCAGCAGGGACTGCAGCCATCTCAGAGCTCCCTGACACCCGAGAGCAGCAGCTCTGACACCACCAGCGAGCACGGACTGCAGGCAACCGAAAGCTCTTTGACAACAGAGAGCAGCAGCTCCATCACCACCAGCCAGGCACCCTCGGAGCCAGCTATCCAGTCTTGTGTGCCTGAGAGCAGCGGCCTGTCCATCCAGCACAGGACGGACCGCAGGAGAGGCATGCCACATCTACAGAGGGATGAAAACACCTTTAATGAGTCCAGAAGACACCGTAGAAGAACCCATAATGCTGCCCCAATTGCTGAGAGCAGCAGCTCAGACTCTGCCAGCCAGGGGACCTCTCGGTCCTCGAGGAGCTGCCCTGCACTGGGATACAACCTCAGGTGCAGGCAGGGACTGCGGGCCCAGACAAGAAGCCGCTCTCCATTGTGGCACTGGGCCCCAGAATCTCTGAGCCGGCCCCAGAGACACCTTGGGAGCAGGCAGACAGCAAGCCCAGGTGCTCAGAGCTGCAGCTACACCACACCGGCAGCACCAGGGTCCTCCAGGGCTTCCAGAACAGCCGACGGAAGCCCATCCAGACATCCAGCGCGGGCCCGGACTCGAAGCCGCTCGCCTCTCCATCGTCGGGCTGCAGAGACCGGCAGCCAGCCCCGAAGACGCCGCACGAGCCGGTCCAGGCGGCAAGGGCCAACCCAGGGCCGGAGCCGCTCCCGGGTAACACGTCGGGCCCGGCACATCACCAGCCAGCCCTAGTGATGCCTCGGGAGTATTATTTATATAGTTTATTTTATGATATAATATTATTTATTTATTTATTATTATTATACATATGTTTATTATATCCCTTAATAAATTTCCCCACCCTATTTCTGTGTCATGTTTGGCTTTGTTATAAATCACTCACAGTGTCAATAGTACCGTGCAGTGTAAAGGCCGGGGCTGCTCCAGGCACTGCTGCACACTGTGTGCGATAAGCAAAACCCATGGCAAAAAGCACTCTGTGATAGACAGTTAGCAATGTTTCAGCTGTTCCTGTATATCAGTTAACATCACCAGCCGGCCCTACTGATGCCGTAGAAGCAGCCATGTACAATTTCTCCTTCCTATCCAATGTCATCTGAATCCATCCCAATAAAACTTAATTCCAGGTGCCAATTAAATCACTATGTGGCAAAAAAACCCTGGATTTCCTGCACTTCCACCAGCCTCTCATCCACATATTTATGAGATGGGTTTTCTTGTTCCTCTTACAAGGCAAGAGGATGCAATTGCCAGTCTGCCCTGGATTGAAGCGATAGCTGATGCTGCACAGAAGAAAGGAATGCTCTCTCATAGAATGTCACATCATAATTTTGAGTAATCCCTGCAGAGATGAACTACGTTAGTCTAAGTGAAAAAGAGCTTCCAGGCAACTTACAAGAGTGGGAAAATGGTTGTTTGGGTCAGAGAGGTCGAATTCTGAGAATCTGAGAGGTGAACTCTTATGAATGGTAAAGTCTGGGAGAGGAAGATTAAAATTAAGCAAGGGTGGGGCTTTTGTTGTGTTCATGTGCTGAGCTTCCAATATAACCATGCTCCAAGAAGAATGATAGAATAAACCAAGGGAATGGGTGTTGTGATCTTTCAGTGCACCATGCAGTAGTCAGAACAGTCCACCGATAAGTATTAAATTGCAGTCATTGTCCTGGATATTTGTTCAAAGCTTTGCTAAGCTCTTTTCCTTCTCAGTCTTTGCCCAGTGACCTTCATTTAGCCTCCTTAACAGGCATGGCTGGGACAGCCAGGCATACATCCCCTAACTGGCAAAGATAAATAGATTGATAGAATTGTTGGGTCTGAATTGCATCCACAGCATGTGTGCTCTGAGGATATACTCTTTAGCTCAGGCAGAAGTTATGGGCTTGAATTTTTGGGTGAAATTCTTTGGCCTAAGCCATGTGACGAGCCAGCCTCAGCTATCTAATAGACACTTCTGGCTTTAAAATCCACGAATCCATGAAAGAAAAGCCATCTGTTTTATGCTTTGTTATGTTTTGTTTTTTTCCTGCAAGCCTGCTATCTCTCCAGGCTACCTATACTCAGCTTTCAGCGTCTTCAAGCTTAAAGAGTCTTAGTGATTACCATTCTACCATTTTGCACCTCCCAGGCTTTTGCATGGAGGCCTCCAGAGACTGGAGCGAAACAAAGTTTAGTTGTCATTCCAGTTCACCAGTCAAACTGTAGGCTGGCTGACTGCAATGGTATCGTCATCAGCACAGAATGACAGAGCTGGTTCTTGAGAATGAGCTGGAGACTGGTGACACTGCTCAGTAGAAATGGCATCGGAAAGCTGAGAGGTCTTAACAGCAGTCTTACCCTTCAGCTTCTTCCATTTTCATTCCTATACTGTGCTTTCAATTAATCAGGCTTCTGGTCCATCAGCACCTTAAGAATAATCCTGCTATCCATGCTCTGTATCTCCTTCTCAATAACTTAAAGATGGATTCTTACTTAAACTGGTGCCATTTCATTGCCTGCAGTGGGGTCACTTGGAATTGCCATAGGTCCATGGGGAGGAACACTGTCCACTTTACATAGTCCCCATTTCACCCTCACAAAAGCTCATTTGTTTTTATTTTTCCAGGCTCTAATTGAACCAAGCCATAGTTTCCGCTACCTCTGGAATCAATATTTTCTCTGTCTTCTGACACTTCTTTTTTTTATTTTATTTTTACATGCGGTCTCCAAAAGGGTATAATTTACTGTTAATACCATGCAATCAAAGACAATGGCAGGATCCCTGCGAGCAGAGCAATCCTGGCTTCCTAATCACGGCCCTCAGGCTCCACAGAAGAATTACAATCCTGCTCAAGGAACAGAGAATGCTTTCTCTTGTGAGAACAGCTTAGTATTTTAAAGCAGGAAAATCTACGCCTCTCTTTGCTCAGAAAGACATGGCTTCAAGTTGAATCACCCCTTGGGAAGTAAGAAATGAAGATTCTCTGGTTGGGAAAAACAGGATGAGTGCAAAATAGCCCATACTGCATTACTACATGTCCTTTGTGTTAGAAAGGGTACCTGTAAGCATGCAAGGCCACTTCCAGCCCTGTTTGGTGACTGCACTGAGGTTCTGCCTTGCTGGGAGCTGATGCAGCAGGCTAAATTCTTGGCTCTGTCTGCTGAATAATTGCTATTCCCCGCAGAGTAATAATGCCAAAGGGGTTCCTGCTGCATTTCCACACTCAGGAGATCAGTGCCATGTAACACCTCTGACTTCAGGGGAACAATAGTGCTGCCCTAGGACCTAAATAAACAGAGCTCATAGTTACAAACTCATGCATTAAGATGTCCCTAAAACACACAGGTATTCATGTGGGGCTGTTACTGGCTGTGGAAAGCTTTCAGTTTTGGTGAAAGGAATCTGGATATGCTGTAGCAGTGATGCATTTCTTTCTGAACTGTTCTCTCTTGAACCCTGTCATCCCCTGCTCGCTATGGCTTTGCTGGAAGACAATTGCCTTCACTAAATAAAATAAAAATGACCAGAACGTGTCAAGTGAGAAGCAATAAGCAAAGCAGCCAGAAACAAAAGACTATAGAGAAAGGGTAGGAAGTATTCCTTACTTTCTACAAGCATAAAGAGATGTAACCTGCTGCTGCAGCAACAGTTATCCCACCAGTTATGGAGAGTACCAATGATGGTTCTTTTAAAGGTTGAGACCAAGTGGAACAACACTATGGCACAGCATCGGGGTGGTTTGCACCCAGAAATGATGGCAGCCATGTCAAAGGGCTCCTCCTCTCGAGCTGCCTGTAATTATCCCTCTGCCAGGGGAGGCCAGTTTGGGTGGGATGACCAGTGAAAGCTGCTATGTGCTCCAGAGCAAGGCTCTGAGCTCTGCACACATCAAGCAGCCCTTACACATCTCACCCAATAACTAGCAGGAATCTGTGATCTGTCCCTCCTTGCCAATGGCTGTCAATGAAGATGAGAGAGTTACTTTCCCTCATCTTTCTGTTCCCATCCCAAGCTCCATCTCAAGAATTCCTTTTGCAATGGATTCTTGAGAATCAGGGGAATATAGCAATAGAAAGGTCACTCAGCACATGCTCTGTTTATGGCATGATTCCCTATAGATTTGCTGCAGACTGTCCAAGAAGAGCTGGTATCGTGCACGCTGGTATTGAGAACACGAGAGAGATGTAAATAAATTGCAGAGAATCCAGTAAAGGTGCAGCATAAGTCCATGCAAAAAATCAGAGCTATTGGCTTTGATCTGACTCCCAAGGAATGGAAGAATGTGTCTCTGAGAAGGGCAACCCAGGGAGAGAGGATAATGGTAAGTATATAGTGCATTCAGGAGGAACTGAAGGGGAACAAAGGCATGTCCAACAGTGTGTCCATGTGCTGCAGACAGGCAATTACTCTATAAATCACAGTTAAAGGAGACTTCTGCTAGCCAGCACTAACCACAGTCCCTTACCTTCTGCGAGGATTAGCCACTGTGATTGCAGGCAAAGACAGAGTGCTGGTAAGGCAAACCCAACTATTCAGACAGATAGACAGGCATCAGCACAAACCCTCAGACCACAGGTCCCTGACTGCAGTCGCCTTGAAGGGACAAGTTCTGAAAGTGGCACAGATGAGATGATGGGATACCTGACCTGAAGAGGGTGGCCACAAGGGCATGATGAGGAGCGCTGGCTAAACCACTTATCATGATGGCTTCACTGCTGGGAACAGTCATGCACTATTAGTGCTGAAAGATTTTCCTGCCCTAACGGCTAGGATTTTAAGAATCTATTTAAGTTTGATAGTCTATAGCCCATCACTGGGAGTCTGCTTAAAGATGTGATTGCTCTTCTTTGTATTGGAATTGCTGACAGATCCTTAACTATTATGGTGCTTACCAGCAGTAACCATTTAAATAGAAAGAAGGAGCAGAGCATAGACTTGTGCTGTTTGAATTTGATTTACCCAGCAGCAGAAAGAAAGTTCAGTGTACAGATCCTTGCTACACTATCTAGCCTACGAGTCTGCCCTGCTCTTTGTATATCCGTATACTAAAGTTAGAAGGTACATTATCCTGGAGGAAGGACGCTGCATTGATAGGAATTCTGGGGCTGGTTGTTTTTTGAACTGCAATATGTGGCATTGTAATTCTGTCAGTGATTTAAATGCACGGATAGAGTTGGTGACAGCTTAAATGGCTCCAGCCCCCAGCCTTCCCTCACCCCTCCTCCCTGCTTGCAGCTCATCTCTCCCAGGGATGGAAGGCTGACAAGTTCTGTGCAGGAACAAAGGAGAGTGGGAGAATAGGTGTAGAGACCGGTAATTGTTTCGGGTGGGGTTTTTCTAGCGTTGTTTTAAAATACGGACATAAATGGAGAGATTCCACCTTCTTTTCTTGTGCTCAGGCACAAGAATACTGTGAGAGGCTGACTGCAGGACCGTTTATTGCCCCTGCCCTCTGAAGGAGGAGACTGAAGAGAAGGAGAGGCTGCTAGGACTCTTCTGAAGGCTGAAGGACAAAGCAGGCAGCTCCAAGTGGAGGTGATGAAAATGACCATTGTTTCTCTTCAGATGTTTACAATGAAGGTTGTCATGTCACAAACACCAGAGGGGCAAAAAGACAAGTTAAGTGCTGGAAAAATGCAGACACTGTGTAGGACAGAGCCCCACTGGGAAATAAGGCATCACAGCATCTTGTTATCACTGCCACCCCTATTAATAACATCAGTGACTTCAGGTACAACCTCAGCAACTCCAGAACGGTCTAAAAATATCGAGTGATGGACGGAGCAGCATCACACCACTGATTTACATTTGTTAGAAGCAAACATCCACAACTCACTGCCAGTAAATATGTGACGCTGTCATCCCTAACTGGTGGGAATAAAAAATGTATTACCCTGCTCTTTATCATGTGCCCTGACTCTATTTACACTTTCTCTCTCTCATGCATGCTGATATAGATATAATGGAAATGGAAAGGGTAAGGAAAGCATATCCATCAGAGAGAGGAAAAGCCATGTGAAGCAGGTTACATTTGTATGCTGAAGGAGTGGGTTGTAGGTGTGCTTACTGTGGATATTTAGACCTCGGTGCTTCACAAGGTCAGCGTGGTCTACTCCTAGCAGCAGTCAAACACTCAGCTTCTTTGCCTTAGACACACACACTGTATGGAAATATGATGCCTTCTACAAGACAGATAGAAGAGGTCCTTAAGCCTCCCACTGAAAGCAGCGGTGGATTTCCAAAGCCCAGTTTCGTCACATTCAACTTCACCCACTTAAATTCAGCATCTGAAATAGAAACCTTCCCATGCTAGGCTCCCTCTCCAGTAAGTGGAGAAAGAAACACCACCAGAGCGTAAAGCCATTCCTTGACAGCCTCTTGCTTTTACAAGGAACTCAGGGCAATTACATTTCCAGTTGAAATGTCTTAAGTGCCTAACGTTAGGTAGGACCAATCTAGATCAGCATCCTCTGATCTCTACATACAGGTTGCCCTCTCCCCATCGCTTCAGGAAGGTTCTCCGCTGTGGTTAGCCCACAGCATCCAAGCCCACTGCTCATTTGCTGTATATACAAGCAAGTTACTTAACTGCAGGAGCAGTTCTCCATAAACATTCCATAAGGCACATGACAGTTTTCCATCATGGTTCTTCTAAAACACAGGTTCTCGAGTAGGTTAGCTCTCTGGAAGGGGTCACTACTGTTGAACAGCTCTGTGTGGGGAAGGGTTGGTAGCTTAAGGACTTGTGCCCTTATTGCAGGGACAGCAAATGGTGGGAGGAAGCCTTCCAAAGCTCAGCTGCATGCCTGCAGTGGCTGGAGACACTTGGCAGTAGCAGATCATATGAGAAGGCTCAAGATTGGAGCACAGAGCTGCTGCTATATTCCACTTCAGCATGGCCAGGCCTGAATTACAGACTGCTGCATGGAGCCATGACTATGGGGCAAGAATAGAATAGAGAAGATGATCTGCCTAACCACCTTAATGAAAAGACTGGAATCGCTGCCACTCCCAGCTGCTCATTTCAAATGACAATGTTTTCATTAGAGCTAAGAAAGAATGGGAAGGAGAAGGAGTGTTGTGTGAAGCCTGTGCTGGCCTTTGCACCTGCTGCTGGGGGTGGTGATCAACAACACCAGCTGGTGACTCTTTGGATAAGAAAAGAAATAGAGCATTCCGGGGGAATGCAATGTGAACAAGAGCAAGCAGAGCACTCAGTGCAGGAAAAACAGCTGGCGAGGGACACAGGCTGTCAAGGCACAAATTGCAGTCAAAGCCAATTAGAATTTCCTCCTAATTCCCAGGAAGTTCACTCCATCACTCCAGCTTCCCTCAATGCTCCTTCATGGCCTCCCACCATCCTGCTTTTGGTGATGCAAGATTTGGCACCTTTGGCACTGAGATCCTGGGGGACAAGCTGTCCCTTGCTCTGGAATGGGCTGAGGAGAGATGAGTGGACTCTGTCATGCATTGCAAGTTTTCAAACTTGGAGCTTCATGCAAGTTTTGGAACTTAGGAACTTGTATCCTGAGAAACCAGCCCACAGAGCAATGAACTGTGGATGGTCCTGTCCTGCAGACCCATCCTGCAGACCCATCCTGCCATAGCAGCCCCAGGCTCCCAACCAGCTCATTAAAACATTTCACACGTTCACAGCTCCACCTGCCGTGTCACAGGAGGGTCCCGTGATCCAGCAGAGCTCAGATGACTTCAGTCAGCCCTGCCTTGAGGTTTCCTGCCTTTCAGTCCTGCACCACACAGATGATGCAAATCTAGTTCTTCCCTGCACACCCTCAGGTGTCCTAGAAGTCACTTTATGTTGATAAAAGTCAGTCCTCTGCAGCCAAACCCCATGGTGTGCTGTTTGCTGCACACCCATACCAGTGTATTCACAGTGTATTCATTCACATGAGCAGAGACAATGAGATTTTATTCTCCCTTTGATTTGAGATACTAATTAAACTTATTTTGTCCAGATACCAGTTGCATTCCAAGCCTTCTGTCATTCTCTCCTAAAGACCATTTTGTTTCTTGAGGGCAACAAGGTGAGACAGAAGCAGGCAGTGAGAAAAGATCATTAGCTCGGGAACGAACCCTGGCTCTGACACTGACCTACTCCCTGTGACTCTGAGCATCTTACTTTGCCATGCGTGACAAACACCAATTAATTTGCTGCATACGCCACTAAGAAGTTGTTAGCATATAATGTGATGAGAAATGGGATGCAAGAACTTGGGAAAAAATAAGCTGGGAGGTCAGACCTGGGCTGGAGTGCCTACGTGTAGCCATAGGAGTGTATCTAACTGAGTGATAACTCAGACTTTGAAAGAAAAAAAAGGTGAGTTTAAAAATTTAAATCAAGAAATAATTGTGCAGCCTTTAGCTCTAGATAATGGCAGCGTGAGAAGAGGGGTAATTAAATGATTGATATGATTTCAGAAAGAAAGCACACTTTCCCTGGGCATGCACAAGGTTATCTGTGTCATTTAATTAACCTGCATGCAGGAGAGGAATTCTCCGCTGTTATCTCTTGATCCCAGTCCTGTGATGTCTGCTGGGGGTTAGTTTTTGTTTTTGTTTTTAGAGCTAGGGTTTTTTTTTCTTCCATAGGGATTGCTAAGAGCTGAAGAGGCTGCCAAAGAAGTGAAGACAAATATCTTTGCAGGTTCTTTAAAATGGTGCTAACTGGAGAAGGTTTTGTACCGGTTGTTTTGTGCAGGGTGTGCTGATGAGGCTGCTGCCGTGGTTCCTTTCCTGCCGTGGGGAAGCAATGTTTTGCTGTTTCAGCATTGCAGTGAATCCAATCTCCATGACACAAGTGAACGTATGCCCTTCTCCTGCCTAATAACACTGCTTCAGCCATTGCTATACTTCTTACTCTTACTTCTTTACTCTTTACTTTTCCTCTTTTCCTGGTCCCCATCCCTGAAGAGTGATCTGTGCTCCCCTCTGGAAACAAGCTCCACTCCTTCCTGCAGTTGCACTTCACTTCCTGTTTTCCTTCTGTCTGGTTTTCATTTGATTTTTTCTGGACTCACAATACTTAGGCAGCTCTCCCCGTTTACAGTAGTCTCTGAGGAGAGAAGTGGCCACACAGAGAGCTGAGGAAAGGGCTCTAACATGCAGGGCCAGGACCATGGCAAAGGCAGCAGCCTTCCAGTGAGGTACATCAGTATTCTGAATAGTCCCAGCCAGGTCAGAACGGCTTCCTTGCTGCCAGTCTCAGCAGCCATGCCAGTGGATACCTCAGCCATGAAGATGCAGCTCTCTTCTGTCTCCCCTGTGCATCCTCTCTGCTGTAGGGTGGCATGGAGTGATAGAAACCTGTCCTAATAGTATCTGCTTTATCCGAAATTCCCACTAGCCTATATTTAAACATAGGGGAGATAGGTTGCTCAGGAGAGCTGCAAAAGTGGAAGTCTCTGCTCTATCCTTGATTGCAAGTTCGGTCTTTCTAAAGCACATCTCAAGCTGTGCATGCTACAAGTCTGCACTTCTACTGAAGATGTCAAGTAGCAATATAAATCACGAGAGCGATGAGTCTATATGTAGTAGACAGGCATGTATAGGGGAAAACAGCGTGAAAGAAAGAAAGAAGATAGATAGATGTGTGCTTTAGAAATGTTTCTCAGAAGCCTTTGACGGTGCTCTTCTATCCTTGTCAAGAAAAACAAGAAAAAGTCTGAAAGCTCATATATAAAATACTCCATCTTCATCTTAAAACTCATCTCTGTATCTTTCAATTAGGTCTCATACAAGACTCAAAGGCGCGGTTTATTTTTGTACCAGCTGACACTGATGCTCCAGCCATTGAAACAAGCCTCAGAAACCAAAGGTTACTTTGGCAAAGCCTCATTCACACTAAAGGGAGCTGGAGATCTGTCTCAAAGCAACAATCTTCATAAGCTGTTCCAAATATCAAGGCAGTTCTGGACTCAGAAGTAGCATGGAACAGGGTTGTTCAGCTCAAGTTGTCAATCTGTTCTCTTTTTGAAAAGGTTTTTTGACGTCAAATCTTGTTCACAACAATCTTATGCCAATAGAGCAACAATAATTAAGTTCTGCTGGACCTGGACACTAAGGCTTTGAAGAATGGCAGTACCAGAAGCAATACTCAACATCAGAAGAATAGATGTGATGCTATATGGCACGCGTTCATTCTGGAAGCTCTCCCTTCAGTCATCAAATGACTGTGTTTGGTGACAAATTTCAGTCAGGTTACTGTACTGGTTATCATCCTCACCTGGCTGCAGCCACTCTACCTTAACACGTTATGCTGAAAGCTGCAGTGGCTCAGAAGCTGATTCACAAGCACATCAAGCACTCATGCCTTGGAGGCAGCAATGTCAGAAGAATGGAGGGAAGCCAAGGGAGATAGCCACTTAGAACTGTCTGATCTTAATCTAGCAACACAATTCTGTCACAGCCTTCAGGAAAACTTCCTTGCTGACTTCCTTCAGGCCTGGGACAACCTCCCTTACACCAGAAGACAGCTGTGATGTCTCAAAGTGGAAAAAATAATCTCTTGGATATGCTGCTTTGTGGCCGGGAGAGGATTCTGTTGTAGTTTTGTTTTTTTAGCCAGTAAGATTAGGCTGCCTCCTCTGGAATAAGAAAATAGAAAAAGAGGGCAAATCATGCAGTCTGTCCACATACCAGACACTGCATTTGACATCCCTGCCCCATTTCTGGGCCTATGACAATCAGGATGCGCATGGGATGCATGACGAGAGGCAGGCATGGGAGTGTGCATCATGATGGGAACTCTTCATGACTTAGCACTGCAGCTCAGGCTCTTGATGGAGAACAGTACAAGTCTGAGGGGCAATGATTCTGGCAAAGCAGTCCCAGTGTAAATTTGACAGAGAAGTCCTACAGGGCTATAAAAGAAATGTCAGTGCGGAGCCTTCCCCCATCCCGGCAATCCTGACAAGAGATCAGTGGCTACCCCTTCCCTTTCCACTCTGAAAGCATGAAATGACAGACCAAGGTCAAGTATTTTGTAGAGTGAAACGAGCTTGTGGGATTATTTTGAAAATTCACCCAAGAACACAATTTGTGAACATTCCAGGGGTGACATCTGCAGATAAAATCATCATCTGCCCTGAAGAACAGCAGTCAAGACAAGGATTTTAAAGGAAGCATATATAAGCTACACAGGCACATTTCACTGCCGTGAGATCCTGGTTTCCAGTCCACATGTTCCCAAGGGCTATTTATTTTTTTTAAAAGAACAGTTAGTCAAAGCTGGGAGCCTGCAGAAAAGGGGGGGAAATGGGAAATACAATCATCTCTCTCTCTTCAGCAATTGCTTGTAGTCACGAGGATAAACAAAGTCCTGAACACTGAAGGACAGGAAGACCCAGAAAAACAACACTGCAAAAAGTCGTCACCCCCAGCCTCAGCTGAGATGAGGGATTTCAGCAGAGGGTTTGGAAAAGCAGAGCAACATTCAAGTGTGCACCCCAAAATCAGCACAACACCTGATCCTCTCTCCTTGCAGACTCTGGTGAAAAGCTTGAGCTCTATGGCAAGTCACAGACGTGCCACCAAGCAGCAGATCCGCAGAGGCGGTGCACTGCAAGTGGCAGGAAATGCAGGTTTGACGGCAGCAGCATCACGGGGAGCCCAGGCGAGTCGCACACACAACACGTGCCACCCGGCCTTTGTTCAGCACAGAGCTTTAGAGACAACACACAGGCGGGTTCGGCCTAAAGAGCCCCAGTGGGATGAGTGCATCACAGACAAGGCTCCTGGAGGAGGCTGAGGTGCTCACCACAGAGCATGGCGTCTCGCTGCTTCACAGCACGTTTCTGAGTCACCAAGATGCTGAAGGAAGGGAAAGGAGAAACAGCAAAATATTTTGTGCAAATCTGGAGATGGAGAGGCTGTAAACATGTCTCAGCTCCAGCCCAGCTTCTTCTGCTCCCTTCTCTGGCGTGCCCGTGACACACATCTCCATGCCATTGGCAAGCTGAGGGAGGCTGCGACCACCCCCCCCACTGCCAGCACTTACTCACTGAGGCTTGCAGAGTCAGCAGCGCTAAGCAAGCAGCTAGAGAAGAGCATGTGACACTGAAATGAAAGTTAATTTGCTGCAATGTTATATTTTACCAGTAGAAAATAACAGAGCAAGGCCCCAGCTTTGGGACTATTACCCACAGCCCCCTGCGCGTGACAGCCGTGACAAAGTGTCAGCTTCCATGGGCTGTATGAAAGTGACACTTGCCGTGCTAAATGCTGATTAGAATTAAAATGGAAACGAC
The DNA here is from genome assembly GCF_054131305.1 of Coturnix japonica. Taxonomy (NCBI): domain Eukaryota; kingdom Metazoa; phylum Chordata; class Aves; order Galliformes; family Phasianidae; genus Coturnix; species Coturnix japonica. The sequence goes on along the minus strand of NW_028188943.1, from coordinate 1,522,655 downwards.
ATCCTGTGTGCATTACTCTGCCATTAATCTTGATGCCCTGCGTTCCACATTGACAGCGGGCTCCTGCGGGGGGAGCCTGAAGGGACACGGGGTGGTGGGGGTTCTTTTTTATACTTGTTATAGACAGAAATGTGCTTCTGAACACAAGTGTAGCACAGTGAATTACAAGGCTCTTCCTATCTCAGGGGGAAGACAAGATCTTTGTACTGCCACTGGGACACTGAGAGTCTTCACAAAGCACTCCCACGGCCTTGTGTGTGTGTAGTACATTGTTATGGAGCTCGATGTGATGTTACTGTGAGTTTATTCAAATATTTGATGTGGGTGCCTGCAGATCATGTACCTACCTTATGCTGCTGCTGGCTGTACCATAATTGTTTGCACAAGTGATGTTCACAAACACGGCACGGTTAATTAGAATCTGAGACCCGAGAGATCTGATTCTTCCTAACTTCAGTGGAGTGGCTGCCAGGAGGAGTTCATCTTCAGGAGAAGGTATGCATTAAATAGAGCGTTGTTCCAAGCCTATGGGAGGGCTGACTCATATTAAGCATCCTTGGGTCCCTGGGGAATGCAACACCAATTACATGAGCCTTTTTGACAGTGCTCACCCACTGACTTCAAGCTAAGCCCCAAGAGCAAGCCAAGGGCGGATCCTCTCTCCTCTGGTCTACTTCCTTGTTGAACATGGCTGGAAGTCCCTTTCCTGTGACAACATCATACAAAAATCATCTGTAGAGGGACAGATATTTTAAAAGCTTACTAACTCTTTAGTGAGGAGGTTACCTGTCACCCACTACTAAACTGGAGTATCTAGAATTCATTCTGACTTAGATGAAAGCCTTTGTCTGATCTGTCTTGAAAAGTCAAATACCCTTTCTCTTCCTGCAGAACCTCAGTGCAGGATGAAGAGTGGAAAACACTGAAGCTATTTCTGATTCTCTTGACATCACTGAATCTTCCAGTCTTACACTGCTGACAAAACCTTACTTTTCAAAAACAAAGAAAAAAACCAACCCCCCCCAAAAAAAAACACAGCAAGGGCTCAAACAAACAGAAAACTCAGCCATTCTTTCCCCCTTTCCTCAGCACAAGAGCTGCTTATGCAGCAAAAGGCAATGACAAACCTAATGCACTGCTAATGCATGAAGGAGAACTACAGCTGTAGTGTGAAGAGCTGTGCCCCTATGGCTGTGCAGAAATGTGCTGCAGAACTTTTAACTCATGTAAGCAGAATCCACGTGGGAGGGCTCCTCCAGCCCTGAGGTGCTGTGTCACACCCCAATAGCTCTACTGCACCCCAGCAGAACATGCTGAGGTGGCTGTGGAAACCCCAATTCCCCTTGCCAGCACATCAGATTTAGGAATATATTTGGACCATGCTCTACTTTGCTTACTCCTGTACATGCAGATGGTTGAGATGCTTAGGTAGAAACTCACCCAATCATGACTGAATTCAAGAATTAAGTGTATAAAATTATCAGAGGAAGCTCTATTAAAACTTCCAGGACTCGCCTTGGCTCAGCCCTATGCCCCTGGTCTCTCTTCCATCCATAGAAATATTCCCACCCCGGCTCCAGGCATCATGGATTGCTCCCCTCTCCCTTATCTCATTGCTACAACACTAAGACATAACGTGGGGCTCGGAGGGGAGGGAAGAAGATGCCTGTAGTGCCTGTAAAGTTGAAGATAATGTTTAAGCTTTGTTACACCGATGAGGCTGCATTAAGCTCCCATGACCTTGAGTGAGAGCTGCAGCTTGGGTTCCTCTCCTTAAGACTTTAATAAAGTGAAAAATTGTTTCAATACAAAATGTGATATTGGGACATTGTTCGTGAATATATTGAGCTTAAGTCAAATATTCTGTGTCCTCAAATCCGACTGATTAATAATTAGAACCAGAAATTCTGTCTTAACTCTAATGTGTTTAGGAAAACTGATGGATTTAATTTTTTTATCAGCCGAAAGTAAGAAAATGTAGTCTTTCTTAGAGTATCTAATACAACAATGCAGAATAATTAGTTTCTATGAGAACAGGCATAATAGGACAGAGTAATAAATTACTTTCTGTTTTGTATCTGTCCGTCTGATGGAGGAGAGATTTACTATATAGTATAGTGCATGACGTTGTAGGAAATATCAGGCAAGAGAAGAAAACTATAAGGGGATAAGGTATTTCCAGCTGTGTATTATAAGGTAGTGTTTCATCTTGTGACAAGGCTTCAGAGATAGGTCCAAGGAATTATCATGCAAAAAAACAGCCCCCTCTTTGGGTTACAAGTTGTCAAAAAATGTTGGTCCTTAAAGCTCTGATTCTGTGCATCCCATGGCAGCATTCCCACTCATGTCAATAGACCTGCGCACTTACTGGCATTATACCTTTCCCCTTTCTTCTAAGACCCCAACAGATGCCTTAGAAACAGTAATGAACTGAAAGGGGCTGTTATGTGCCTCTCTCATTCAGGCAGTGTTAATCCCTATTTTGCACCAGGATAAGCCAAGGCACAGTGAGACACATTGTGATGGCCATGCCCATGGGACAGGCAGCTGCCGAGCTAACAGACTGAACCCCAAACCCTCTTAATTGAATTTCAAGGATTGATTCACGGATCTCAGGAGGAAGTGGGATCCTCCAGTTGCTACAGCTCTGCTTTACTTGTTTTAAGTTGCAGCTTTACTCTCTTCTCTTCAGCTCCCTTCTATGGAAAGAAACAGAATGAAACCATGGAGGCTGATATCTTCACTGTTCTCTAGGCCTGTCCAAAACAGGCTTGTTGCTGGGCATTATCATCCTGCACTCACTGTCTGCTGCTAGCAGAAAATCTCTGCTGCTTCCATTTGCTCTTGGCTTCAAGGGCATAACTTAGTCTGACAACTTTTACTGCAAGAGAGTTATTCCCGATTTACCTTGCCAAACCACACCAGAATCTGTCCCTCTGGGTTTAATCAATACTTGCACAGAGACCATTTTTAGATCCTAGATTCCTCTCCTCTTCTTCAGAGTTCTTTTGAGGTCAAGAGATGGTGGAAAACACAAGAAATTGCAGAAGTGCCTTCAAGTGGATCCTGTTTGAAGGCGCTGCAGTGGGCTGATGACCTGAAGTACAGTCAGATGAAGGGACCGACCCATTACATTCAAATGCAATACTTCCTGTAACCAATCTGACTCAATTCTTATGGAAGCTCTGAGGGTATCTGCTATTCTCGCTGACTTCTCATGAGCATGGGTCAAGGTATGTTTATTTTTTTCTTGTTGACAGTAGATTGTCTCCAGTTCTTTCTCCTTAGAGCATCTGGGAGCCCTATATGCAGTCAGTGGTGATGCTCAGGAGGTTCTAAAACCAAAGAAGAACAACAGCATCTGTATATCCTTGCTTTCAGACCACAGCACTCCTGCTGTTTTATTTAGAAACAATATGCAAGTAAGAACTTTACCTAGAACAGATATGAAACTGTAGTGGAGCATGGTATCTGTTTTGCAGCACACCAGAGAAAGACAGAAGAGTTTAGGAATAGAAAGAGGAAGAAATGAGCCACCTGATCAAAAACACAGTATGAATCTAAGTAGGCAGATATAAATATTCGAAGCATACCCGTGTATACGCTGCTAAAAGAATTATTACAGATGATTTATTTCTTAGCTGTAAGACATCTACCCTGTAACAGATCACCCTCTACAGATCTGATTTGGCTTCTATTCAGTACAACACAGAATCACTCTGGCATATGACTAATCCTACATTATCACCTCCAGTTATCCCATATTGCACCTCAGTCTTGGTATGCTCCAGACCATTTTCCAGGTCACCTGGGATTTGCAGTTGAAAGGGATGCAGTCACCATAAGCAGCACCAGTAATCAACATCAACAGCATGTTACCTCTGCAAGTAGCCCGCACAGTGATCTAATCACAAGACCTATGTCAAAAAAAGCTATCAATTGCTTTAGAATACCACAAAGAAAATAACAGAATGGGAACTGTGCACCTTACATTACCACCTAAGAGTGATTACCAGTGCCAGGTTAGGGTACAGTATGCCCCCAGATTGGATAAATCTGAGTGATGAAATATGTGCCAAGAAGTGCTGTGCAGTCTGGACCCCAAGGAAGATCTCAGACACGCTGCTTCAAACCTAGAGCAAGGTTGTTCTACCATGAAAGTAAAATACCAAGTAGCAAGTGGCAAATAGAGGAAAGACAATACTTGGCTGGGACACTGGAAGCCCAAGTTAAGTTCTCAGCTCACTCACAGCTTTACTGTAGATGTTAAGGGAGACATTTAGTTCCTGTATACATCAGCTACTCATCTGCAAATTGAGGATGAAGAATCATTTCTTTGCCCTTGCTTTCTGTTTACAGTGTAAGCTCCCAGGGGCTGAGGCTTCCACTTATTGCTGACAACTCTACAGCAGACATGAAATCTTTGCAGAAAACTGTATATAAATGCAGAATATCTTTTTTTTGCAAACAATCTAGCTTGGGCCCAGAACTGCCACATGCTCTGAGCACAGCCCAACAAACTCTTCTGGACTCAGCCACAGGCTCAGTAGCTGAGGCACAGCTTTTTATTAAGACATTTCAGCAGCAGATTGTTCCTGTATATTTGCATAGAGCTGTGCACAGCTAAATGGGACCCCCTTGATACGGATGCACTTGAGAGCGCAGCAGAGCAATTCTGGTGCCAGCTCTGTGAAAGCCAGCTAATATCTGGAAGCAAAAGTATTATTTAAGGATTTTCAGATGTCTGGAGTGTTCTAGCCCACTCTCTCCACAACAGAGATGTGATTACATACATGTAGACTGCTAGCCCTGATCCCAACCAGGGTACCCAGGAAATGTCAAAGTATGGCAGTGTGGAGTCAGGTGTCAGCCCCATGCCCTGCTCTCGCCCCCCTTCTTTTCCAGGAGGCTCCTTTCCAGATCCCTCTCCTTTGGCAGGAGTTGGGAATGGTGCTCAAGTAAGACGTGTTTGCAAAGGACCGTGGAGGAGGAAGAAGCTCTGTCTGCACAGAGGATCCAAGAAGACTTGGCCCACCTTCTTCATTACAATGGGCTGCACGAAAAGAAAGGAACCGAAGCTTGAAACACATCTCATGTGAGCACAGGGTTGATCATAAGCATCAAGCCCTCTTTATTCCTCTGCCATGGGAGATGCAAAAACAAAGAAGTGGCTTCTGTGGGTGGGCCTCATTTTTTAACAAGTTACCACGTGGTTCTTGCTCCAAATTTTAGGTGTTTGTCTTTGTAATGTCTATTGCAAACACTGTAATTTTCTAGCAGCCAGGTACATAGGAGGCAAAAGCACTAATAACGTGACATCACTATTTTTCTTCCATAGCAACACCCCCCTACACCCTTTACACAACAGGTTATAAGTCTGTAAAACTCTGCATTTTACAGTGCCATAAAACTCCTCCAGCTGTTATAAATATATCGTTTTAACCACCCGCATTTAAAAAATGAAACAAAAATACCACTGAAAAGTTCAATGCTTTTTCTTCTCTACTTTCAATTGCATTAACTTTTCCCCTGCTGGCCTCCCAGACCCACCGCTGGGCTGGCAGACTTCCATGGCAAGCAGGGGAACATTCAGGATGCACGCAGGCTGTGTGTTGGTACAAAAACATCCATTTTGCTGTGAGAGATGTCCAGTGGTGGTGAACTTTTACTAAAAGGATGCATCTGGCTTGTTTGCCAACACTGCAGGTGTGAACTGTCTGGTTGGATCCAGGGCCATTGGCCAAGGATCTGTGGGGACTGAATCCCTGTGAGTGCAGGAAGGAGGGAGGAGATTGTCACTGGTGTATCTGCATCCTAATTGCAGGCGTAAGGACTGGTGCTGCGACAGCTGGGTATGACTCCACCTCAAGGCCATTCTAAACTTCTCAATGATGCATTATGTCCTTTTGGGGATATTTCCTTTAGTCAGCTACTTGGGCAGCTGGAAGTGGGCAAGACTCCACTGAAGCACAAGGTAAGGGCTGGGGAAGAGGCAGAAGCTCTGCACTGCCAGGATGGAAATGTGATGGTCTTTGAGGTTCTTTTCAACCCAGGCCATTTAATGATTTGGGAGAGCTTGTCCTGGGACAGAGCTGTCACTTGGCCACTCCCCAGTGATGCTTGCATCAAAAGGGTTCTGTATTTCTATTCTGAATTATGTTGGTTCGAGCAGTGTCTATAAAATAGCAAATCAGAGCTGCTCTATTTGAAAGCAGTGGAAGTTTTGCTACCAGTTTGAATTTGGTACAGATACTTCAACAGATGTCCATGGATTTTCTTTCCTGAACCAAGAAAGGGAGCATCTCACCCTCAGCTTGTGCATTCAGTGGAAACAGATGCTAATCATAGTCCTCAACCACCAGTACCTGCCATACTGAGTAAAATACAGTCCCTGTTGTTGCTTCTGCTGAAGCTGAAACACGCCAGAGCAGGGATTGTCTCTCGGTTTGCACAGTGATGAGTGTAACAAGAGCCCTGACCTCAGCTTAGATTTGATGGAGCCCTACTTTGCTGGATTGCACACTTAACAGGCACTGGGAAGGCTTCTGATTTGTTCCTTTTCATGCACATTATTATTATTTATATTTTTCTTGCCAGTGCTTGAAGCCATCGTGACAGCATATTGGGCAATGACAGGATAATTGTTTGTTTTATTGATTATAAATCATTCTGCATCTCTCTGTGATTTATAGCATTTAAAATACTTTCTCCTTTCCTCTCTTTCTCCTGCCGTGAGGGCAGTGTCACTTTAAGCTGTGAAGTGAGCCATGCCAAAGGGAAGGTGGTGTGGCGCAGGAAAGCAGTTGAGATCAAACCCAGCAAACGTTTCCAGATTGATGAGGAAGGGGTCAGAAGAACCCTGACAATAAGAGGGATCCGGGCTGAGGATGAGGGAGAGTACTTGTGTGAGTCCAGAGATGACTAGAGCAGCATTACCATCACCCCCAAAGGTATGTCTCTGGAAATGAAGGCTGACAGTGTGGAAGGATCCGTGGCTTCCCTCATCAGCCATTACAACACTGCAACGCTGAGTTTATTTGTGTGTTTATGCTGTTCTCTGTGTTAACAACCAAGTACAAAACTCGTCTTTCTCTCTAAATAGCTGTGGAACAACTGCTTCTGAAGAGCACAGCTGTAAAATCAGCCTTCAAGGTTGGAATTAAGCATCCCAAATGTAAGATGGGATTTTTTTTTACCCCTTCTTTGCCTCTTTTCTTCTTGCATCTTTGTAGATGCAAAGAGGATCTCCTCTACAGGCAGGAGATGTGAGTGTGAGTTATGGTGATCACTTCCTGCGAGTCATAAAATCTGAAGCTTCCAATAAAATCATTGACTCTGTTGGCTCTTTGAAGGTGCTCATACATAAAGGAGCTCATACACTTAGGGACACATCTTTTATGTGCTCCTAAGTGGTTTCTTTTTCTCCATCAGCTCCCAGGGTGGTGAAATTTGCTACGAGCCTCAACAACGTGATTTCTGAAGAAGGCAAAGAGGCTGTGTTCAAGTGCACTGTTTCTCCCAGTGATGCTGTGGTCACCTGGTTCAGGAATGGTGTCAAGATTGAAGCCAGTAAGAAATACATGATCTCACAGAAGGACACCAACCACAGCCTCACCATCACCAATCTGACACTGGAAGATGCAGCTGAAATCTCTGCCAATGCTGAGGGCGTAGAAAGCACAGCCAATCTCAGAGTCCGAGGTAAGGGGCTGTAATGCCCCATTGATAGGCTGTCACTCTGTTTTGTGGATTCTCTGTGTTCTTACTATTATTTCTTCTCATTTTTCAGAGGCCTCAATCTCATTCAAGAAGAAACTGGAGCCTAAAACTGTTGAAGAGAGAGACAGTGACCCTGGAGGTAGAGCTGACCAAGCCTGCAGAAGTCAAGTGGATGAGGAACAGCATTGTATTGAAGCCCAATGCATATGTTGATAGTTAAGGACATCTCCTTTGCAGACAGGGGCTTTTACTGCTGCAAGAGTCCTGACGACAAGACCCAAGCCAAGATCAATGTGGAAAGTAAGTGGAATGATTGCAAGGTCTGTAAAGACACTGGATGTGATTTGAACTTGGATTCAGGTCTTCTCTATGATCACAGTGGCTACTGCCAGCCCTACTTGCCATGGGGGCAGGGAGATACAGCCCTGGGCTTGGACACCATTGTAATGCTTGAAATAAGGTGAAAGAGAGGGCAGTCTTCCCAGCAGCCCTCAGCCATGTCATTGACATAAGCTCTTAGCTGATTCTCCTCTGGAATTTCTCACTCTGGTGCAGTCTGTTTTTCTTCATCTGTAAGGCTATTAGCAACCTATTCCCTGCTTACCATCTGTTCTTCTCTACAAAGCACGTCTTTCAAAGCATCTCTTTATAATCAGTCAGAGTTAAAAGAAAAAATAAAAATAAAAACACAACAGTGCATCTATCTATGGATGATTTCCTTTCAAGTAAGCTAATGGTGCCTCAGCTGTAGCCCTGTACTTCTGTCCTATTTCCTGCATCCTTTTGTCGTGTTTGCTACGGAATGGACAAGGACAGAATTTAAGGTCTATCTGATTTTTGTCTACAAAGCCCCTGCCACCAATTGCTGTGTAGATCATAAACAGGTACTGAAAGGCTTGATAGCAGGCTTTGAGTACATAAAAGGCTCTTAGAAAGTGGAAGCAAACAATCTGTTCTCTGTGCAGAAATAATGGACTTAAATTGCAATGACAAAGATGCAAGTTACACAACAGAAAAGCTTTTCAATGGCTGGATGACTGGATAAGTCATTTGGAGGGGCTTTGAAGCCTTCACGGTGGGTTTCAGAAAAGGTTAGTGAAATATCTGGGGCACAAAGAGCTGAGCATGTCCTGGAGCAATGGAGAAGGGCTGGATGATTTTTGCGGGTATTTTCAGCCATAGAATTTTGTGTTCTGGTGGTGTCAGTACATTCCTTCGTACCACATGGACGGGTTGGTTTGTTGCACTGGTTCAGACTTTTGTACTAGGAGCTCAGCAGTGGTTAAAGCTCACACTTCTGCAAAGTAAACAAGCTCCTGCAATTCGTCTCTACTCTGTTTTAGCTGTGGATTAGCTTGACAGTTCCCTTCCATAAGCTTTATGGTTCCCTTCTGTAAGTCTACTTACATAGAGTGCGTTGCTTAACTTGAAGTCTTGCTCCAGGATTTTGAGCATATTATTAGCAAAAATATCACAAATAATTTCACCAGCAATTCTCCCCACCTATATGTAGCTTTCCTTTTTTTCACTGGCAGGTTTTACACTGGCAGATAGGGTGGGCATGTAGAAACAACCCCATTAATTCTCATGAAGCTCTGATTTCTCTGACTGGCCTTTGTTTTGTGATTCTGCATGCATGCCCTGTAGCTAAAGCCTGGATGTCTTCCCCAACACCTTCATTCTCCCATCCTTACTTAAGTTACTCCATGAAGATCAGAAGGCTTGCTTACTAGCAAGACAACAAACATGGCCTAGACCAACCAGGTGATGCAAAAATTCTCACAAATGCAATGGAGCTTTGGCCTACTTCAAAGAAGGACTTCAGCGTGCACCACAAATACTGAGATAATGAGATGGCACAATCAGCCCTTTTTACTATAGTTTTCACACTGTGTGCAGCACTTGTTTCTTTTAAGCAAGAAGGTCTAATCTGCATCCCGTAACGCTCAACACTGAGCACCTAATATTCAACATGTCCTTAAAATGGGATTGTTCTGTGCTACCAGTGGAACCCTGGGGTAGAGGAACCCTGAAAAGCTTTCTGAGTGCAATGGTAAGAGGACAAATTAAGACTCAGAAAGCCATTGCACTTTGGGAGAAGCTAGTAAGATGAGGATTTCTGTAGTGAAAGAGCCAACCACTCCATGAGTACTCATAATCCCTCCTGACTTTCACACCACATCATTCTGATGTGAGTGTTGGACTTGCACGTCATGTTACAGTGGTACACATGAGAAATACAGCAACGGTAGCTAGGCAAGCACTCCCCACGTATGGCAGAGGAGGAGGTATTACATTACCCTGTACAGCCATGAGCTCATCCGGTCTGAAAGAGAACAGAAAACCTTTGGTTTCTGAGGCAAACAGCTAATAATAGCCCTCAGCTAGCAAAATTCAAGTGTAAAAGGACTACATTGCTGTGTTTTCTCCCTACACCTCTGCAATAAGACGTGGGCTGGCTTTGGCTGCTGAGGATTATTAACTTGGTTGATTCCAGCTGTTGCCATAGTCTTTCTGTCATTGTTCATATTTTATTTTCTCTGACAGATACCTCCCAAATCTACCCTTTCTGTAATCCACTCTTTGCTGAAACTGCCAATTTCCTGAGCCAAAAGCATGAGCGACACAACTCACGGAACAGATCCAAAGGCCCCAGAATCACATCCACGGGGTGTGGGAACAGTAAGAGCTGATAGTTTAGAGTCTACACCACAGGCAGCAGCAAAACTGTCTACTACAGGAGCAGAGATATATTGCACACCAGGGACTGAAGGAGCAGAATGCCCCAAGATGGAGAGAGCAAAGACTGCAACCTTTACAAGGGAACAGAACACAAGCTATGCCCTGCAAGGACACCAGGTCTGTGTGAGCAGAAAGGCAGTAGACTCCCAGTACAGTTGCTCCTCCACATAGCTGATCAAATGCCAAACCTTGACCAGGATTAAGCTCCAATGTGTTCACTGCCATAAGAAAGAAGAGGAGAAAACAGATTCCCTGTCCTGATCAGCTCAGAATACAAGACGAGAACTGTAAAGTTAACAGAGAACAAGTTGACTTATGAGCAAAAACCAGTAGAGTGCAGCTTCAAATAAAACAGAAGACAAACCCTCGTCATCAGCCAGCTCACTAATGGTCACTCAGAATGCAGCTGATGTGCCCATGGCTATCTGGAGTCTAAGTTAAAATTTACCGGATCTTGTGCAAAATATACTGACACCAGAGCAATCTCTACTGCCGCTGGAGTGAGAGATCTGCCTCCGTGCTAAACCCTCAGACTAATGAGAAACGTACAATTAGAAAGGTATCAATGGATTCATGACTGGTCATTACATTTACAGAACATGGAACGAATGGTCGTCAACGTGTGATTCAACAAGCCAAAGGCAAGTGCAATGCCTCTGACTAAAAGTTCTTAGGACACCGACAACCAAACCTTCTCAGTGCAGCCACAGTAGAGATCTGTAACTACTACTGTTGAAATATCAACTGGTAGAGCAGTGTTGCACATTGTACAAATCACAGTTGGACATCCATGGACAGCTGATGATAAAAGTAGTCGTAGGGGAAGAGCTGGATGAAACATCATTAAAAACAAACAATCATCTTAGCTGCACGCTTGTAAGCATTTCTTTTCATCCTCCCCAAAACAGTTTCATGGGAGAATCAAGAGGACACGTTCACACAGACGTTTCCACAGCCAGACTATGGAATAATCAAAGAATATCAACCAAAATGTGTTTCCTACCAGTTACATGAATCTTGAAGGTGAGTTTCTGGCCAGTAGCCTCGCAGCTGTACTCCCCTGCATCTTTCTTCTCCACCTGGCTCACCACCAGCCGACGCTGTTTGCCCTCTGACTCCACCTTGAACTTCTTGCTCGAGGTGATCACTTTCCCCTCCTTGTACCACTTCACCTCCGTCTTCTCCTGGGCCACCTCGCAGCTCAGCGTGGCATTTTGAGTCAGTACAGCCTTCACCTCCTTTTGTACCTTGTCCTTGTTTGTAAACAGGTCTTCTTTCTCTGCAGGGACATCACAACAGTCACACCGTTTTGCTGTAGTCTGCTGCAGAGCTTACTCCAGTTCCCCATTTTCACTATACTTGCCCTTCACAGGGACCATCATGATGCCTCATTAAGACAGGAAAATACTTTCCCCTCTATTTTGCCTTGGGAAATGATAGGCATATCATTTCATATCATATCATAAATCTAAACATTTCGCAGTCTGATAGCAGATTTGGACATGAGATTTAGAACACCTGCATGCACTGCTGAACCTCCTCCCTTATCTTTTTTTCTTCTCATGTCTCTCTACATTTCCAGTAAATCAGAAGGGAACGGCCCTCTAGAACAGGTTGCCCAAGGAGACTGTGGATGCTCCATCCCTGCAGGCATTCAAGGCCAGGCTGGATGTGGTTCTGGGCAGCCTGGGCTGCTGCTTGGCAACCCTGCACATAGGAAGAAGGGGGTTGGAACTGGATGAGCACTGTGGGCCTTTGCAACCCAGGCCATTTATGAGTCTGATTAGTGGCATTTTCCACCTCATTGTGTCATTCAAATTTTGTAACCAGATCTCTTCAAACACCTCCCCTTTTCTCACTCCTTGCATGCCTGGTGTGCTCTTGCACTGTAACCCTGCAGACACCAGCTGACTACAAGAGCTGCACAAGTTACCCTCCTTGCCTATTGTTTGTTGCAGTAATTCATTCCTGGATGGAAAAGCACATGTAGAAAAGTGTTGCTATGACACTAGATGACAAAGAAAGTCCTATAGCCAAAATGTTTTGCACCAGAGAGGCTGTCAGTTGATCGTCCAAATGCAAGACACACCAAATGAAGCGTTCCTTTATCTCTGGGTTTCCAAGCAGTTTCTCACCTCTGACTTTCACTTGGAATGTTGCTTTGTCATCTTTTGTTTCACAGCTGTAGCTCCCTTGGTCTTTCAGGGTCACATTTTTGACCATGAGCTTGCGGTGCATCCCCTGGGAGATGATGGTTGTCCTCTGGTCCTGCTTCACCTCTGTTTGATCTTTCTTCCATACGACAGCTCCGCTTGCAGCTGACACCTCACACACCAGCTCCAGGTCTTCAGAAGGACTGACTGATATTTCTGGAGTCGTTTTGGGCTTGTTGACAAAATTAATGGCTTCATCTGAAGAAAAAAAGAGAAAGTGGTTTACATCCTGACTCAGGCTTATTCAGCACAGCATTAAGATACAGTTAGAACTGATTGTAATGTCTCTGCTCATTACATTTGGGTGATCGAGTTTCACCTCTGGAGGTACTCACATACAAACGTCTGTTTGATTCTCCTGTGTAAGGAAAGAGTAAGTTCTATGCAGACAGTTCTTATTTCTTTTAATCAATTCTGTATTCTGCACATGTTCTTCTGAAGCTAAAATGAAGGCAGCTAAGTAACGTATTTGCAATACATGAACAAACCTATTCAACACCTTGTCTCTAAGCTAACAAGCAGCGTTTGATGAGCACATCAGTATTTCATGCCCTTCATTCCATCCAGACAGAACCTGCCTGAGGAGCAAGCTGATGGCTGTCAGCTACAGGCAGACCTAGCTTAGTATTGCATTTCTTAGAGCAACAACTGTTGCTTTCAGTCACTGAATATACTAAGGCCAATTGCTATGCCAGGCACATTTATGGCGTCAGTGAACAAATAATGCCTTAAAAATTGTAATAGACGGGAGCCATCTATTCTTTTAAAACTAGGTGACCAAAGAAGAACAGTCCCTCTAGAGTCAAGCTGTGAAGAACTAATAGCACCAACCAATATCACATAGATAGATTACTTCCCTGCCCTAAGACCATCTTGTGACCATTTGGTGCTCCTAATTAAGCCCTCTTGATGGCTTTTTTTGAATGAGCCATGTGACATTTTGTGATAGGAGTTACTGCTAGTGTTCCCTTAACCCTACACCAAAGTAGGAGGTATCCATTCTCAGGGAATCATGCAGGCTTCCTCTGTATTTGATGCTCAGAGACAGCCCCAGAGCTTTTTAAATCTTAGCTTAGCTCTCATCCAATAATGTTCATCAAACAGTGCAACTTGTCCCTTGGGGATGCCTTTGTTCTGCATCGACCAGTTCCAACGGAGTCTTCTTGGCTTGTTTTAGATCAGTTTTTCAACAGTTAAAGCCAGGGTCTTTGAATTACAAAGTGAAATTGCAGAATGCATGATTCTCAACCAAACAGAACAGGAGGTGGGATGCAGGGTGAATACCTGAGCCAACACCACCTGCAAGCAATCCTTCAGTATCTTAGTAATCTCTAGCCATCCCAAATCCAGTGTTGTGCTTGATCTATCATCTCTGCTGAGTTTTTAGCTAGCTGATGGTGAGCATCATGGTGGTGATGGGTGAGCAGTCGGACTAGAGGGTCTTAATCAACCTTAAGGATCCTGTGATCAGAGGAACGTGAATGTGCTGTTAAAGGTCACAAGCGCTGCACTGCAGCATGAGCATACACAGCAAAAGGCTTTCAGTAGAGCTTCAGTTCATAAATGAGGACTGGGTTATGGAAAAGAGGCTCAAGATAGAAACCAGAAAACAGATCTTAACGCCAGGTTCTGTGAATGCAGCCAGCTGAATTTCACAGATATTGAATATCAATGACAATTTCTTGTGTTATTTTACCCTCCAGCTCCACCCTGAACAGGAACATGTCAGTGACAAGCATTACTCCTCCAGGCTTGACCTGACAATGCTTTACTGGTACTATGAGCTAATGCCAGGAAGAGCAGGAAAAGAGTTTCATCCACGTGCCTTCTCCTTCCTTAGTAAAACCAGTGTGAAACTGCAGCCACGTCAGGCTGAAGGAGACGTCTCAGATGTCCTGCCTGGATGCAGGAGGTCACGTGTCAGAGGATGTCTGGCACGTCAAGTCTCATGGCAGTGCAGTGCATGACAAACTGCAACAACACTTTCCTGTGGGCTCCTTTGGGCACGAGGCCCAGCGGGTGACACACCTCTGGCTGCAGCTCTTCAGAGCCTCCCAGCAGCCACGTGATGCCCATGGGAGAGACACAGCTGACCCGCACAGCAGATGATTTACCAGCTAGCTCTGGTTTACAGCAAGAGAAGATACAAGTGGTGATGCTGAATGGTGAAATACTGCGAGTGTGTGGCATGGGTATAAGATTGGTGAGCCTGAGGATGTTCAAAGTCAGGCTGGACAGGGCTCAGAGCACCTGATGGAGCTGCGGTGCCCCTGTTCATTGCCAGGCAGTCCAACTAGCTGACCCTTAAGGGTCTCTTCCCTATCTATGAGATACACGAAAGCTGATTCTGCAGTAACCAAGCTACCAACAGCAGTTGTTTGTCTTACATCTTGCCAACACAGATTTTAAAATAACAGCATTGATTACTCATTTGATAGTCACATTACAGTGCAAAGCACATGGAAACGTCCATCAGTTAATTCAATTAATTCTTTGGGCAGACCTGCCAGTATGAAATATTATGCTAACATGACTGAGAGAGGAAAAGCAAAATTAAGACTAGCTGACAAGCCTTGGCAGGAAGTTCTGCTCTCCATCAATTTAGTCCCATTATTCAGTTCTGTTTGGAGCTTTCTCCATGTCTCTCTGGAGTTTGTTCTTTGAGAAGAAGCAATTAAGTAAGCTCTCCAATGCCAAAGTGCATACACTACTCTAGGGCTTTGTTGTTTCTCCATGGACCAACAAGGGTGACAAGCCAGCAGAATATGATGAAGAGCCTCATGCATACTCAGAGTAAAAAAAAAAGGCAATTGTTGCTGGGAAGAAGGTGCATTTGCATTTGTGTCATCTGCAGAGGGTACTGCAGAAATGGAAAGTCTTCCACTGGAGCAAACAAAGGGCTCTCATTTATTGCAATCAAGGCCCAGCGTGTGGATCTCAGAGATCAGACCTACACCCTGCAGCAAAACAGAGACCTGCGTGGGAAAGTTCAGTTTCTCTCTACATCTGTGTAAGAAAAAGCCCACCATGGAATGACAGCTAAGTAAACATCCCTGTGACTCTTCACAGGTCTCTTCTACATTTGGGATCACTGCTACAAAAAGAGCTGTTGACATCATCTTTCGTGGCCACCCTGAGAGAAGAACAGGAAGGCTGGGATGCTCTTTTTCCTATCTTTCCCTTGATTTCCTCTATATCTTAGGGACGAATCACAGGACAGAACACAGAAATCAAATGGCTCTACAAAGCAGACTGGCCAGTTCAAGTCAAAACACCCACTGAAAACACCCCAGATGCTGTCTGACAACAGCTGGACTGTCGGGGAGTCAGGTGAATGCAGTCTGCTGGCCCTGGGCAGGAAGAGGACAGCCCAGAATATCACATACCTTTCAGTGAAAGCTGATAGAGCATTTTATCCCCCTCACAGATGCACTGATAACTTGCAGCATCATCCATTGAGTCGTTGTGAATTTTCAGGGTGTGTTTCTTCCCCACAATGTGCAGTTCCTATTTTTCACTGGCCTTGAGCTCCTTCCCATCCTTCATCCACTCCACAGTAGCGCCTGTGTCTGAAAGCTCAGCCTGCAGTTTGGCTTCCTCACGCAGCCGAGCGGAGATCTTTTCTACATCTTTGCTCTTATTGGTAAATCTCACTGCAGCACCTGTCAGGAGCAAAGGCCGCGTTATTTCAATTTATATCAGGCTAACGTGGTCAATGTTTGCTGCAAGATCTCTAAAAAAGTATCACCCTCTGTTCCTGCACTCATCATTGTGTCAGTGCTGAGCAATTCAAGATATTTCATTTGGTCTTCTTGCCGGATTTACTAAGTAAAAATCAACCAAACATCTCCTTATACTGATTAATAATGCTCTAAACATGCTTCTGCAGAGGTTTCCACCCAATGACAAACAGCTCCTCCCATAATGAATGTTTATTTGTAATATTTTGTCATGCAAAGCTGATTGATAGAGATATTATTGGAATGATTGCTCCCCTACTTCTAAACTATTCCAGTGCAATCAGAAAGGCTGTCTGAACCTGGAGCTGAAAGTACTGCTCTATGGTGATGCAGTGGTAAACCTGGTGACTGAATGCACTGGCCAATAGCTGTGAACTGCAGACATTCATCAGCTGGCATGAAGCAATCCGGTTCAGATTCCAAGCAGCTGGGTAGATTGGCTTACCCTACAGTCAGTGCTATCATGTTTAGGTCATTACCAGGACTCACGTCAGTCCATGGGATGCAATTTCAGGTATTTGGTACAGTCAGTGAATGCCTGCAGCCCCAGTTCTAATCATCAGATCACAGCAACTATGCCTTGACTGTAAGAGGAAAGGAGAAGGATCAAAGCAAATACCTCTCACTCTCATCTTGGTGCTGACATCAACACTTTTGGCAACAAATTTCACTTCTGCTCCATCATCGTTCTTGGTGACGTTCTTTATGATTAGGCTGTGAGTAGTTTGGGTTTTCTTGATGATGCAGGTCTCGCTTTCCTGTAAGACTTTACCACTGAGGTACCAAGTGCCGCAACACGTTGTTGTAAGGTCAATAGTAAACATGGCATCCCCTCCAGGTACAGCTTCACCAGTTGTTAGGGGGGATTTCACAGCCAGGACTGGGTCTGAGGAAGAACAACATGTATGTCTTAATGCTCTTTAGATGCAAGTCTGGTATCTCAATTAGAAATGGAAGATTAAATCATAGGTACATTTCTACTTCTCCCTCTGCATGAGTGCTGGAAGAAGCACTTCTATGCTTAAGATCTGTTACAGAAAGTTCTGCCTCTTGCACATGTGAGATATCAAAAGATAAGGATATTCATGTCTCTGTCACAGAAACAGAACTTGTATCACTTCAGTGGTAGCTGGAAGTTGATAGGAGATAGGAGAACTAGGAATAAAGGAAAGCCTTTGGTGTGTTAATGCACTACTATCCTTAAAGTCAAAGGAAACATCTTTAGGGAACTAACACAGCTGCTCATGGGGTTTTTGTGCTTACCAAGGTGCACGCCCCCTGGGAATTCCAGAGACGGGCTCTGTCCATGCGCATTGACTGCAGACACTTGAACTGATCATCGGCCTCTGCAGACAGATTTACAGCCCCTGCACAGCTCTATATAACAGTCTTATAGAACTACCTCTAGTAGAAGCAATCTCCACACAGAGTTCCTTTCCCAGCACACTCCGACACGGGGGGGGGCAAAACGGGGAGGGGGCCACATACACACACAGCGCCGGGGGGGGGGCCCGTAATTGACCCCCACCCATCCTTTAAAGGGGTGGGGGGTCCGTTTTAATGGGGGGGGGGCCGAGACCACCTTCACCCCCCCCCCATCCCCACCCCATCCTTTAAAAAGGGGGTGTCCATTTTGGTGGGGGGGGGGCAGTGACAATCCCCCCCCCACCCCATCGTTTAAAGGAGGGGGGGTCCGAGACCACCCCCCCACACCCCATCTTTTAAGGGGGGGGGTCAGGGGCTCATGGGGGGCAGCACAACGTGCACAACTTTGGGGGGGGGGGGCTTTATAAGGGGGGGGTTACAAAAAGCATAGCTCTCAACTATAGATGGGATTGGGGGGGGCTCAATCGATGGGGGGGCCCCTTCATGCAGGGGGGGCACAGCGTAAGGCAGCGGCTTTGAGGGGGGGGTTGGGGCTGTTTGGCCTTTCGGGGGGTTATTGTGTGCCCCACCCCCACCACCCCTACACACAATGGGGTGTTAATGTGGGGGGGGGGGCTTAGATTAGTTGCGTTCCCTATAGCGCTGCCCCCCCCCGTCATTAACTCCCCTGCTTTATCCTTACGGCTGAGCCACCCCCCGACAGCTCCCCATTCATCTTTATGGGGGGGGGGGGTTTGTCACACGACCGCGGCGCGGCTTACGGCACGTCGTCGACCCCACCCCCACCCCCCATAACCCCACCCGGGGGGGGAGGGGGGCGATGTGGGGAGGGGGGGGTTCCGGGGTTGGGGGGGGTGGGCAAAGCGCAATATGGGGGGGTGGGCACAAATTGGGGGGGGTCTTTAACTGGAGGGCAGCGGCTGCACAAAGAGCCCGCGGGGGTCGGAGAGCAGCACTTTGGCTGGGGGGGGGGGTCCACGGGGTCCGGGGGTAATGCTGCCCCACCCCCTCCCCCACCCCCCACTGCCGACCCCCCCCCGCGTTGCCCCCCCGCCCCAACGTCAGCTCCTGCGGCAGCTCCTCGTCGCTCTCCTCCTCCTCTTCCTCGTCTGGGGGGTCAATATGTGTGGGGGGGGGGTCCCATCGGGCAGCGGCAGCTCCGCCGGCTCCGATTGGCTGAGCCGCAGTGCGCGGGAGCGGCTGTTGTGTGCCGGTCGGTGGAGGGGCGGCTCTTCATGGAGCTGCCCCGCAGCCAACAACAGCCTGAATGAGATCCTGGAGTCCCAGACGCTGGAGGATGAGCTGGGAAAGAGCAGAGGCTCCCCACAGAAGGGCAAATCACGTCTGATAACGTGAGTGTGGAGCACAGCCAGCCCCTTCCTCACATGTGTGGGGCTTCCATGTTCCTCTGTGCCCATTGCAGTGTGCCACCCCAATCCTGCTGCCCAGCCAGGAGTGGATGGGATGAGCAGGTTGGGATGCACAGAGCAGTGCTCAGACATTGCTGGGACATTTGTGCACTGCTGTTGAGCTTCCCTTTGTGCAGCAGGGGAGAGGATGGAGGTTTACAGGTGGATGGTTGTTATTTCTATGGCATTGCACAGGTGGTAGAACCATGTCCATTCCCAAACTTATTCCAGGGCATGCGGGAATTTGTGCAGTTGTAGTTCCTGAATTGTGCTATTTAAAACCCTCCTGTAAATGGGGATGTTTTGTAATGCCTACTGGGGCTGCAGGCAGCATTGCCTTCCTCCTTAGGGGGCAGGTTTAATCACAAACCTCCCTATTTCCTATCACAAACGTCCTACAAACCATGTCTGGGCAGTGCTGTCTCGGCCTGGATCTCAGCTCCTGAGACTGTCAGATGTGAAGCAGCAGCAGCTGGGACAGGGCTGGCTCTGTGTGCCCTCTGTGGGTCTGTGGGCACAGAGTGGGGCAGAGGGATGACTGTGAGAGGGAGGAATTGCCCAGCCACTAGAAAGAGGAAATCAGCTGAAAAGGGGAGATTTGAGAAGCACTGAGGCTGTGGCTGCTTTGACAGTAAGAAGAAACCAAGCTGTCACTGTGCAGATGGGAACTCCAGTAGGAGAGCTGTGGTGGCTTTACAGATGGCAGACAGCAGCTGGAGTGTAGAGCCAAGGGTAGGGGGGGGATCTTCCTCTTAGCAATGCCATGCAAAGAATGATGCAGACTCCTGCAGGGTCGGCTTTGCTGTGTGACCCTGGGTGGAAGCAGCTGGAAGGTCTCAGCCCTTCTGCGTTATCCCAGGAGCTGGGGCAGTGCTCGGTCTCATCCCACCTCTGCTAATAGCAAATGCAGAATCCCTTATCTGAGTGCCCTTTTCTCTCATGTAGAGTCACCAACCCTGGGAAGTTCACAAAAAGTTTGGGTGTTGTGTTGAGGGATGTGATTTAACTGGGAAGTATTGGTGATGGTTGGACTGGATGATCATAAGATCATCCAGATCATAAGATCTGAGATCATAAGATCATAAGATCATCCAGGTCTTTTCCAACCTTGAAAATTCTATGGAGTTGTAGCAGATTGTGGGGGTGTAGGTGTGGTATATATATGTACACAGATGGGAATATCCGTATGGAAAAGATAGATCCATGTGTGTTCTGGGCTGCACTGAAAAAGGGGTGGCCAGCAGGAGAGGGAGGTGATTGTCCCCTCCTGCTCAGCTCTTGTGAGGCCATATTTGCAGCACTGTGTCCAGGCCTGGGAAGGATGTGGAGCTGTTGGGGTGGGTCCAGAGGAGGGCCACTGTGATGATCAGAGGGCTGGAGCAGCTCTCCTATGAGGAAAGGTGGAGGGATCTGGGCTTGTTTAGCCTGGAGAATGGAAGGCTGTGGGGAGACCTCATTGTGGCCTTTGAGTACTTGAAGGGAGCGTATAAACAGGAGGGGGAATGGCTGTTTATGAGGGTGGATAATGATAGGACAAGGGGGAATGGTTTAAAACTGAGACTGGGGAGGTATAGGTTGGATCTTAGGTAGATGTTTTTTGCTCAGAGGGCCGTGACGCACTGGAACAGGTTGCCCAAGGAGGCTGTGGATGCCCCATTCAAGGCCTGCAGGCATTCAAGGCCAGGTTGGATGGGCTCTGTCCATGAGCATTGACTGCAGACACTTGGAACTGATCATCACCCTCTGCAGACAGATTTACAGCCTCTGCACAGCTCTATATAAGTCTTATAGAACTACCTCTAGTAGAAGCAATCTCCACACAGAGATCCTTTCCCAGCACCCCTTTGTGACGTCATAATGCCCCTTTGTGACATCATAACACCCCTTTGTGACATCATAAAGCACCTTTCTGACGTCATAATGCCCCTTTCTGACGTCATAATGACCCATTGTGACGTCATAATGCCCTTTGTGATGTCATAATGCCATTTGAGACGTCATAAGGCTCCTTTGTGATGTCATAATGCCCCTTTGTGACATGATAATGCCTCTTTGTGACGTCATAATGCCCTTTGTGACGTCTTAATGCCCCTTTGTGATGTCTTAATGCTCTTTTGTGATGTCACAATACCCCTTTGTGATGTCATAACACCCCTTTGTGATGTCATAATGCCCCTTTCAGATGTCATAATGACCCTTTTTGACGTCATAATTCCCCTTTGTGATGTCATAATGCTTCTTTGTGATGTCATAATGCTTCTTTGTGATGTCATAATGCTACTTTGTGACGTCATAACGCCCTTTGTGACGTCATAATGCCCTTTGAGACGTCATAATGCTCCTTTGTGATGTCATAATGCTCCTTTGTGATTCATAATGCCCTTTGTGATGTCATAATGCCCTTTCTGACGTCATAATGCCCCTTTGTGATGTCATAATGCTTCTTTGTGAGGTATCTGTGGTGCCATTGATAATGAAGTGTGATGAACTGGAAGGCTTTCAGTAGAATTGCAGCCCTAACATAAACAATGACTTGAACTCTGGAATTCTGTGTAAAATCATTAGCTAGCTTGTGGTCCGGGTCTTCAAACCAAAGGCTGTGAGGTGCTGCTCTTGTTGACACAGGCTGTGAAAGATGACTTGAGCTCTAAGAGTAATTTCCCTTCTGCTCTTTATATGAACGTCAAATCCACAATTAGAATATTAAGAAGATAATATAAAAGTTTGTGCTGCTGGACTGAGGACTTCCATTAGCTGTTAGCCATAGTTTGGAACTTGCAAAGCAATCATATTGGAGCCTTGCTGGGCAACCTGCTCCAGTGTCTCACCACACCCACAGTAAAGCATTTCTTCCTAATATCCAATCCTAATCTACCTTCTTCCCATGTAAAGCCATTTCCCCTCATTCTGTTGCTACCTGCCCTTATGAAAAGTCCCTCCCCAGCCTTCCCTGTAGGCCCTCTTCAGATACTGGAAGGCCACTCTAAGGTCTCCTTGGAGTCTTCTCCAGGCTGAAGAGCCCCATCTCTCTCAGCCTGTGCACATAGTAGAGGTGCTTTCAGCCCTCTCTGATCACCTTCATGGCCCTCCTCTGGACCTGCCTGAACATCTCCAAGTCCTTCTTGTGTTGAGGGCTCCAGAACTGCGTGCAGTGCTCCAGATGGGGTTTCAGTGAGAGGAGTGTGGAGGGGCAGCACCACCTCTCTCGACCTGCTGGTCATGCTTCTGTGCTTTAAGCTTATGCTTTAAGGTCCTATATGCTTTAAGGTTTAGATAGTGCAGTCGCCTCACCTCTTCAGGTTTATCTGTGAAGGTCCCTTCCAAGTGAACCGTGCTGATCCAGACAGTTCGGACTGCTCATTAAAATGTTTTAGTAAGTTGGGCTGGTCCTACGAAGCAGTATGACTGCAGTAAGCAGTGTACATGGTGCGCTGTGAGTACTGCACACATTCCTCTTGGCAGCTTGTGGAACAGAAACTGTGCATTGTTTGGATTGTGTAAGTATTCCTGTTGGTCTCTTGTGATGCTTACCTTCCTAGAGCACCTTTCCTCGTTTGGCTCTACATATTTTGGTACCTTACTTGTTCTGTTTGGCTTAGCAGGGAAGGTCTTCTTCTGAAGCATCCTCAGTCTTGGTCTGGGCAGCATACTTAGAAATGACATGGACGTTACATGAGTGGGTGGTCAAAGGGGGGAAGAACTCACCTTTCTGATCTGTTTCCTTTTAGAACATAGTCCTGGAGAGGATTTGCTTTCCTTGTTTCCTAGAGACTTGGATTCTTAGATGGTTTTGACTGCAGCTATTTCTGATGTTAATTCCTTTTTCTCTACTTTAGTAGCCAAGTGCACGTGGAGTGCTTTGGGAATTGTCTGAAGTTGCCAGGTTGCGTGTGATCACATATGTAACGTGGAGTTATGTGTGGTGCCAGTGATAATTAAGTGTGATGAACTTGAAGGCTTTCAGTACAATTTCAGCCCTAATGTAAACAGTGACTTGAACTCTGGAATTCTGTGTAAAATCATTAGCTAGCTTGTGGTCCGGGTCTTGAAACCAAAGGCTGTGAGGTGCTGCTCTTGTTGACGCAGGCTGTGAAAGATGACTTGAGCTCTAAGAGTAATTTCCCTTCTGCTCTTGATATGAACGTCATATCAACAATTAGAATATTAAGAACATAATATAAAAGTTTGTGCTGCTGGCCTGTGGACTTCCATTAGCTGTTAGCCATAGTTTGGAACTTGCAAAGCAATCTTATTTAGACTTTAGTGGTGAAATCTTCTGATGAAATCTTCCTTCTAATTCTGCAAAAGAATCTTGATGGAACATTTCTGTCTGAAAAGGCTCTGGCATATGAAGATGTGCCAGACTGCAGCCATGTGCCAGATGCGTTTGGATCCATGGAATTTTCTGATGTAGCTTCAGTGTTTGAAGAATCTCCACTCGATCTAAATACTCAGAAAACAAAGCAGGTGTGTGAAGATGTACAGCTAGTTTCTTACAGAAAAAATACAGCTCTTAATCTAGAAATCTGCTTCTCATTGTATCTAGTGCTTACTCCATATTTAAGTATCTAGTGGACCTTGACCAAAGGAAGATAGAGCAAAGAAGTATGTTAAGCATAAATTTTGTTGCCTTCTACCTGTAGGCCATGGTTGGTTTGACGTGATCCCTAACTCCAGTGTTTGGTTTGCACAGAAACAGCAAGCAAGGGAACAAGTAAAGGAGTCAGTGAGGATTTTAAAACACAATGGGAAGAGATAAGGCACAGTTAATAAGATTCTGGAGTTAGGCTGGAGGTAGGCAGAGGTTGAAAGGTACCAAAAGAAATTCAATCTTACTGTGTTGGACAAAAAAATCCACTGTGATATTATTCAAATTTTTAACTAAACCAAGTGATAATTCATATTTATGTTTAGATAAGCTGGTGAGGGTTAATCCTCAATGGAGAATTGAGATGAACAAATCAAAAAATGGCGTTTGACAGTCTATAAGAAACGAACTTATTCTAGGAGAGAATCAGAGTTTTCAACTGTTTTGTTCAATAGCCAAATAATGTATGATATTTTTATAAGCATTGTGTCTGACCTTCTCAGCTGTTAGAATTTCTTTGACAGTAACTTCTCCGGCTGTGATCAGAAAACCTTTTGTTCCGTCTCTGGCAGCATTCGAGGCATGATACTCAACTGGGTGATATGGAATTCACACTGTCAACTCCAGTGACAAGAAAAGTGGCATCTAAGAAGCGTGCAAACACAGAGAATGTTGATGCAGAGTCAGCGTTAAGAAATGAGCTGCCCTTTGCATTTCCTGCTCCAAAGGCCTTCTTTTCGAAGAGCCAGACAGAGAAGCAAGTAGAAGGCATATCCTTTCAGGCGCCTACTTCCAAAGGTATGTTGTATCTAACAAATGGAAACCTAGAACATGTGTAGCTTCGGAATTTTTTACTTTAAATATGAATGCAATACTTGTAGGTCCTAAAATTCTGAAAGGTTTCAGTGTGGGGTTTATTTGGTCACAGCACATACAGCTGCCATCCTGTACATCTGACAGTGCACTGCAAGCGGTTTAACCATATATCAGGGCACGGTACACGTCTGTTAATGATAGAAGTTCTCACAGTTTCACAAGGAGCATGCCTTGAGATGCATTCAGATAATGAGATAAGTGCTGTGTTCCTAAAACTAGCATGTGTCTCCACTCTCCATCGAGATCTAGTAGATAATTTCTTTAACAATTATGATGAGGGTTTTGTTTTGTTTTTATTTTTTTCTGGGCTATTATTTTGAGTGAAAGAAAAGGGTATGCTTTTATTTAAGCGAGCTTTTGATTGCATCATGCTTCTAAATTAAATGTAACCTACTGGATTCCTCATGATAGCATACGAGTACTTGCGTGTATCTGTTCTCCCTAATAGAGGGAGAAGAGACTCAGTGAACCTGGACAGTGTTACCCAGGGTTGTGAGAACAGCTAAATGATTGTTGAGAACTGGTCAACTCGTGAGCCTGAGACCTGGCATCCTCCATCCTAGGGTGGAACTTTACTGGAGCACGTGGGTGCCACAGCAACAAAAGGGCTGTGTATAATAGACTGAGAGTTTGCTGAGTTTCTTGGTTGACAGAAAGCACAACTAACTCAGCAGCAAGTGACGTATTTGGGATAGGAGATGACAGCTGGACTTTGAACCTTAAGGACTGCCAAGAAAGAAGCCATCTGCTCTACCCCTGAGCTGCAAACTGCCAAGGAACTCCATACGTTGCCAGGAATGACAGGAGGGTGCCGACCATGGATACACAGCTACGGACTGATGGTAAACTTGAAACAGCTTGAAGTGAGTAAGGGATATCCAGGGTGCACTGGTGCTCAATATTCAAGAAGCCCATCAATCTACACTGGGCCAAAGGATACCAGTTTTAATATCTCATGCAGTGTTTACTGTATTGGAGGCAAAAGGGGGACATTGGCTTTCACCTCAAAGATTCCCGAAATACCAGGCCATCCTGGTAGAGCAGGGTGATATAGAAATAATTGTAACTACTATTGCCAACCCAGTATCTTTCCTTAGCGGAACTCCCCTGGTGGAGAACCAGGATGACATCACAGCTTTGAAACAACTGATGCTGCACATTACATCCAGTCGGTTGGAGCTGAAGGACGAACCCTTAGAAGATGCAGAAGACACCTGGTTTACCAGCAGCTGCAGTTTTGTGAGACAAGGAGGCTGTAAGGCAGGACATGCAGTAACTGCTACTGAGCAGGGAATGGAAGCACAACCATCAGCCGTGGGGACTACCCCTCAGAAGGCTGAAATAACTGCCTTGACGAGAGCCTTAATGATATGGACAGATGCTAACTATGTGTTTGGGGTGTCACACGCTCATACTACCATCTGAAAAGAGCAAGGATTGCTCACACACAAGGAAAAGAGCATGATGTAAATGTACCAAGGGCTATTCTATGTTGTAGGGCACAGTTCTCTATCCAGGCCCAAGTCTGTGTGGGTGTCTCCTCTATCCACAAAGCTGCTCACACTGCAGGACGCACAGGCTGCGAGGAGAGGCCAGAGCAGCTCTCCCACTGTGACATGGAGCAGCAGGATACAAGTAAAGGAAGGCCCCGCAGCTGTACTGGGAAGATTCCGCACAGTCATCAATTTTTCATCTGAAAGGTAAAGAGGAATTCCCTTTTCTGCCCCTATCATCATTGGTCGGGTGAGTAGCAATGATGCCCGGTGTGCTTCCATCAATGGAGCAGAATAGGCGGAAGGCTGGGGTGCAGGCTTTCCTCTGCTGAGGTGAGTGGGGGCTCAGGGTGTTGCTCAGTGGTAGATTTGTTCACACTGAGCTCTAACAGGAAACTTGCTCAACATCGAAGGCCTTGCAAAAGTCTGGCTGAGTGATGTCAGTTGCTTTTCCTTTCCCTACTGATGCTGTCACTCCACTGTAGAAGGCCACCAAAGCGACCAGGCTGCATGTCTCCGTTTCTGCTGTTTCTCCATTTCCTTCTTGTTGCTCCCTGTAACCAGCAGGTTCAGCCATGCTGCTTTCCTGCCTCCTCTGCTGTGTTTCGTGTGGTTGGGATGAAGCTCAGAGCTCCAGCTCTGAGAAAGGTTTTCTGAGAAAGTTACCATCTCTTTTCCATTCCTTTACCCCTAAAAACAGTTTTCCAGTGTCTCTCATGCAAGAATTCTTTGAACAGCCTGCAGCTGACTCTCCTGAAGCTCAGGGTCCTGACTTTGCTTTTTGCCAGGCCTGCATTCCTTGAGATGAGGAACTCTAGGAGGGCATGGTCACTACAGCCCTGACCACCTCCAGTCTTAACCCCTGCTGTGCACCATGTCCAGTAATGCTTCCCTTCTGCTTGGTGTGCTTAATGCTTGGCCCACAAAGTTATTGTCAGTGCACTCCAGCAGGCTCTCAGACAGCTTGCAGCAACTGGGATTGGTGCTGGGTGGTTGCTGGGAGGTGTCTCAGCAGAAAAGCTGGGCTGGGGTGGGCGTGCTGTGTCAGTCCTCATCGCAGCTGGCAGAGAGAGTTAGAGGAGGGTGATAGGTGCTGCCTGCTCTCAATGCTGCTGCACTGAATTTGGGGCACAGCAGCACACTGGTGAGTGAGCTGGGAGGGAGATGGACTGCTGCTGTGCATGGCTAGGCCAGAGCTGGAGGATTGTCAAACACGTGAGTCATGCTGGTGCAGCCATTGCAGCTGCAGCAGGAGTAGAAGACAAAGAGGTTTTGTAGAGGACAGAGGGTGGTGATTCATGGTTTGATGTCCAGGTGGAGGCCGATAACAAGTGGTGTCATCCAGGAGTCTGTCTTGGGACCAGTGCTTTTTTACATGGTTATCAGAGACACCAATGATGCAATGGAGTGCACCCTCTGCTGTTTGCTGAGTGGTGCGGCTGACGCAGTGGAAGGAAGGGATGCCATTCAGAGGGAGCTCAACCGAGAGGTTGGCCTACGTGAATCTAATGAGGTTGAACACAGCAAAGTG
Source organism: Coturnix japonica (assembly GCF_054131305.1). Lineage (NCBI taxonomy): Eukaryota > Metazoa > Chordata > Aves > Galliformes > Phasianidae > Coturnix > Coturnix japonica. Next base: position 1,494,958 of record NW_028188943.1, on the reverse strand, counting down.
CAAGGTTTTGCACTTGGGCTGGAGGAATCCCAGGCATTTCTACAGACTGGGAGGAGCAGTCCTGAAGAGAAGCCCCGCAGAGAAGGACCTGGGGGTCCTGGTGGATGAAAAACAGAACGTGAGCCATCAGCGTGCTCTTGCAGCTCAGAGAGCAAATGGTCCCCTGGGCTCCATCAGAAGAGGGGATGGCCAGCAGGGACAGGGAGGCGATTGATCTTCATGATCCTTGAGGTCCCTTCCAACCTGGGCCATTCTATGATTCTGTGATTACAGTCGCTGTCAGAAATAACGGCAGCTGTACAGAAGCTGGATATATTTTGGGACAGTTCTTGTAACCAGCTGATTTTAAGACCTTGCCCGAGTCAAGAGTCTAAATTGAGTGTCAGAAGAAAGCTGGTAAAGTGGCTATTGCTCATTCTTTTTCATTTGCTGATTCTTTCATTCGGGTTCCTTTTCCAAAGGAGATTCTGGTGATGGAAGCAGTTGAAGAAAGAACAAAAGCAGCTCTTGCCAAGAGTGCTTGAAGTCCCTGTGGAGAGAAGCAAAGAACTTGGGCTTCCTCTGGGATGCTCCCCACCATGTCTCAGGAAGGAGACAACTGCTGTTCCACTTTCTGCTCTGTGTGTGGAAAGGTACATCTGGGTTTCTTCTGCTTGTTTATTCTTTCTTTTTCGGGCTTTGAAGGAGAAGGGGTGGAGCAACGGGAGACTCACTGGTCATTTGTTACCTCAAGAACAGGATGGATTCTGCACTGACTGTGAAAAACCTGGGCTAGTAGCATGGGCATGTTTCAGGCTGGACTTTTCTTTTCCTTCTTGGTTTCCTTTTGGCTACAGGGAGAAAGCTGTCTAAAGGTGTGTTTTCATACCCACTCTCCAAAACCATGTTTCATTGTTGCAGGTGGTTCAGTGTGCTCTTGCAGTGCAGATGCTGTAGTTTGCTGTAGAATCTGAATGGTTTCTGTTCCTAGGGAAGGACTGGGAGGAGGTAGTGAGAAGAGAATTCAATGCCTTAGGTGTATCTTAGTGAGAAATGTTGGCATGAGGTGCTGAAAGTCTTGAGCTGTCAAAGGCCAGTGAGGCTCAGACTCCTTAACCTGCTGGAGCAGGGTGGAAGCAAGGAGTGGGCACTGCCGTCACACAAGCTGCACTTGGTTCTGGTCTGCCAGGTCTGTGCTGGCCTGGATTTCTTCTGAGAAGTTTGTTGGAGCTGCTTGGAGTAGTGAAGGGTGGGGAAGAAGTGCTGCTCAAGAGCTAAGGCTCTGCATGATCATCTTGGATGGTTTTAACCATGATATCTGAAGACATAGTTTCCATCAGAATGATCCCAACATTGTGCGAGTGTCTTAGATGTATGAGAGCACCCGCCTCCTCCAGCTGAGCCATAGGAAAGCTAACTGTGCCCAGTAATTACAGCTTCTGCAGATTGAATATGCTTCCAAGTGTTTTTCTTAGTGATCAATAATGTCCCAGCACTCTGAGATTCCATTTCTGGCACAGTCTGGAGCATCTCTGCAATCCTTGGGTACTGGAGGGCACGTGGTGAGTGCGTGGACAGGGTGGCACAAACGCGTGTGTGTGCTGAGGAGTTGGGTTGCACACAGGTGCACACAAAGGGGTGTTTGTGGAAGGTGTAGGCACGTACGTGTTCCCAGGGGTGGTTGGCACATGTCTGTGAATGCAAAGGAGGGCACACGATGCAGTGCGTGCATGGGGGTGTGCAAAGCAGGCAGGGTGGTGAATGGGTGTGCGTTTTCACGTGGATAGGGGAAGGCTGGGGTTACAGGTTGACCTGTGCTGAGGTGAGTGGGGGCTCACGGTGTTGCTCAGTGGTAGATTTGTTCACACTGAGTGCTAACAGGAAACTCGCACACCCTTTTTGTTTCAGCTGTGCCAGCGCTGTGATCCCTTTCTGCTGGGATGGGGTGTTGGAAGGATGGTCTGCGTGCCAAGCTCCCATCTCTTGCAGGAATCAAGTGTAGAGCAAAAGGGATGTTTGGGCCAGGTGACTGTAAGAAGGCTGGCTGCTTTGGATGGTGGTAGCTGATGGAAACAGGTGCTCTGGGGACCGTTCAGCTTTTAACAGAAGACAGGGGTCCTGCAGCAAGAACGACTAGGTTCTCAAATGGCTTCAGAAGTGCACACCAAGTACATCCCCGCAGACATTTACCGGTAGTCGGCTCTTGCAGAAGAAGATTCAAGCAGCAGAACCTTTTGCTCAGCTACAGCACACAAATGCTACAAAAGCAGGAACAACCTGCAAGCTCTGGGTCTGTTTGTCTTGCACAGGCATGCACTAACTGCGTTTGATGGTACCCCCCATCCTTGATTTCCTTCCCTGCTTCTTGTCTGATGACGCTGCTGAGCCAGGAACAAGCTGCCCAGTGTGGGAGAGCATGGTGCAGAGCTGTGCTGGGACCTCCTCCCCTTCATCTGCTGCAGATCAGTGCCCCACACGTGCCATTGGGATGCTCTGGCACGGGATGTGCCTCCAACCCAAAGCTCCTTCCCACCTCCCAAGGAAAAACAAAGCAACACAAGCATCTCCAGCAAAGCTGCCCAGCAGACAGCAGGGAATGCAAACAGCTTCTGGCTGCTCCCCTGCACTCCTGTCCTAAGTAAGAGACCCTACAAGGACTGGCTGGGAAATCAGTGCATGACACACGTGAGTGTGCACAGGATTGTGCAAAGCAGTGGGGTTCCATGAGTTTGTGTGTGTGTGTATCTCTGCTGTTATGAAAGCATGGGAAAACTGCCTTAATGATTCCAAGAGAATTACTTATCCTCAAATGATTTTTCCTGGCCAAATTTAGAGCCTCTCACAGGTAATCGAGACAAACAGGCTGTTGTTGCACAATCAACAGGCACAATCTAGATGATCAGCTGAGGAAAATAAAGCATCATGGCAAGGGTACTAGATAAGTGAGCAGCTTGAGATCTGCACATTTATGTGATACTCATGGTCTTAGACAATATTTGCTTAGTGAGGTCACATAGAATGAAAGTAAAATAGAAGAAGTGCAATTGGTCTCAGTTCACACAGCTGGCTGGTTTGTCTCAGGCTAATCCTGAACTGCCTCAAGCGACTGCTTTGGTGCTCTACAGAACAGCAAATTCAGAGATCTCTTTCCATTACTAAGTGTTTGAAAGAGCAATTTGCTCTGTTAATTATCCATCATTTCTGTGCAGTCTGTTTTGTCAGACTTGTCTTTAGCTTCCAAGTTGTATGTGAAGAATTGTTTCCGTTGTAATGCACAATGTACTAAAAATTGAGAGATGTAAATGCAAAGAGTTTTTCCAGCTTTGATTTTATGTCTGGAATTTTGGAACCCACTACTTGCAGTTGTTAATCTGTCCAAACTGGTCTGGTTTGGAATGCCCTCATCCTTCTTGAATCGCTGTTAAAGGCGGAGCAATTCCTACAAGTGCCATGGCCCCACTGTTGTTCTAATTCTTGTTTCTTTGTTTTCCACACACTGCTTTTCAAGCCTCCTTTTTCTTTACAGTCAAAGTGAGAACTGCACTGTGAGGTGTCTGAACCTTGTTGTGCCTATACATAAAGAGAACAGCAGCAAAGCCTGACAGGTGACTGTGCTGACAGCTCTCGTAGCCAGTAACACGTAATGTGTTAAATCCCTTGTGACAGCTTTGATTTCATTTTTGCCAGTGAAATCCTTGTAAAAGGAACTGCAGCAGTGTGATGAGCTAAGGTGAAGATGCTGGTTTTAGTAGCGCTCTAAGCTGAGTGGAAGGGCAATTGAATTAGGGTTATATGCTTTCTCTGGGATGATAAGGTTTTTTTTCCTGAGGGAAAGAGCCAGCTTTTCATGGGCTATATGTGGGCTTTGGCAAGGGCAGACAATCCAGTCTGTCAGGAAGCCATTTGAGGTGCTTCAGGTTTGTAAGCTTCTCTTTTTGTTTTTCAGGCGGATATTTGGAGCATGGGTGTACTGCTGTATGCTCTGCTGTGTGGGTTTTCCCTTTGGATGATGACAATATGATGGCACTCTACAGGAGGATACCAGTGGGTATCAGTGGTGCTAGAATACACTGAGAAGGGAAATAGCTGAGCTTGACTAGAGGCCTTGCTTTTCGGATGGCAGAACATGCTGAGCTGTGGGTAGAAAGGCCTGTCTGCTGAATATTGTCCCTGTTTTTGCTGCTTTGTCTACCAGTATTTTGTGGATTTGGTTCTACGCTTGGTTGGCCTATGTGGCATTGTAGCCTGATTCTATACCATGATAACATACAGAATTTAAGGAGAAGTATTTTCTTGCCAATGGGCTAGATATTTTTGTATCTGGTTCTTCAACTGGCTGCTCCCTATACTATCTGTAGTAAAAATATAGACACATCATTTGATTTCCCAGAAAGGAATGTTCCTAAATGCCAGCTCTTCTCATGTCTACAAAGATCAAAGTTCTGCATTTGCTATTAGAATTTCCTCTTCCAGAATCAGGAGGTAATGTAGGACCCCACAGATTGCCTTCAGAATCCAACAGTTAGTTCTGTTTCCTTTCTGAGTGCATAACAACCTGAGCACATGAATTGAATGACGTGGCTTGTTAGTCTGGTACAAACTCTGCTGTACACTGAAACTTGGTCCATTTGTAAGCAGGACTTTGTCCATCTCTGCAGGACAGCAGAAAACCCTTTGTGCTAATCATGATGCCAAGAAGCAGAATGCGGCAAATGGCAAATGATCCAACTGCTTCAGGTGTTCATTTCCTTAAAACTGAGAATAGTTTTGGACTGAGTTTGTAAGCAGAACGGAGCTCTTAAAGCTGTCAGAGATTATTCCTGCACTGTTCAATTCTATCTGCCTAACATACACAGGATCTTAGAACTGCGTTGCTTGAACTGGTGGAACTTGTTGAAGTGAACTGGGATGAGCAAGTTTTAGAACTTAGTCAGAATGCAGTAAAAAATGGATAATCTCATGGGTATTAAGGTACAGGCTTGCTATTTCTGCACTGAATTTGTTTTTATTTTACATGGCTGTGATCTAAACGTTGCTTGAAATGCCGTCACCTAGGCACTGTTGTGTAACTGAATTTCACACATTATAGATCCTGAAATATTCTGTAATCTAAAACTCTGACTTGTTTTAAGTCTGCTGCTTGAGTCTAATCAGGGTCATAGTGTCTGTGTGCAGTGGAGTGTGTGGGGAGATTGTTGCAGCAGATCCTGGGAAGTTGCTGTGTATTTGCAGACAATGGCTGCTGTTGGTCACTGGGTGCCACTGTTGCCCTGAAGAACAGCTGTGCTGTGCATGCAGCACAGCATGCTGTGCACGCCATGGAACTAGGAATCAAGAAGAGATAGAAGCGTCACTTCTGCTCTAGTAAAAGGTCTCATCTGCTGACAGGCTTTTGTACTTGAATTCAGAACTCAGGACCTGTTGCCACAGAGGGACTAGTTGCTGAAGTTGGATGACTCTTTCTGTTTACTCCGTGTAATATGTGGCCATAACACTATTTAAAAAAGAATCTGAAATCATGGCTAATTATTGACTGCTGCACAGCAGAACACTACCACGGTGAGACTGGGCTGTGAGATGACTTGAAAGCTGTTTCCTCACTATAGGTCTTATTCTTGCAGCTGGGACACCTTGATGAAGACTGTGTAACAGCTTTCTGTGTTTCACAACAAGAGAAGAGAGAGTAGATCAGCATTAACGTCAGAGGTAATAAACGTATGGCAGTAATTCTCTGTATTTAAGCCCACTCCTACAGTAAATAACCTTACTGTATTAACAGACTCTAACACTCACTTATTCTCAAACATGAAATATTTCACACCTTTCAGAGGTAAGTTACCACTGCAGAACTTCATAGTCTACCTAATAACTGCATTTCTGAAGTTCACATTTATTCCTTTTTTCTCCTTTAATTGTGTTTTCTCAGCCTTTTTGTTATTTTTTTACCATGCTGAAATCCTTATGAATCTCTGGAAGTCCAGGCAGACTCAAAACAGAAACTGATGGATGAACAGCAGATGTCACATGCTGGCTTAACTCCCTGCTTTGAAATGATTCACTGATAGGTGGAAAATATCAACACATCAGGTAGGACAACCAAGCAAATTTGGGGAATTACAGTTCACAAATACTTCAGGAAATAAATTAATTCCAGTAACTTTAGAAAATAAATGAGAAAAGCTGAACTGCGTGCTTCTAGAGATGCTGTATAAATGTCAATAATGACATTCCAAGCTGTAGAAGAGATTTAAAACATGATGGGTACTCTGGCTTTAACCTGAATCTGAAAGTTGTCTCTTGAAATTGAGTTGTCTTTCTGTTAAATAGAAAGTGGTAGAATTTGAAGGATTGTTAAGATTTCCATATAACCTTAGTAAGACTAGATGCAAAATGTAAGTTTTATCTAGGCAAGATCAATTGTGGAGTCACTGTTACTTCTTTTTTAGGTACAGGGAATAAAGAGAACGATCGACCTACAAGGGGAAAAAGTTCTTCAGTTCAAGTCTGTGATATTATCACAGTCTTAATTCAAAGGACTTCTAATGCCTGATAAGTAATTCAAGCTTATTATACTACACTGAGTCTGTCAAGCATTGTACCCACGGTTCTCATAGTAGTCAAAAAGCTGCTGAAAGTCCAGCTGAATGTCGATGCTCCTTGGAGCTGGGCTGAAACTTGCCCCCAGAAATGGGAGTCCAGCTGAAATGCTGTGCAAACTGAATTAGTAGGAGCTTTGCCATTCACTTCAGTAGAGAGATTCTGGCACCAGCTTTAGATTTCACTTCCAGCAATTGTACAATACACTAACTTTCAAGCAAAAACGAGAATAGTCTGCTTCTTTATCTCAGACATATTGTGTGAATCAGCTGAGGCCTGAAACTACCCTAATGTGATCAGACGTGAAGGTTGCACATCAAGGGGAAAATATGGCAGACATGCAGAAATTTTCTTTGTACTGACAATGTTTCTGAAGAGATCTACATCCTCTTGTTTTCCAGCAGAATTACGACCAGTTGTGGCAACCTATCTCTTGCTTCAGTCTAAGAAGGCTCGTGGCAAGCACATTCCCTTGAGAATTCCATCCCAAACAGGACGTGCCAGTACCACACAGTCAGGAAGCCTGGGGGTAAGTTTTAGAGTTCAGCACAAGGTTCAGGTCAAAATGCCTCTGTGTGCTGAAGCTCTGCCCGGGTAAACAGTCTGGTGGCCTAAACATCGGTGAGGGAGCATGTGTGCAACCAGTCGTGGTCATCAAATCTTGTTCTATGATAAGGCCACCGACTCAGTGTATGAAGGAAAAGGATGTAATCTTTCTAGATTTCAGGGAGGCCTTTGATCCTGTCCCTTTGGCTGCATGTTCCCAACCTTCCATCAGGAAGCCAGGAGTACTGTTCTGGGTCATGAAAAGGCAGCCAGTGGTTTGACTATCACATGTTTATGTGTTTTGATGTTTCACAGTGGGTCTTAAGTAAAAGGAACTAAGGTTTTGGTTGCCTGCAGGACAGATGTTCTTTTGGGTTCAATATGTTTGCATAGTGACTTGCAACCATGGGACTGGTGTTCAAGGACCCTCTTGGTTCCTTCAGTTCCTAGGTTCTTTCTTGCCTAGATTTGACACTTTGTTTCAACAGAAGAGCTGATATTCGCTTTGGGAGCACTAAGCAGCTGTTTATGTGGCTTAGAGGAAGACTGTCTGTCTTCTACCCTGTGGGCATGGAACAGCCACAATTCCCCCTGGAACAACATCAATGACCCACACCACTAATTGGATTCTCCTTTTTAATGTAGTGGTAGTGAGGTGAAAATGTGGCTGTGGAATATTTTTGACTAAGGAACTTCTATATAGATTTTGTTCATCTTTGCATGCCTCATCACCTGATCTGTGTCAGTGAGCAGAAGCTGAAAGCAGGCATGGGATGTTCTGAAGAGCAGAGAAAGAGATAGGGAGGAAGGTGATTAAGACAATCCCCTCTGCTGCTGTGTGTCCCAGAACTGCCCAGTTCTGTGGCAAAGTGTTGTACAAGATGAAGAGGCCAAGAGATTGGGAGTAGAATGAATAGAAAATATGCCTTACTTAGGCCATACTCAGCGTATTAATACTTCTCAGTTAGTTTTAGAATTCTAGAAGTGAAAGGTAAGGAGGTAGAAGCCTGCAAGTTGTGTCCTTTTTTACAGCTGCTCTTTTCTTATGGGAGGATGAAGTGAAGAAGATTGGTCTATTCTACAAGCTGTTCCAACCTTTACTCTTGATTTGCTGTTGCAGCTGCTGTAGCATCCCCAGCATAGACCAGAAAAGACCTTCTTGCCTCCAGAGATCCAAGTTTGTCCTCTGCTGGCCACTTGAGAGCTCAGGGACTATGATGGGTTCTTTTCTGGTGTTTGCTCTTCACTGTCATCACCCAGTTTCTATCTCTTCCTAAAGCAGTTGGTAGGTTGTGTTCAGAGCCTCAGCTCTTCCTGACTCTGCTAAGCATGTCAGAGCTGATGAGGAGGATGTAGAATGGGGTTTGTGTCCCTTGAGACACCCACACTGGAGGAATCTGCAGCTGGCATGCACCCCACCAGCTCCCTTTGGCTGTTACTGCATGGGAGTGGTTGCTAGCAGGTCATGTCAACAGGTTGAATGTGTCACATTTCCAGATCTCTGATTCCATTGGCTGTGTCTCCAGTGACATGAAATACAACTGTGGCTGCTGGGGTTCTTCCATCTGTACAGATTTTTAATGGTAGTCAGGCAAATTAGACTCTGATGCTAAAAAACAGAACAATAAAAGCAGCAACAAGAGACAATCCCAACCAACCGACAATAGCAGCAAAAAACCACCACACATCTCATTAGGTAGAAGATTAGAGACATCGGAAGGTAGTCTTTCAGTCTCTTTAAGGCGCTGTTCTTACATTGCAGAAATAGAATGATAATATAATTCCATGCTGATAATATCTCCAGATTTCTATCTTTTGGATTTCTTTCAGCCTGCCATGATCCCCGAGTGTGTCTGTTCATGGGGTTTTTCATTTGGTTTTGTAGAACACGTTTGTTAACTTGTGCATTCTCATAGTTCTTTTCTTTCCTCTGCATCTTAGAAATCCCAGTGAAGTTCACCAAGAAGCTCGAAGCTGTTAATGCTGAGATTGGAGGCAGTGTCACTTTAAGCTGTGAAGTGAGCCATGCCAAAGGGAAGGTGGTGTGGCGCAGGAATGCAGTTGAGATCAAACCCAGCAAACGTTTCCAGATTGATGAGGAAGGGGTCAGAAGAACCCTGACAATAAGAGGGATCCGGGCTGAGGATGAGGGAGAGTACTTGTGTGAGTCCAGAGATGACAAGAGCAGCATTACCATCACCCCCAAAGGTATGTCTCTGGAAATGAAGGCTGACAGTGTGGAAGGATCCTTGGCTTCCCTCATCATCCATTACAACACTGCAAAGCTGAGTTCATTTGTGTGTTTATGCTGTTCTTTGTGTTAACAACCAAGTACAAAACTTGTCTTTCTCTCTAAATAACTGTGGAACAACTGCTTCTGAAGAGCACAGCTGTTAAGTGGGCAAATCAGCCTTCAAGGCTGGAATTAAGCATCCCAAATGTAAGATGGGATTTATTTTACCCCTTCTTTGCCTCTTTTCTTCTTGCATCTTTGTAGATGCAAGGAGGATCTCCTCTACAGGCAGGAGATGTGAGTGTGAGTTATGATGATCACTTCCTGCGAGTCATAAAATCTGATGCTTCCAATGAAATCATTGACTCTGTTGGTTCTTTGAAGGTGCTCATATATAATATGATAGCAGGCTTTGAGTATATAAAAGGCTCTTAGAAAGTGGAAGCAAACAATCTGTTCTCTGTGCAGAAATAAGGGACTTCAATTGCAATGACAAAGATGCAAGTTCTACAACAGAAAAGCTTTTTAATGGTTGGATGACTGGATAAGTCATTTGGAGGGGCTTTGAAGCCTTCACGGTGGGTTTCAGAAAAGGTTAGTGAAATATCTGGGGCACAAAGAGCTGAGCATGTCCTGGAGCAATGGAGAAGGGCTGGATGATTTTTGCGGGTATTTTCAGCCATAGAATTTTGTGTTCTGGTGGTGTCAGTACATTCCTTCGTACAACATGGATGGGTTGGTTTGTTGCATTGGTTCAGACTTTTGTACTGGGAGCTCAGCAGTGGTTAAAGCTCACACTTCTGTAAAGTAAACAAGCTCCTGCAATTCGTCTCTACTCTGTTTTAGCTGTGGATTAGCTTGACAGTTCCCTTCCATAAGCTTTATGGTTCCCTTCTGTAAGTCTACTTACACAGAATGAGTTGCTTAACTTTAAGTCTTGCTCCAGGATTTTAAGCATATTATTAGCAAAAAATATCACAAATAATTTCACCAACAATTCTCCCCACCCATCTGTAGCTTTCTTTTTTTTCACTGGAAGGTTTTATACTGGCAGATAGGGTGGGCATGTAGAAACAACCCCATTAATTCTGACGAAGCTCTGATTTCTCTGACTGGCCTTTGTTTTGTGATTCTGCATGCATGCCCTGTAGCTAAAGCCCGGATGTCTTCCCCAACACCTTCAGTCTCCCATCCTTACTTAAGTTACTCCATTGTAAATCTCTCTGCTAGTCCAAGAGAGTTTTTATTTTACCCCTTCTGTGAGGCAGCAGCTGGATGGGAAGGATGAGATTAGGACTAGGTTGTTTGGGTGGCTTTTTTTTTTTTGCCTAAGAGCCAACTGGGAATCAAAGATACCAAAAATTAAAGACAAACTGTGTCATACCGAGCAGGGTTTGTCAAATCACTGACATGCACTGTTAGGACAACTTCATCATCAACATATTCCGGGCTGACTGTTGTCACAAAATTCTGCTTCTGTGTCCCAAAATGTGCACTTATCACTTCTATTGGCAGTTGCTCATCTTTTCTCCAAACTGAATGGTTGTAGGAAATAAAACAGACAAGCAAACAAACCAAACAACCCACAGATATTAACTTGCAGCTGATTGTCAGTGCTGATCGTTGGGCCATGTGCAGCACTTCACATCCTTCTGCGTCCAACAGAGATTGGAAAATACATAGACCTTCAGAGACTACTTTAATTTCTAGATGCAGTGAATTACCCTCTAGAGTGTCTTTCTGAATATAGAAGGAACCATGGGTGACTATGATCCTGATTTATATCTAGGTTCAGGCATACTGTTTCAGTTAGGTTAGATGAATAATAGTTCCAGAGAAGATAGGGAAATACAGCAGTTCATTGATACCACGTGTCGGAAGAATGCAGCTCAGTGCTGGGCAGTTTGCTGCTTCATTCCCTCTTACAAGTTGCACCCAAGGCTGGAAAAGACCACTGAGATAGCTGAGCCCAACCCCTGCCCACCCTCACTGGACTTACTAACCACGTCCCCAGTGCCACATACCTGTGGCTCTTGAGCACCTCCAGTGACTGTGGTATATCAGCGTGGTTGCTTCAGTTGTGTGAGTTTTCAGCCACTGGCTGTTGTTCTAGCGAGACAAAAAACCCAAACTGATGGAACAGTGTCTATACAGGAAGCAACTGGCTGTCCTGATGGCTGCCAACAGTTTTGCACAAGGTGTGTCATGCAAGCTTGCATGAGTCTGGTTTAAAAACTTGCTGTTCTGATGGAAGGAGAGGATGTTGGTACAGGATAACTGCGAGATTTGTGCTCTCCCGACATCCAGTTGCAATCACAGCTTATTGTTACTATAGAAAACAGCTTATCTGTAGACAAATTGAGTTAGTTCCATTACGTGGCTGAAGCCCTAAGTGATCCAAGGTGAAGCATGATCCAAACTGGAATTTAGCTAATTGTAGTAGGGAATCCAAGCCTTAATGAGATGAGTTATTTAAAATATGAGTCCTCCATCTAAAACAGCATTGAACTCTTACCCTGGTTTATGATAGAAGTGAGAGTTTAACAGCAGAAATCTGAAGTTATGCTCCATAATTCTCATCACTCAAGAGAATATTTGAATATATGAATTCCTTTGGCTATGTTAGAGCTCATAAAGAGGTCAGCTGATGTTCTTTAAATGCTCGGAGTCTAGCAATGTGGGCAAGTGGACTGCTATTTGCTGTTGAGCTTTAGGCTAAGAAGCCTGATTTTAGAGGACCATGGACTTCCCCTTTCCCTTCCCCTCTCCTCCCCTTCTCCCTGGACTGATTGTGCATGGTTTGAGAATGATTTCAGAGCAAGGTAAATGAGGAATAGCCATGTGAAAACCTGTTGTTTTAGTGCACTATAAAAGACACTTAGTCAAAAGACAAGTGTGTGTTCCAAGCTTAAGATTGCAGGAGATCCTAGAAACAACTCAGCTGCTCAAACCTGTAGTCTGGCTGAATATTTTATTGTCAGTTTTGGTCAGGAGGAGATGCTTGAGTAAGACAAATAAAAGGTCATGGGTAAGTTGGTCCTTCTTGTGATATACTTCTAGGCTTTCATCAGGGAAAAGCTTAATTAGTCCAAATAATTATAGCAGAAACACCACACCAAGAACATGTGAGTGATATTTCAAATTTCTTGACGTGAAGGTAAACTTTACCTGGTTCTTCCATTCCCCAAATGTTTGTTTCATTATGACAAGAAGAACTTTGCAAAAGTAAATTTTTATTTTTTTTTTCAGTCTTCTGTGCAACACAAAAAGGGGTAAAATCTAGGAGGCCACCTGAAATGTTTTTTCCATCTGGAAGGATCCATTTAAGAGCACCCATGGACCTGGTTATGAACAAGTTTTCTTCTTTGCAAAGGCTGTTGCTTAATTAGCAGATACTGTACCTGGGAGAGGAAGAGGGAAGTAACTTGTTTAGGAAGTCCTGATGCTATTCAAGCATTCAAGGCCAGGCTGGATGGGGCTTTGTGCAATCTGGTGTAGAGGGAAGCATCCCTGCCTAGAGCAGGAGGTTTGGAACTGGGTGATCTCAAAGGTCCCTTCCAACCTAAACCTTTCTCTGATTCCTTTGATGATTCTATTTCTCAGCTGCTGGTGTGAGATCTCCAACCTCTCCCCGTTGTCTTTCAGTGTGGCAGATGAAGCTGGTGAAAGGTCTGCAGCCCCTGGAATTCCCTGAGAAGGGAACTGTCACCTTTTCGGTGGAGGTGTCCCATGAGGATGTGGAAGGGACTTGGCAGAAGGACGGCGTGCGGCTGAAGCCTGCACCAAATATCACGATGGGTGTCCAGGGGAAGAAACATTCCTTGACACTTTCTTCTGTGACCCTTGAAGATGCAGGACTCATTTCCTTTAAAGCAGAAGGCATCAATTCATTGGGGAGGCTCACTGTGACATGTATTGGTTGGTGCAAGGTGTCATTATCTGCTCCTGTCCCAGATTACTTGAACAGCAGAACCAGCTTTCCTTCCAGCTGCAAAGAATGTTTTGCACTGGGCCATTGCCACCAGAGTATCCCTCAGATATCAAGAGGATTATTGGAACGTTATTGTCCCTAGCACAAGTAATGATAATGTGCTCAAAACAATAGGTTTTTTTGTTGTTAATTACAAGTTCTAGTAAGCATGGAGAGTAGGCACTGCCTTTCATTATTCCTTATGCCAGATGCTCCTAGAGACCTCATTCCCAACTAAATCCACATCCTTCTTTCTCCTTCTCAGAATTGCCTGTGAAAATCAGCAAACCATTGGCAGACATTAGCGTCACTCAGAAGGACAAGGTCACATTTGAGTGTGAGCTGTCCAGGCCCAAGGTGGACGTCAAGTGGTTCAAGGTATGGCATGTAATGGTATTTTCCTTTCTGACTTCTCTGGAAATGAATGAGAGCCTTTAATTTCACTTCCAAGGGATGCGAGTCTGAGCTTTTGCTTGATAGCTTTTGCATTGCTCTCTTTTCTTTGTGCTCTTTAACTTGCCCAGATCAGCACTCTTTGTTATTATGTCCTGAGTTCATTTATCAAGTTTAAATGGAAGTTTGTTTTGGGTTTCTTGTGAACTCCTGAGGTCATGCTGCACAAAATGTTGTTGGTTGGAGTACAGTCTTGAGCTTCAACTCTAACACAGAAATTCTCAGCCAGGATTTTGTAGCCTTGTTGTGAACTGGGTTTTAGGGTGAAATCTGAGTTTTCTTTGCACCTGACAGTGTGAGAATTTGCTCTGGCCCTTTGTGTACCTCCCCGGTGCTCAGCTGTTCCTTCCCTTACTTGAGGATAACGTCATTTATTCAAGGTGATGTCCAAACGAGCTTGTTAACAGTCCTCTGCAGTGCTTTAAGCTGTCATAGGTCAGCCAGAATTTATGCAAGTTCTATAGCCATTCCTACATGTTGAAAACACTGCACTGTGCTTAAGCTTCAGCATATGTTCCAGTAAGCACAGTTCCATTAATTCTAGGGGAGTGGGTGAATTAAGCATAGATCTGAAGGCTCCCTTTGCTCAGTGCAGAGATGGAAGGACTCATGGAGATCTGACTTGATATTTTCCTTTCTAGGATGGGAAGGAGCTCCGTCAAAGTAAAAGAAGTGGGCATTACTTCCCAGGGAAATAAGGGAAGTCTTATTATTCACTAGTGTGAATATGAAAATCAGGGAACATGCACATGCCAAGCAGCTGAAGACAAGACATCAGCTACCCTAAAGGTTCATGGTATGTTTAAATGAAAGAGCAAATAAATCCTATTGTGGTATTTTGCACCACAGGAAGAAATGCTTCATGGGCAGTTTGGGCACTTCTTGGTTAGTCCTTTTGGATACCTTTCTCTTTCTTCTTTATGCTCAAGACAGATTTTCCCTCCATGTGTTGCATTGGTTAAGCCCCAGTTTGTAGCTCATCATTGGGCTCTGAAGCATCAGACTGGTTACTGAACACACAGGTCTGCTGTGCCCTGGTAGATTCCACCTTCCCAAGGGACGTCTGAAAGGATGCTTTTTTTCTGATTTCCTACTAGATGCTGTCCTCGTGTGGCCACTTGGGTTCAGTGTTAGCATGAACATGAACATCTGTCCTGTCCCATGAATTTGGTGAACTATCATTTTCTCTCTCAGTCTGCAACCAGGTTGGGTTGCTGTTTCAGTACTGGCTGTTTTATGCAGGAACTCTGCTCCTGAGGTTAATCTAAGTTGTATCCAGGCCTTTCAGAAGGAAAGGGAAATAGCAGCACAGAAATATGGTCTGATTCTGACATAAATAAGTGCAGACCTGGACAGTTAAAAAAGATTGTGTGATGTTCAAGGGACTTTGAAGCAAAGATGTCCCCTAGGTAAGATTTGTGGCTGACATTCCCCATACATTGTAGGCACACAAGCTAAGGAGAGACTAGTGATGAGCATGCAGAGAAGCCAATGATTCAGACAGGTTTGTAGTGACACGACATTGTAGAGTTCTGTCTAGTTCTCCTTGGCATAGTTTGGAAAATGAAGATGAGGAGATTGGTGGTAACCAATATGGCTTCCTCAAATTCAAGCCATGCCTGACAAACTTGGTGGCCTTTCATGATGGAGTAACAGCATCAGTGGATAATGGGAGAGCAACTGACATCATCTACATGGACCTGTGCAGAGCATTTGATCCCATCCTGCATGACATCCTGGTCACCAAACTGGAGAAAAATGGTTTTGATGGATGGACCAGTTGCAGGATAGGGAACTGTCTGGATGGTCACACTCAGAGAGCTGCAGTCAATAGCTCAGTGTCCAGGTGGAGGGTGGTGTTGGGACCAGTGTTATTTAACATTTTTGTAGGCAACACGGACAGTGGAATCAAATGAACCCTCAGCAAGTTTGCAGATGACCCCAAGCTGAGCGGTGCTGTTGATGTGCTAGAGGGAAGGGATGCTACCCAGAGGGACCTGGACAGGCTGGAGAGGTGGGCCCTTGGCAGCCTCATGAACTTGAGTGTGGCCAAGTACAAGGCCCTGCACCTGGGTCAGGGCAATCCCAAGCACAGGCACAGGCTTAGAGGAGAATGATTTGAGAGAAGCCTTGACCCTGAGGAGAAGAGTTGGTGTGGAGGGAGGTGTCCCTGCCTATAGCAGGGGGACTGGAACTAAGTGACCTTAAAGATTCAGTCAGTTCTATTGTTTTTCTACCCTTAATTTTGCTTGAAAGGTTTTAGAATAAATGAGATTCTGGTTTCCATGAAAACTGTTTGCAGGGAGCTCCATTGTAGCTAGTAAGTCTATCTTTAAGTTCAAGGGCAATAATGCATTGACTGTGTTGAAGAGAGAAATGACTCAGAAATGGATGATGGTTTAGAATAAAACATAATCCTACTTATTTTCTATGCAAATATGTGTAAGGAAAAGATGCTGCACTCAGTTCTGGAAATATCCTGACAAATATATCTACTGTTTCACAGCTGGAAGTGAATGAATATGGGAGTGCATCTTTTGTCTGAGATTTCACACGATGAGGTTCAGACCCAGTGGTACAAAGATGACAACAAGCTGAAGGCTGATGACAGCATCAGGATGCGGCAAGATGGTAGGGTGTAAGAGGGGGATCTTTCTCCTGAGTGGGGGGTGGGTTGGAGATCAAGCATATAAGACATCTGAAATGAAGTGAAGAGGGTTCAGAAGGGAGTTCCCGTTTTGTTTTGGGACTGAGGTTAGGGTGGAACAAGTGACATGGTGGGATGCTTAGTGTGGGAAGTGTGATGCTATCGCACCATCCCACAGTGCCGGGAGCAGGTAGGAAATGAGTGCAGTTCTTTCCAAAGTGGGGGTGAACAGGGCAGTCAGTTCACCTCTCCAATGAGGTTTTGTCTGACAGTGAGTGTGATCCTTCTGTATCAGGTTCTTTGAAGGTGACGACGGCCACATTTGGTCAGTCCTTGTAGAAGCCATGTTTAGATTACACTTTGGTGGGGATGTGGACGTGGGGGAATGGGTGGTTTCATTGTCATGAGAGAACAGGCAGTGATGCTGTGAAACCAGATGGATGATGCTCAGCCTGGCCATGTGCTTCAGAGCTCTTTGCTCAAGGAAGCAAAGTGTAGTTGTGGGTTTGCTCTCAAGAGCACAGTTTGGTAGGGATGAGTTGGCGGTTGGACTAGATGACCTTAGTGGTCTTTTCCAGCCTTAGTGACTCTGTGGTTCTCTGCTTCAGGAAAGACCTACTCGCTGACTTACACACGTGTCCAAGTCAAGGATGCAGAAGAAATAAAATCTATAGCAGAAAAGGCAGAATCTCATGCCCATCTTACAGTTAAAGGTAATTATGCTTCTGATGGCAATTTTGATTAAATTATGTTATAAACGAGCTAACATCCTTTGCTTTAATGTCAAGGAAGTTAAACACCACCAGGACCTTTCACAGAAATAAAAACTCCTACCTACCTACCTTTCTGCCCACAAAATATCCAGCTTCTCTTTTGGAATTTACTTTTGCTAAGTAAAACAGATTATTTTCTTAGGAGGTTGATTTTCTATTTTTATGCTTCAGATTTGTGTTTGAACGTTGAGGGATAAAAAACATAGCTTAACTTTTTCTTCATTTTCTCTTGCTGTTTCAAAAGAACACAGGGTTTTCGTTTTTTTTTTAATATATAAAATGTTAGGGTACATATATGATGTTAAGTGTGATAAAGAAAAGGGAGACATTTGAGTTAGCACACTACTCAAGAGTTCAGTACCCAGCTTTGCCACTGTTAACATTATAAGGGCAAGAACCACGTAGTGGTATCTACGTGGGGAAGTCTTACAGGCTGGCAGAAACTTGATTATGCAGCAAGAAGGCACCATCCACCAGCTGACCATACCGAAAACCACCACTGATATGACAAGCACCATTCAGTTCTCAATTGGAAAATCAAAATCCACAGCCAATCTGCTTGTCAGAGGTAACATATCCTGGCTTGGTTTACATCATGAAGATGAAGAATTAATTAACGTACAGTCTTCCTTCACTGGGGTCTTTGAAATATTTTGTGTGTGTCTGGAGGGTCTGCTCCATTTCCAGTTCAAAGTCGTTGGACACTAAATGAGACAGCTGCATCTCAGTAAAAGATGTGTTTGAATAGCTGTGATGTGCTTACTATTCAGATCTACAGAGCTGAGGTTTTGTCCTTGGCTATACCAAAGAAGTCAGATCAGGTGAAATTAATTGTATTTCTGAACTAGACAAGGTTAAGTTTGGTAGCACCTAAATTTGATGCAGTTTGTCATTGATTTCACCTGAAAGAAACTTCCAGGCTTTTTATCTGCTGTTGTCCCCAGCGTAAGAGTCTCCATTCACATCCTAAAGTACTTGTTATATTTTCAACTCACTCTTATTTGAATAAAAGCCTCAACTGGGAGCAATTTAATAAGCACAGAACAAGAGCTGGACCTTGCATTTGGTAGATAATATACAGTATTACTTTATTGAAATGTAGTCAATGGCATTCCCTATAGACAATCATTTGTTTTATCTTTGGAGTGGTTCAAAAAACCATTGTGAACATGACATTAATTGGAATGGAATACACGCAAGAGACTTTCCTCTTCTTCCAATTGTCCTCATCCTTTCTTCTCTTCCACCCCTGCTTTGCAGATTACCATATAGAAATCACCAGGAAGTTGGAGGACAAGACAGCTTTGGAACGTCATTCTGTCATCCTGTCCTGTGACTTCAGGCCTTCTCCAAAGGTTGTGAAATGGTTCAAGGGCCGCACACCCATCGAGCCCTCTGAGAAGTACAAGATCAAGAGGGATAAGCATTCAGTAGAGCTCAGAATTCTGAAGCTGAAGCCCGATGATGCTGGTGTGTACAAGTGCAAGGCAGGAATTGCAGAGACTGAGGCCACGCTGACAGCTGAAGGTATGAGCAGGGAGGGTGACCTCTTCCATGTCCTATTTCACCTCAGATTTCTCTTCTTGAGGTTGACTTCTGCTGTTCTCTCCTGCTAACTTTATAAATGTATTATCTTCACATAGATGATTACACAAAGATCATCTAGTCCAACCATTCTACCACATCCCAGTATGATTTATAGTAACAGTGGTAACAGTTCACCTTGTTTCCCCACAGCCCGCAATGTAGAAGTAACGAAGCACCTGCAGGATGTAGAAATTGAAGAAGAGAGCTCTGCTGTCTTCTCCTGCGAGCTGTCCCATAATGACGAGGACGTGGAATGGTTCCTGAATGGCAACCTCCTTTACACCAACAATTACAATGACATCAAGAACGCTGGCAATTGCTGCACACTGACAATGAAGCAGGTTAAGCCTGAGGATGCTGGCACAGTGACAGTGAAGTCAGACAAGGTGTCAGAAAGCGCACCTGAAGGTGATAGGTGGGTCTGATCACACCCCTCCTGGATGTAAGAGATGCTAAGGAGCTCCAGTTCATTCTATTGTGCAGCAATCCTGCTTCTAAAGCTCACCTCTCTGGGGCTCAGATAGCCAGCAAAGTCATGATGGGCTTTCGTCCAGTGATTTATGGAATTAAGGATTTATGACTGCAGGGAGAGATCATTCAGTGTGTGTTTTGCCTCTGGGATGACTAATGACCAGGCTGTGAGCAACCTGATCTAGCTGTGAACGTCCCTTTTTATTGCAGGGGAGCTGGGCTAGATGGCCTTTAAGGGTCTCTTCCAATTCTAAGGATACTGTGATTCTAATCTGCTCTCCCCAGCAATTAAGCTCTTTTACTCTATGCGCTCAGAGTTTGAAGGATTTCCTCTTTCTCCTTTCTTTTGCATTTGGTGGAAGTTTTTTCCCCAGTATAAACATCTGATGTGTGAAATAGAAGACAGATAAGAGGAGTCAATAATACAGGAAAATCAAAAGTGTTCCTCTTAATCCTGTGGCCTGGTGTATGAGCTCTGCTCCATGTGAGGGCAATGCCAGCTCTCCAGCTTTAGAAGAGCTGCATCCCAATTACTTCATATGATATCAGTCCCACCCACAGCAATGCAGGCTGTCCCTCCTGTTCCCTGTATTCTCCTACTGATTAGTTCAGAATTCCATAAAGCGTATTCAGTCAACAGACATGAAACTGCTTTAGGTTCTATCTTGGTGTCGTCAGTAGTGGTGAAGATTTATTTATCCCTCTTTAAAAATCTGAAAGCAACTGGAAATGTCTGATCTTCTGTATAATGGTGTTCTGTTTTGCCTGTTTAATTGCAGAGAAGCCTGCTGTCTTCATGAAGTCCTTGGATGATGTTTTTGTTGAGGAGCGGGGTGTGATTAAATTGGAATGCGAAGTCTCTATAAAGAGAAGGTCAAACCAGTGTGGAAAAAGGACGGTGTTGTGCTCCCTTCTGGCAACAAGTATGAGCTGGTACAGTCTGGGAAGACCCTATGTCCCCTTATCCATGACCTCGAGATGTCAGATGCAGGTTTCTATACCTGTGATATTGGCACTGATGTTGCCAAATCAAAGGTCGGCGTTCAGGGTAAGTACTGTGGAAAGTAAAGGAGTGCTGAAAGCACATTCAGTGTGGTCACTATGTCTTACACCTATTCCCCCATGAGCCTTAATAGTTTCTACAATAGAAGTGTATTACTGCAATTTAGCACAGTGATGTCTGGAAAATTCCCATTGCTTTTGATGTAAATGTATCTCATTTTGCCATGAAAATCACCAAACACGTCAAGAATGTCCTGGAAATGTTTCCTTTCAAACCATCCCTAAAATGGAGAAATGGTTTGAACACCAATAGGGGTAGGATGGTAACAAATGAGCTAATAGAAACAGTTAATTTCTTGTCATAGGCAAAACCCTTTTTCTCACGCAGCATCCTAGAGTTGTCCTCTCTGTTAGGTTGTTCCCTCTGTTGCTCATTGAATCTTCATTCTGCTCCATGGACTGAGCTGCTCGCCTTGTAGTTCTTCCAGAGCAAAGCTGAGAGATTTACGTCTCTTTTTTTTTATAGCTTTCTGGTAATTCTGAGTGGAGAATGTCTTAGAGAATACATCAGTAAGGAACACAGCCATGTTCTGCAAATCCTGCGTTAAAACACCAGTACTGCTACTCACATATGTCACAAATGCCTTTTCTCCATATAAACCTCATACTAACCTATCTCTTACCTTCCAGAGCTGAATAGTGGCATTACCAAACGGCTGAAAAACACTGAAATCCAGGAGGGAGAAGATTGTACTTTTGAATGCATTCCGTCCCATGAAAGCATTGATGAGTTCAACTGGACACTGACTGGAAGCAGAGTGGAAAGTGGTGGGCGATTTAAAGCTTCTAACGTGAGTCAGAAATAGACTCTCCTTATCAAAAGTGTGACTCCTACTGACGCTGGGGAAGTCGTTTTTACTGCCCTTGGTCTAACCTCCAAAGCCTCTCTGTGTGTGAAAGGTAATGAGATGGGAGAGATTCTGGGGCCTGATTCCTTCAACTGTCTTCTGATAAGATTGTCGTGAGAGCTAACTCATAATATGGTTAAAGTGAATAGCAGCCTTCTACTTGAACCTCGAAGCACTGAGAATTTCTCTTAAAAATAAGTAAAAGGAGGAAACATTTTACACAAATGTGAGAACTACCCAAAGCACTGGGGTAGTGTTGGCAATGGTCATCTCACTACAGCTTGTTCCATTAACAGTAAATCAGGAATGATCTGTTGAGGGAACTGTGGGAGCAAATATCCTCTAAGTATAAGCTGAAGGGATGGCCTTCACATCATCTAGCTGTACAACAAATTCCTATCTAGAACATGTGCATCTGAGAGCATCATCCGAGGATCCCAGTGTGATGAGTGGAGAGAAGAGAGAGGCAGTTTTCAGACATGGTTCATCATCCTCAATTGGGTAGATTTAAGAGAAAATAAATGCTGCCTGGAATTCTATTGTCTGTACTTTGCAGATTACTGCTGGCTGTAGGATGGCGTCTGTTGCAAGTGCCTCTCTAACTTATCTCCAGCATGTAGATGCATGTATTTTGAGAGAGGCATCCTACCCTAAGTGTATGTTACTCAAAAAGCAATGT
The DNA here is from genome assembly GCF_054131305.1 of Coturnix japonica. Lineage (NCBI taxonomy): Eukaryota > Metazoa > Chordata > Aves > Galliformes > Phasianidae > Coturnix > Coturnix japonica. The sequence goes on along the minus strand of NW_028188943.1, from coordinate 1,473,113 downwards.
TTTCTTCCAGGAAAACCTACTGAGGTTTCAAAACAGCTGGAGGATAAGACAGCAGCAGCAGGGCAGGACATCAGCCTGAGCTGTGAGCTGTCAAAACCGGATTTGAACATCAGGTGGTACAAGGATGGCAAAGCAATCAGAAAAAGCCAGAAGTACGACTTGCAGCAGGAGGGAACTGGGGCCATTCTGATCATCCATGACTCTACTGCCAAGGACAGTGGGGAGTACCCCTGTGAGACAGAGGACTCCATAACAAAAGCCAGGGTCACTGTGCAAGGTGAGTTGAAAAGCACACTGGGGATGGCATGTAGAGAAGTCGAGGTAAATATCTGCAGCCTGTGGGTGATGTTTTTCTCTTCTGTTTCCTTGAGCAGGATCAATTCTTAGTTTTCAGAAAATACGATGGATTAAAATCTTTTCCTTAAAATAATCTGGAAACTGAATGATTCTCCAGTGTGATGTGGATCTGGGCAGCCTGGTCTGGTGGTTGGTGACCCCTTGGAGGGGGTTTGAAACTAGATGATCTTTGAGGTCCTTTTCTACTCAGGCCACTCTATGATTCTGTGATCATTCTATGATTCTATGATCTTGGGTGTTAGTGAGCCAAGAAAAGATGGCAATCTGAATTAGTCTCTATTGAATATGTGTAATCAAAACTATATGCAGTTGATCAGATGAGATCCTACCAGCGCATGTATAATGGTATTGAACTTTCCAGATATCTACTGGAATTATCAAACCTATGTAAATGGGTGGACTCTGTGGTCTTCTTAGACTCTTTGCATCTCTATGTGATATTCTGAAATGAGGGCAAAGGAGATTCAGGACACCTCTGTATGCTTGGGACTTGTTGTGGTAACAAATCCCTTTGTCCTACACCCTCATCCTTTTGTTTTTCCTTCCAGAAAAACCTAATTACTTTATCAAGGAACTTTCAGATGTGAAAATTGAAGAAAGTGGAAGTGCACTTTTTACATGTCAGAGCGAGAAAGCCGCATCCTTCGTCATATGGAGGAAAGGCATTGCTGAGCTCAGGCCTGGCAGGAAATACAAGAGGGCACAGAAAGGACGAGACCTGCAGCTGTGCATAAAAAATCTGGAGAAAAGTGACAGTGACGTGTACACCTGTGACATTGGTGATGCCCAGTCCAGAGCCAAGCTGGTTGTACAAGGTATGTGTGAGAGCCATATGACTGCGCATCCTGTTTCTCCACTACCAAGACATTATCCTGGTAGAATCTGTACATTTATGGCAGGTCTTTGGGGCTGCAGCTGTCTGGCCTGAATAGCGGTTCACAAGCCATGCACAGAGCAAGCTGCACGGAAAGGGAAAGAACTACCGACTAGAGCAGTGCCATTGAGAACTTTATGTATCATTTAAAAACCAAAAATGCTGATGTACGGTGAGGCTGGTGACCCAGAAATCAGTGTGAACTTTCTATCTCTGACCTTTCTGAGTTAAAAATAGTCCTCCAGAGTTCTAGGCAAAAATTCCCTTATGTTGCATTCTGGGTAGTTGTCACGGTTTAAACAAAAATCTACCTGTGTCCGTGACAGGGGGGCCACAGGCAAGCGAGGTGCTAGAAGGAGCTGAACCTCTGTCCCAACTACTTCAGAAGCAGCCCAAACCCCCTCGTACATGGCTAAGATCTCCTTCTCAGTTGGAGTGTAGCACTCCTCAGACCCTTTATATGCTCGACTCCAAAGTCCCGGGGGTTGGCCTTGGGTTTCTCCTAAAGCTCTTTGCCACAAACTCCAAGTGGGACCTTTCTCTCCAGCAGCAGTGTAGAGGATGTTCTTTACATCCTGTCCTGTCCGTACTGGCCCCAAGGCCACGGAATGGGCTATCTCTTGTTTTCTCTGCTCAAAAGCCTGCTGCTGCTCAGGACCCCATGAGAAATTATTCTTCTTCTGTGTTACCTGATAGAGGGGGCTCACTATGTGGCTGTAGTTTGGGACATGCATTCTCCAGAAGCCCACTACTCCCAGAAAAGATTGGGTCTCTGTCTTGTTGGTGGGAGGAGACATAGCAGTGATTTTTTCAATCACATCTGCTGGGATGTGTCGATGCCCATCTTGCCATTTTACACCTAAGAACTGGATTTCCTGGGCAGGCCCCTTCACCTTGATGCGCTTAATGGCAAAACCAGCTTGCAAAAGAATTAGGATTATCTGTTTTCTTTTCTTGAAAATCTCTGCTGCTGTATGGCCCCACACGACAATATCATCAATATACTGCAAGTGTTCGGGAGCATTACCCTGTTCCAAGACAGCTTGGATCAACCCATGGCAAATTGTTGGGCTGTGCTTCTACCCTTGAGTTAAACGGTTCCAGGTATACTGAACAGCTCTACAGGAAAAAGCAAACTATGGCCTTCATTTTGCAGCCAATGGGATGGAAAAGAAGGCATTAGCAATGTCAATGGTGGCATACCACCTAGCTTCTTTTGACTCCAGTTCATACTGGAGTTCTAGCATGTCTGGTACAGCAGCACTCAATGGAGGTGCTGCTCCTCCTGGCAGCACAAGAGGTCTCCATTCCCCTGATTAAGAAAGTGGGCAGGAGAGGTAGAAAACCGGCATGGCTCAGCAAGGACCTGCTAAGAGAACTGAGGGTGAAGAAAGGGGTGTACAAGCTCTGGAAACAAGGCTGTGTCACCCGGGAAGAATACAGGGATGCCTTCCGAACTTGCAGATGTGGGATCAGGAAAGCCAAGGCGCAGGCAGAACTGAACTTGGCGAGGGATGTGAAAAACAATAAGAAAACCTTCTACAGGTACATTGGCCAGAAGAGACAGGCCAAAATGGGCGTACATACTCTGGTAAATTTAAAAGGAGAAATGGCTTCAACAGATGAAGAGAAAGCTGAGGTGCTGAATGAGTTCTTCACCTCGGTCTTCACTGGTGGCCAGGATTCTAGTCTTTTTCACGTCCCTAAGTCTTGCACCCCCATCCCTCCATGTGGGGACCAAGGAGGTAAATCCCTCCCCACTGTAAGGGTAGAGCAAGTCCGAGAGTGCCTCCTTAGACTAAATGAGTATAAGTCTATAGGGCCAGATGGCGTGCATCCCAGGGTCCTGAAGGAGCTGGCTGAGGTGGTTGCTGAGCCGCTCTCCATCATATTTGAGAAGTCGTGGCTGTCAGGTGAGGTCCCGGATGATTGGAGGAAGGGTCATGTCACTCCCATTTACAAGAAGGGGAGCAGGGACGACCCGGGTAACTACAGGCCGGTGAGTCTCACCTCTGTGCCTGGGAAGATGATGGAACAGATCCTCCTGGACAACATGCTTGATCACATAAAGAACAAGCATGTGATCCGAGACAGCCAGCACGGCTTCACCAGGGGAAGGTCATGCTTAACTAATCTTGTGGCCTTCTGTGATGGAGTGACGGCGTTGGTGGATGAAGGGAAGGCGACCGATGTCATTTACCTGGACCTGAGCAAGGCCTTTGACATGGTCCCCCATCACATCCTCATCTCCAAATTGGAGGGAGGTGGATTTGATGGGTGGACAACTAGATGGATAAGCAATTGGTTGAAAGGCCGCAGACAGAGGGTGGTGGTCAATGGCTCTATGTCCAGGTGGAGGCCGGTAACGAGCGGCGTCCCTCAAGGGTCTGTCTTGGGACCGGTGCTCTTTAACATCTTTATTAATGACATCGATGAGGGAATGGAGTGCACCCTCAGCAAGTTTGCTGATGACACCAAGCTGAGTGGTGCAGTTGATACGGTGGAGGGAACGGATGCCATTCAGATGGACCTTGACAGGCTGGAAAGCTGGGCTCGGGTGAACCTAATGAGGTTCAACACGGCGAAGTGCAAGGTTTTGCACTTGGGCCGGAAGAACCCCAGGCACCTGTACAGGCTGGGAGGAGTTGTCCTTGAGAGCAGCTCGGCTGAAAAAGACCTAGGGGTCCTGATAGATGAGAAACTTAACATGAGCCAGCAGTGCGCTCTGGCAGCCTGGAAAGCAAATGGGATCCTGGGCTCCATCAGGAGAGGGGTGGTCAGCAGGGATAGGGAGGTGATCGTCCCTCTCTACTCTGCTCTTGTGAGGCCCCATCTGGAGTACTGTGTCCAGGTGTGGAGCCCTCAGTACAAAAAAGATATGGAGATTTTGGAAAGGGTCCAGAGGAGGGCCACAAAGATGATCAGGGGGCTGGAGCACCTCCCCTATAAGGACAGGCTGAGGGAGTTGGGTTTGTTCAGCCTGGAGAAGAGAAGGTTGCGGGGTGACCTCATTGCAGCCTTTCAGTACCTGAAGGGAACTTACTCCCAGGAGGGGAGTAAACTCTTCGAAAGGGCTGATAATAGCAGGACTAGGGGAAATGGTTTTAAGTTGAAGGAGGGAAGATTTAGGTTGGATGTTAGGGGTAAGTTCTTTACTAGAAGGGTGGTTAGGTCCTGGAACAGGCTGCCCAGTGAGGTTGTAGATGCCCCGTCCTTGGAGGTGTTCAAGACCAGGTTGGACAGGGCCCTGGGCAACCTGATCTAGTAAATGTTTGGTGGCCCTGCTAGGCAGGGGGGTTGGAACTACATGATCCTTGAGGTCCCTTCCAACCCGGGTAATTCTGTGATTCTGTGATTCTGTGAGGTGTGATTTCATTTAGGCCACGGTAATCCACCGTCAACCTCCATTCTTCACTGACTTTATGCACTGGCCATATGGGGCTGTTAAAAGGCGAGTGAGTTTTGCTAATCGCTCCCTGATTCTCTAATTGGCGAATTAGCTTGTGAATGGGGAGCAATGAATCCCTATTGGTGCGGTACTGCCGTCTGTGAACCACTCTGGTGGCAATTGGTACCTCTTGGTCTTTTACCTGGAGCAACCTCACAGCAGAAGGATCATCTGACAGACCAGGTAAAGCTGACAGCAGATAAACACCATTTGTGTTAACAGCAGCTATCCCAAAGGCCCATTGATACCCCTTGGGATCCTTAAAATATCCCATCCTAGGGTAATCGATTCCCAGTATACATGGAGCCTCTGGACCAGTCACAATAGGGTGTTTTTGCCAGTTTTTACCAGTGAGGCTTATTTCGGCCTCCAACATAGTCAATTCTTGTGAACCCCCAGTCACTCCATGGATATATATTGGTTGTGTCCCTTGGTGACTTGAGGGCATTAGGGTGCATTGTGCACCAGTGTCCACCAAGGCTTTATATTTCTGTGGTTGAGATGTGCCAGGCCACTTAATCCACACAGTCCAGTATACTCTATTGTCCCTTTCCCCCCCCTGGCTGGGGGCAGGGCCCCTCTATTGTTTACCTCGGTGGCTTGCAGCAACTGGAACTCTCCCCTTCTTGGAAGAGTTCACCTTGGTAGTTGTTTCACCTTGTAATTCTTCCACTCATGCCTGAAGTGCAGAAGTGGATGAATTACACCACTTCTTCATGTCCTCCCCATGACTACAGAGGAAAAGCAACAAGGCAAGATGTGTAGTCTCATCGTTGATTCGAGGTGACTTATCATTGTCATTTGCTTGAATACGAGGACGTCTCTTTTTAATGGTTGAGATTTTCGATGGTACAGGTCGAGAGGAACTCATGTTGTTTAGCTTTCTCAATAGGCGATCGTGGAAATCCTGGTTTCCATCATCTTGTACCACCGTGGATTCATCTACATCAGGCACATTAGCCAATTTGTCAATAATATCATTTTGTGTTCCCTCGATTTTGTTTAATCTTTCCACAATTTTGACAGTGGCTGAAGTATACAGATTAACTTCTGTAGCGCTTATAAATAATTCAGGTTCCTGAAGTCTGCCAATTAGTTCATTCACAAAGGGTTTCCTTTCCCCTTTGCCATATACTAATGCAAGTGCACTGGCATGCTTTTCTGGAGCTGCTTTTGTAAAGTCACGCCACATTTGTCGTGGAACGCGGACTGCTTCAGGATCATGTAATTGGTTCTTCTGTAAGTTGCAGATTCAGTAAAATTATTCATGCTTTATATGATGTTATGATGTGGAATACTGATAGCAAAATTACAAAATTATTAAACCATGACACCCTGGTATTTTTCTTTTTTTTTTCTTAAATATTTTCCTTTTTTTTTTCTTAAATATTTTCCTTTTTACTATTTAAATGTTATGGGCACATCTTATAGAAACAGAAGGCTGTTTACAAAGAAGTGCATGCTGTGTTGCTGTATGATGAGCAAGATACATCTATTCTTCATCTAGCAGGAATAGTTGCTGAGCCTTAAGAACAGTTTCAGAAAACTTTGGGAATTTGGGCGTTTTCCTTGTTTCTGCAACACAAAATGAAAATTTACGCTGTATACAAAGAAAAGGGGAGTCTGAACTTGTACGTTAAATTTGAAGGAGATCAATCTGGGGTAATATTTAAAAAAAAAAAAAAAAAAAGGGAGCGTGGTCATGTGGTCATCAAATACTATAACATATATTAGCTGTTACTAGAATGCCACTTATCTTCCCCCCATACGAATCACTCTCATGTTGTATGTGAATTTGTGAGGTGGGTTTTGAAGCTGAAATTAAAAACTTCTTGTATGGCTGTCTTCATAGTGGCTATCCAGACTATCTGTAGAAATAACAGCTACTATGTAGTCAGCTATTCACCAGTTTTAACTGATTATAAATTACGTTTCAGGGTGGAGAACATAGCATAGTGCCTGACACCTGTGTTGATCCTGAGGGCATTCTTGATTCTGTGCATTATGATGTCATGGATATTAAAGAGCAAGCTGAGGCAGCACATAGTTCCATTGTATCCCTGGGGGACCCGAAGGAAGATACTGGCTGGTTTGAAAAGCAGCTGGAGAAAACTAACTTTGAACTGATGGAGACCAAAGAAGAGCTACCAGAGAAAAACACCAAACTACTTAAAACTGAAGAAGAGCTGATGCAGAAGAACAAAGGTGAGTTATGCGATGTGAAAGGTAGAAGACAGAAATAGTTCATTAATCTAAAAGAGAAATAACCAGTTTGAGTAGGAATTAGAGGAGATGTTCTACCTTTGGAACCATAGCCTGTAGATAAGTGATAGTTTGTTCCTTGTGTATATTCAGGTTCAGCAATTCCACGGTTTTTGGTTATTTCTTTTCTTTTTTTCCCCCCTCTCCTTTAAACTGCAACTAGCAGCTTTACGCTTTCGTAAGTATGGGGTTAAATGTCTATATCTTGATTTTTACTTTTATATTGTAATCTCTACTCTTCTTTATGTCTTGTTGATGCAATGTTTTCGTTCCAAGAAATATAGAAAACTTTTGAATCACTCCCAATAAGTGAAGACCACATGCAAATTAATTAATCTGTTCAAAAGCTACCTAAACATTAGAATATCTGGAAAAATTGATTACTTAATAAACTATCTATTGGCTACTTATGTAATACAACCTTTTCTGTGTGTTACAGACTTTGAAATGCAGATGATTAAATTGGATGAGTCTGTTGAGCAACTTAAAGAAGCAACTGAGGTAACTTTATCAAGAAGATGTTGTGTAAAATTGTTTTAATACCAACTTGTGGTAGCTTAAAATGCTATGAATGCTCAGGATATCTCCACGTTCTATGCAGTCCATAAAACTTTATCCTGACTAATGTACTGCGAGCTACTGAATATGTGAAGACTAGCTTGATTAAGTATGTGTGCATTCCACTTCTGGTGGTTTTTGTTCATTTTTTGATGTTTGGTAGCCTGAAGTAGCTCTGAAAACATTTATAGTTAATTCTGTCACTCAGATCTCTAACCTTGTAAGCTTAGCAACTTGACCCTTCTTAGTCTTTGACTGTCTGCATCACTGCAACTTAGTATTTCCATGGCATTAAAGCTGACTGTGATGAGTAGTCATGTCCTCACCTATTACTTCTTCCAAGAACAAGGCTCCAACTCTATCTGTGAGATTGTGTGGCCTGAACACTTCTGAAGCTTTTCTTTTCATAAGTTACTAAAGATGAATAATCAGTCCTTGGCAGTGCCAGCATGGCTTAACAATCGTCATCTTGTAAGTAAGGAAGCTTCACTTGTGGTCAAGGACACAATCTAAAATATGCGTGACAGAGCTGACTAAGCTTTAAGGTTGGATTATATCTGTCACGATGAAAGTGATTTTAGCAGCTTAGCAGAAGTGTGATGTGATGAACTTGTATGAGAGCTGACCATTTGCTCTTTGACCATGTTTGTAATTTTGTTGACTTCTTGGAAACAGGAAATTCTTTGATAAACTGGTAAACTCTTGATTGTGTGCAAGTCTTTTACTTTGTAACCTGCTAGGCTCTTGCTTTCCCTTGTATACTCTACCGAGTATTGCACTTGTCATTATCTGAAGGTGTACTTGTTCTGTCTGCTATTGAGATTTGTAACTGATGTCTATAGAGTCACCGGGTAAATATTTTAGCTGTATGGTTTTGTGTAAATATTTGCCTACAGAAGATTACTGAGACTTAAGTGCTCCTTTTGTTAAGCTTCAATGTAACTGATCTTATATCAATACAGGAAAAGACTACCTACCATTTAACTACCATTAAAGCAGAACCGGCAGAAGAGAACACTAATAAAGGAACTGAAAGCAGCCAATTTTCAGTGCTTTCAGTTAAAGCACTGAAACAAGAGAAAACTGAGTTGGAAGTGGGAAGAAAGCGCAGTACTGATGAAGATAAGCCTACTGTGGAAGAGCCACCTCCAAAGAAAGGTACAGTTTCTTCCATCGTTGAACAGGGTGTCTTCCAAAACAATAAATTGCTTCCTATTCCGGATCGGAAGCAAAAGGCTGTGAAGCGCGTACCTTATGGTATAAGGAGAAAAGCCACTGTGTTAAACTGTAAATAGAAGTAACTGTTATGTAAATATCCCTTTTTCAGAAGGTCCTATGCTGTTCATTTTTGAATGCTTAAGAATAAAAGTTTTTTGCACTATTTTTTTCCTTTTTGCTGCTTTTTCCTCATCTGTTGATGCACTTGCAGATTTGGTAATAGTTTTAAAGCAGTTTCTTTAGGATTGTTTCAACTGCTGTTGCTGATCTTCTGAGTAGCATCAGCTGCTCAAGTGCTTTTTTTTGTTTGTTTGTTTAGTTTTTCCTGAAGCAACTATCAAAATTGTTGACGACCTGCTAATTGCTCGCTCATGGGCAATATTTGAGCAAAATGGTTTGGATAAGCTCTGATGCATTTAACTTCACTTCTGGGCACAGCTGAGCATCAGTGTTCCTAGAATTACGGAAGGCATATACAATGTAGAAGGGAAAATCTAAAACTTAGCTGTATTCCCTTCCTTTCTTGTATTCCTCTTGCAAAATATGTGCAAGGGAGAAAGTCAAGGCCTTCTTTGGATGAGATGCTGTTCTTGGATGATTTGTCCCTGCTGCCTTTATTTGGCATAAATATTGAATCCTAATGTGACCACTGAATGGCATCACATATAAGCATCTTACCAGAGACTGAGGGAGGGATGTGGACTCCTCCATACTCCAAATAGTAGTGGGTTTGTTCTAGTCATATGACCAAAGCTCTCATTTAAAAATTAATGACAGCAATGCTCCACATAGGAATTAAAATGGGTAGCTGATAGTCACAATGTCAGCATGAAGTTTTCTGTTAAGAAGTACTGAGTATTCAATCATGTTAAAATTTTATTCTATTTGTGAGTATTAATAGCGTCCAATTTCAAAAACTGCTTAATAGATATTCTTTAGCTACGTTAAATATACACAGTAGAACAATGAGCACAGGTATGTTGTGCTGGTTCTTTTGTAGAATTAGTTATATAAGTAGCACGAGCAAAAGTGTTTTAGGAGATGCTAGGTTATCTCAGCTTCAAGTTCAGGGTATTTACACCATTCTCTGAGCTTTTAGGTCTTGTTTCCTATGCTCTGTAATAATGCTTTTTCCCTACTTCCTCTGTAAGGAGCTTCTAGACTGAACATTACACATCTTCTCCCTAGTCTTATTTTATCTTGCTTTAGTGCTTGCTTGTTGTTTTCAGCATAAAGTGTTTAGATTACTTATAAATCATATTCCCCTCACTAGTGTTGCTGGGAGCAGCAGTCAAAACCCAAAACCTGGTTTGGGGTGGAATATGCCACTGCTGTTTCTTCAGTATGACTTTTAAATCAGTTGAGGGCTGTATATAAAACTCCTTAGATGAGTTAAGAGGCTGTTTCCATGCAGTACATGTGAATCTGTATGTAATGCAGGCTGCACGTGGGCGCTATAAAATTCTGCATTTCTGTAGTTGTAGTAATAAAAGGACTGTACAAGAATCACCATGGAATATATTGTTGTGGTGACCCAATCCCTAGTAAGTCTTGACTTATATTTATTTTTTTTAATACTTAAAGTATGCATATTATGGAATGGGCATAACTGGATTCTAAAGCAATGATGAAATACAGCAGAAGTCGCTTTTGATAGAAAGAAAATGCATGTGATTTTAGCTAATTGCTCACCAGTTAAAGAAAAAAACAGCCCCAAGCTAATGGAATATTTATGGAAACTTGAATCTGCAAATTTGTACAACTTTATGAGTGAACTTTATATGCAAAAGAGTAAGTGTGGACAGAAGTAGGAATCCTCATATTTTGTTTAGAGATCAACTGAATAAGAGAGACAGATATCAACACTTAAGTGATCAACTTGTCCAGGGTTTTATCTTTCTTTTGAAAGTAAGAGGACTGTGAGTTGGAATGAAATTTCTTAGAGAACTGTTTATCTACCATTTAGATGTAGATGGAGTGATTTCTGGCTGCCTTATAGGGATTGCTGAAGCAGGGAAGATAGAAAGAATATAGCTGTGAATTATCTATCTCGTTCCCATGTTTCTTAAATCTAATTAGATTTTCTACTGGTGTGGAGTGGAAGGTTTGAGTAGTGCCATGGTAAAAGTGTTCTTCCAGACTGAAAACCTTTTGCTGTTAATTCTGTATAGAAATCTGAGGCACCTGATTACGTGTCCAGAGGACTTTAATTCCTTCACTAGTATCAAATACTATGTGATGTGAGGGTATGGCTTGCATATTTGTGACAGTTTTTCACTTAGAAGTTGCTACTTGGTGTTGTGAACTGCTGTGTAATAATGATTTTAATCAATCTGAGCTACATTCCTTTTCCCTTTTTTTTGTTTCTTTGTTTGTTTGTTTTACAGTAGTTGTAAATGAGAGAAAGAAAAAGAACACTGTAGAGCAAAAGACAATTGAACACATGAAACAAAAGTGCTCCGCGTACCGAAAGGAAGTACTAGCACTGAGGGAAAGAACTGAAATCTTGGAACGTCATTTAACTGTGCTTGAAGAACAATGCAGAAGAGAAAAAAATAAAAAAGAAGACTTCAGTAAGCAGGTAACAAGCCTGCGTATTGAGCTTTCTTTTTCTGAAGAAACAGCTGATGTCCTCCGTGAACAAATTCTGCAGGGTCAAGCTGACTATCGGGAAATTGCTTCTGAACTGGATGAACAGAAATCTATAAATATGACACTAGAAGACAAAAATGCCCAACTAACTAACAACATAGAAGTTGCCAAAGAATATATAATTGATAAAGTGTCACAAGTAAAAGAAATGCGGACCAAATTAGATGAATTATACAAATGTCACTTAGAGTTTCACGCCATCGGTACTGACTTTGTCAGTGTAAAGGATTCCTCAGACTCTGAAAAAGATGAGACAGGGACATCTCAAATTAGTTCTGCATGCACTCAGTCACAGACTTCTTCCATCTCAGATCTTGTGCAGGACCTCTCCTTTAACTATAGTCTTGAAAGGATTTGGGAAGTATGCAGAAGTATTGTTGATGTTTCCTCACAAAAAAGTCAGCACATCAAAGCACTGCTTCAAGACAATGAAAACCTAAAGGCAGGACTGAATAATGCTGAAAATCATAATTATCAACTTGTAATGAAGCTATGTGAGATTACAACTCACACTAGTCAGGAAGATGATCTTGTGAATCAGTTACATGAGCAAATAGAAAAGAAAACTCGGGAGTTTGAAGAAAAGACTGCAGAAGATCAGAGAGTGATTGCACAATTTCAGGAGGAAGTTGCCAACTGTGAGGTAAAAATAAGAGAGCTTGAATATCGCCTGGAGGCTTCCAAGACAATGGAAGACAAAGTGTCAAAACTCAATGAATTACTTAAAGAAAAGAATCTATTATTGTTAATCTAGAGACAGTTACAGTAACTCTGCAGGAGAAGTCTGCAAATGCAGACAAAAAGTTTGAAGAGTTAAGTAGCAAAGAAGCAAATCTGATTCAAGAAGTTATGCAGCTGAAAAACAGCTTGGAGCAGATGAAACACTCTCTTCGGGAAAAGGAAAAGAGTGAAATGGAGAAAGTGCAACGTATAGAATCGTAAGTAACCACTGAGTTAACTTAGAGCCCTTTGAGAATGAACTAGAGTTAAAAATAGTTAATGGGAACATCCCTTTGACTTAATGCATCTGCATGCTTATCAGTGGCCAAACTACTACTTTAGGATGCTTTGGTATGCTACTTGAGTTCCAAGGGAAAACAGGAGTGTGCAAGGAAATGAAGAATAATATGGGGATTTCTGGTGGTTTTGTTGTATATCCCTCAGAATAGCATCTGAATAGTTTATTGCTTCAGCATCTGATTATGAGAAGCAAGCTGAAATTCAAAAGTAATTGTTTAAATCTTGTCACTGGTCTGGATAGATTTAAGAGTCTATTTACAAATAGAAACCAACAGGCAGGGCATGGATGAAGCTGTAATTGCTGTTTCCATGAGATGTGTAACAGTAATGTTCTTTGTCTCTTTATTTTTAACATAAGGCTAGAAAATATTCTTTCTGAGAGTTCTGCCCTTGTACTGAATTTGAAAAAAGATTTGCAGAGGAAAGAAGAAGAGTATGCAGATCTAAAAGACAAACATTCTGATGCCGAGAAACAAATTCAGCAAGTACAAAGCGAGGTTTGTAACTCCAAAGCCTAAAACCTAAGTCTTGTGAAAAAACGCTGATAACTGGGAAGAAGAATGCTATTTACTTGAAGAGAAATAGACTAATTTCCAGAGGCTCTTTAATATTAGCATGTATATTTTTTTTCTTCAATTTCAGCTTCAGTGATGTTAATAGTTAAAATTTAATTATTAAACAAGAAGATATCTTAAAACCCATTTTGCAGGATCTTAGTCTGAAAGTTTATTGGGTGTGCTTGGGGTGGAAAATTGAAGCTTAAAAATGAATTCATGTCTTCCTTGGTAACCTTACACTTGCTGTCATTTTCCTACTCAGCAGTTGTTTGTGAATTCCTCTTTATTTAACAAAGAAGTATTTGGCCAGGTTGGATTACAGAAGTCTTTTAATGAACCGTGAGCTGTGCTTACATTACAGGTGTCCACGATGCGTTCTGTGGAGGAATCCCTCAGGATCAAGACGTATGAACTTGAAAGGGTTATTAACTATTTTAAGGATGAGCTGGATTATAAAGACTTCTATATCCAACAACTTAAGCAGGTATTTTACTTGCTCTTATTTTTTATTAAATGAATGATGCAGGTTTTCCAAGCAACAGGAAAAAGGTCAAAAAAAAAAATAAAAAATTGGAGCAAAATGAAAGTGGCCAACTGAAATTAGTGGTAGACCATGAAAGATATTCAAATAATTAGTCACTACAGAGCACTGGCAGATTGCTTTAAATACAATAATCTGCATAGTAAATACATATGTAATACATGCATATAACCTGATCTTGTTGAGTGACATCACGATATGTTAATTGAAATGTCTTACCATAAACTCTTTTTATCAGCTTGAGTCCTTATTTATGCTATATGAAAAACTTATTAATTCTAGGCTGTCTTAAAGATTCTGCTTGTTTTTACTGTGTATGCTTTTCTTTCAACATGAAATATAGGAGCTGGTGGAAACTGAGAGGATGGAAGATATCTCCAAAGACTATGACCAACTATGTGACGGTCAGCCATTATTTGTGTGTGTGTGTGTGTGTGTGGAATATCCGTGTAAACGTTGTCACATTGCTAATGACTTTGAGTCTTCTGTGTTTCGATTTTAAAACATGTCTGCATATATTTGTATGTAAATATTTCAATGGAGATGCTCTATTTCTTTTAAAAGAGCTTTTGGTCATGGGAGAATCTTGATTTGAGAATAATGGGAGCTAGTAGGGAGTTCATCTGTAAATTTTCAAACCTTCAGATCTGTGTGCAAGGGATAGAATAATTTGAGTTATGCGGATGGCATTAGAAGAACAAGAGGAAATGCAGCTTGAACAAGATGAAATGCTTCAAGCTCAGTTAGAAGAGAACCAAAAATTAGCTTCAGGTAATCTTTCCAGGGAAAGGGAGCAGGGATGCAAAAGGGGTTTAGACGTACTGTGATAGCCACTTCCATTTTCATGTGACTGTTACTTAGGCATTAACGTTCCATAGTAAACAACAAATCTCTTGTAGTTAAAGGCTTCTGTTATTTCTTTATGTCTGTAGCAGATAAAACCGAAGCTGCTTTAGTAAAAAGTCATTGGTGTGGTATTTCAAATATATATTTGAAATGATATGCTATCTAACCTCATTTTGTGTATTGAGTAGAACTGATTGCATGGAAACACAAATACAGTGAACTGGAATACCAGAGCAATGGTGACTGGCAGCAAAAGAACAACGAAAGTGATGAGGCAAATTTGAATGAAAACAATACAGAATTAATAAAGCTGCAAAAAGAGCTGGAGGTAACTTAACTTCAAAGTTGTAACTTGATAAAGTAAACTGTTATATTGATTACAGAAACTTCCTGTAAAAGCTGCAGTGCAACATGCAATAGGGACCAGGTACAGCTTTTTTGTGGTACGTTAAGAATGGCATCACTGATGCCCCCATAGTATAGGAAGTGTAGCCTTCCCTACATTATGCTGCCATGAGCAGTGCTTCTTTTGCTGGCCTCTGAACAGTTAGTTGTCTTATCCCATCTGATGTTATTTTTTGTTGTTGTTGTTTGTTTGTTTTTTTAAATAAAAGTAATGGGCTGGCAGTGGGAGTTTTCTAAGTGAGTATACAATAGGTTACATCCACTCTGTTATTGGAATGGTTCTGAACTTCTTTCCTCCTTCACCTTGAGTAAGCTTATTCATGATATTTTTTTTAATGCACAGAGCCGATTCACTTTTTCAAGAAGAGGGGAAAGTTGAACATTCATTGCTTCATTCTATACCACGTCAATGTGCTATAAGCAGAGTATACTTATACAATTGTTGTTTGCAAGAAAGGAATACTAACTCAAAGCAAATTGTAACTTACGGTGTATTTGTCAAAACTGTTTTCTGTTAGTTGCTTGTGCAACTAATATAAGCTATCAAAATCATCATCTAACTTTATCACCAGGAAGCCTTTTTTGTTGGGCTGCAGGTCTACTAATTTTCCTTGGTTAAAAGACTTTTATTTTTTCCAAGCAGTTTCTCAGGTGCTCTGTCCTATATATGAGAATGTCTGCCAGTAGGTTTGATAGGAAAGGAGACTACTCCTACAGTGTAAACTGTGTTGCTTTTCTTTGTCTTTCAACCCTAAAGGAGCTGCAAGTTTTTCTACAACTGCTGCAAGGCAGCGTAAAGTGTTAGAAGTTTTTAAGTTAAAAGAGTTTTTCTTATACTGACTTTTGGTGTAAGTTCTGTAAAGCTTGTGTGAACATTTATAAAGAAAAAGAGATGTTTTATGGAGGCTCTCCAGTCTGAATAAGAAATACTGGAAATGATTATTTTTTAATGGAAAAGAACTAATGATTATCCAATACCTGCCTTTGGGAATATTCTGTAGTAAAAACTGCTAATGTTTCTGTTATCTTGCAGAAACAAGTCTATTTAATGATGACCTGGCTTTTAAGACTTTTATTCATTAATGACTCACTATTTCATTTTTGGTTTCTTTGAAATAGGAAAATGAGACTAAGTATCAAACTGATAGAAAAAAGTGGCTGGAGGAGAAAGAAGAGCTCCTAAATCAGATAAAAGAAGCTGAGAATCTTCGCAACAAAGAAATGAAACAATTTGCTGAGGACCGACAACATTATGGAAAGCAACAAGCAGAAATCGTAAGTGATGAGGTCCTGGCAGAGTTGTCTGGTGCCTGTAGTTTGGAGACAACTACATACCAAGTATTAACAGTAAGGGTGCATAAGAGCAGCTTGTCCAAGTCCCCTTGCTTTCTTATGTGGCAGAGCCCATATGAGAACTGCTTGATTTGGAAAAGGAAGGAATGGGGGGGGCACAAAAAGAAAGATCTTTCATAAGTGCATAATGAAATGTCACGTATGTGGGACATCAATAAGAAAATTACAGTTGAAAAATAGATCACTATTTAATGAGGCTAAGAAAGTATTTTGTACAATAGCTTTTGTTTGTTCTCTTTTCTGCAAAGCAGAAGGCCTTTACGCCTTTATAAGGAAGAAAAGGCAATTGAGTTTCTAAAGAAACCCCACAAACTTCTCTCCAGATACTGAATAAAAATACTTGGTCAAACGGCCACAGTTTTGCTCCTTTATCACTTTCCAAATAGTGACTGATAACAAAGTCACTTGAGTTACTTGAGCTGTTTGCTGGGCTCTTGTCATGTAACTTCTTAAACATGTGAATCTGTACATTCTGCAAAGCTTTTTTTACATCTGGAAGTAGTTAGTCCCGACTTTCTGAACCTGCAAGCAGCATAGAAGGATGTGAGGAGCTTAGTATTATTATCACTTTGTGACTTTATTTTCCTAAAGCTCATTAGTAATCATTAAATGAGCAAATTGAAGTTCTTAAATAATACTAATATTTTTTCACAAGGAGAGTAATGTAGGTTGTCTAATAGAAGCATGGTTTTGCTTCTGTAGGTTTGTAGTGCAACTAGTTCTAGAGCTCCTGTGGATCTTGAAGAGATCATACATTTACTAAGACTGTAAAACGGTGCTAACTACCGAAGTGTTAGAACAGTTCAGTGTGTAGTAGGTGATGTTCACTGTTCATCTGTTCTTCATTTAGGAAAGACTTGTTGCCCAGCTGGAGGAAAAGGACCGTAATCTTCAAAAGTGGCGTGAGGAGAGAGATCAGTTAGTAGAAGCTTTGGAAAAACAGCTCAAAACTTTGGCTTCTAATGTCATACAAAAAGAGACAGAAATAGCAGAACTGAGACAATCTGCCTTAAAGGATTCAAGCAAGGTCAGCTCTCCTTTCCTCCTACCTGATTAGCTACCCATAAATTCTGTAAAACTCCTGTACCTGCTCTTTGTATTCTGGGTGTGGTTCTGTTCTTGAACACTGTCGTATTGACATCATGTGCAACTAACCAAAAAAAGCACCAGCTTTTATTTTTGTTCTTCAGAAACAGAATTTCTGTTAATTACTAAAATTTCAATTTTTTCAGTAGTTCAGATAAGCAGATGTCAGTTTGATGCTTATGATCCTACAATTAGACTGGACATCTGTAGCTTTTTCTGATAATTCACAGCATTTCCGGATCCCAAGCTAGGCTCAATACTCAGACAGTAGTTCTGTCTCAGGTTTCTTACTTTCTTTGCTTTCTCTGAGGTAGTATCTACAATGGCATGAAAAGACAGAAGGGGACGTGGAGAGAGATTAAGGGAAGCATCAAAAAGCAGAGGGGGGATGATCTCTGGAAGTTGCATTTCTTATTTCAACATCCAGCTTTTAATCAGGATAGCCAATCTAAGCCGTAGCATAGAATTTCAGAAGCTAAACAGAAGACTAAATGAGTTGTGCTCTTTTGAGAATGTTTGGATTCACTTTCTCTGAGAAGAAAGATGTTCTCATAGCAAAACTTCCCCTACAACTGCCGACTTTCTCACAGTACCGAGGATTTGGGAACAAATAAAAGCTCGGGTTATTATATCTTAAGAGAGATGAAGGCTGAAGCACATAAGTAAAATAGAAGAATCAAAATATATTGTATTACAACTTCCCAGGCAATTCTGTGACTACTGCACTTGTAACAGTGACCGTACAAATCCGTGAAATGTTACTGTTCTTGAATAGTTAAGTGTTCTAGCCTGCAATTCTAAAACTGATGCTACTAAGTAATTGCAATACTGCTTGTGTGTGTTAATTCCTTTTGCCAATCCCACAACTCAGCAGTTTTTACTGTTTATTAGGATAATGCAACTGTGATAGAAGAGTTAAGAAAAGAACTGGCTGACAAAGATGACTTTATAAAGGAATTAAAACAACGCATTAACCACAGTAGCCCTCAGTGTTTGCCAGAAATACCTTTACTTGAAGAAAGACAAAGTAGAAGGAATGACTCTGTAAATGAAAAGGTATGATTATATTTATAGAAAGTCAGTACTTAACATCTTGTTAACCCCTTTTTGTTCTTCTGTTTTCCTAGGAGATACTGGAGCTAGAATCATTTTTCTTAGCATATAGTCCTTTAACTACATATTCAGTGATGAGTACTTGTTGGTTCTTTTTGTCTTCCACTCAAGCATGAGCTCTCATCTTCTCAAAACTATTTTATTTACTAGAACACCATCTCTCTGTGTACATTATGGAACTTTTCCATGCAGTTTTCCATGTATTCGTATGTGGATGCTGAAGGTTTAGCAGAGGTTCAGCCTTTGGTGTTCTAACATAGCAGCTGTGAGCGTGCAGAGTATGGGGGGAATGGATGACAAAACGACCAGCGTTACAGATTTTGTCCCTAAATAATGTCTCGCTTTCTCTCTTTTGGAGGCAGAATACTGCCTGAGACTGTTAGTGAGACCCAGTAGGGTGTATCTGAAGATCACACAATGAATAGATGTTACTACCTTCCCACACTTGTGCTGTGTTTCAGCTTACGTGTTCATGTGGCGTCTGAGCTTGAGGTTTTACACTGTAACTTTAGAAAACTCGAGATATTTTGGAGGTCTAATGCATAGCCTAATCTTTACTCCTTTTAAATATTTACAGCCTAGGAAACAACAAAGCAAAACTAAAACTGGAGAAAGTATTCCATTAAGATGCAAAGCTGAAGACAATTATTTGTCACGTTGATGTACTAGGAGCCTCACTTCATTAAATGAATCTGAGGTTAGTATGAAACTTCAGATCTGAAAATGTTGTGATTGTATTGCTTTTGATAAGGAATGAGTAGGAAAAGATCTCATGTTCTCTAAACAATTCCCAAGTTTTAATTTATTTATCCCTTTCAAGGTGATCAGATCACCTGTTTTTATAGCCTTTGATAGGAATAAAAGCTGTTGAAACAATTGTGTGATGAATTTTTGTCAGGTGCTGTTGAAAACTCTCCTCTTGTTAATGCTTATGAAGTGGCTCATGATTAGATAAGTTACTTGGAAAAAATTCATGGAGCCACTGAAACGGGCACAGCAAATTGAACTTATTTTCTTCCTCTGCAGGATTTCTGGATATTGTTTTGTTAGCAGATGATGTTAATCATTCCTATATAAGTTTTTAATTGCTAACTTTCATAAAATGGCAGTTACATATATTTTAAAAACAAAGTATTTATTAACCAACTTGATTCTTGGAAATACAGTGGGTGGTGATACTCCATTCAGATTCTTAGCAGAGCCTGATAAAGTGGCTCTGACTACTTTTTGTCTTTCTACAATCTTTGGTAACTTTTTGAGAGGAAGAAGACTCCCCTCAGGGGGTTGGAACAGTGTAAGTAGTAAAAGCTGCTAGTCTGTGTTTGGGACACTGGAGTTTGCTAGTTACTAGCAGCAGTAGAAGCAGCCATCTACCATTTTCTGATGTCCCCAGCAGCCTGTCTTCCAGGTGTTCAACCAGCATCTGAACTCATTTTTGATATGCTAGCTGAATTCCTGCCATAGAGAAGGAGGAGTCCAGGTGATCTCAGTTCTGACTTTGTTGTTCCTGTTGAGAAAAACAGGATTGGGTGGATTGTGGACAGTAAGTGCTGCTGGGGAAATGCATACTGACATTTCCCTGTCACTTAGCTGTGCATTTGCTGCCATTTGACCATGAGCAGGTACATGATAGCCTTCAGCTTAAGTACGGTGTCATTGCTTGAATGTCTGTATTCTCTCCAGGGAAAAGATAGCAATGGAGTTCTTTAATGACTTGTACTGGGCTTGCACCTTGCCAGCTGGACCTTACTTATGTAAATAACATCTCTAGTGTAGAAGAGGAAGGGCAAATTCCCTAAGATTAAGCTGAAAGTTAATCGAACACTTGAATCAAATGCTCCTGTTCCTGCCCAGTTCTGACGCAGCAGAGTTGAGATGAAGAAAATCGTGTCAGTTCTACCACCATTCTCTATTAAAAAAAAGTGTAGTTGTCTGTGCCCTTGAGAAAAAATGACTTGTAAAGTATCAGGCTCAGTTTAACATGGAGAACTTTTTTTGTGATCATAGATTGGAAATAATTTTAAATGTAACAAGTTCTAGGAAAGAAGGGTAAAACTCTGCTGTAACTGAAATAGACTTCTTCTGTTACAGGTGTTCTTACAGCAGGAAAATCGAATGCTTACATATCCTTTTCCAGATGCTTTATAGCTTTTAAATCTCATGGCTACCTTAACACTTGCACTTAAAATTCTTCTGTGCTATCAGGAGCATTTGGGAACTGTCCTCGACTCTTCTGGAGTGTCCGCAGAAAATGGCAAAACTAGTCGGTTCCCAAAACCGGAGCTGGAAATCCCACTGACACCTCTGCAACCTGATAAGATGGAGATAAAGCAGCACGGCAGCATGATACCTTTAGGAGTGAAAATGCCTAAGGCAAAAAAGAAAAGAAGTGATGACATGGATGAGGTATGACCTAGACCCAACAGAAAACAAAATATCTGATGCCTTTTTACCATTCTCATTTAAGCATTAAAAAAATGCTATTTCTACCTCAGTAAAGTAGTTGAAGAATTTAATCAATGAACTGCTTTAATGAACAAAACTAATAGCCAAGCTCAGTGATAATGGTTTAAGAGAAGGGAATTTCTCTTAACTCCATTGTGTATTTTCTTTGAAACCTGTAGACATAAATCAGCTTTTTAGACATCATGAGATGTCTAATACTGATATCTTAATGTCCTGTTTTTATAATTGAATGCTTATTTATTATTTGATTTACAGTGGAATAGTTACCACTAGCATATACTTCCCTACTATTAGCAAAAGTGTTTAAAGTGTTCACTTTTGTGACATCAATTGTTCTTTCCAAAAGAATCATGGCTGAAACTTGTCTTATTTTCCCAGGATTTTGTGAAAAGTGAGAACACGAAAAATACAAAATCTGTCATGGCTTTTAATTCACCCTCTGCAAGTGACGAGAAAATGGTTGGTTTTTGTTCTAGTTTTGAAGCTAGCTTGGGACTTCCTGTAATTGTGTGGTCACACCAAAGAAGCAGTGTCTTATCCTTATGTGTATACCTGAATGGGAATCTTAAATGCTTATGAGCTCTTCCTATTAAATTCCATAAGCTAGCCAAAGGGCAAGTCAGTCTGTCCCCAGAGCGTGTAATGGCTCTACTGTGTAATGATTTGGAGGGAAGGATATTGCACACTGAATAGTTGGGAAGAGAAGCTTTAGTGTATTATCGTGTGCTTTTGTAAGTGAAGCCCTTGTATTAAACTAAGGTTCATATCATTAATATGCATGGCAGTTATTAAAAACAGATGTTCACATGTGATAGCAGTATCCTTGGCATGGTCAGAGTATGAGTAGTAGATTTTTCCCATCTGTTGTCTTCTGTTTTGTATGTTTGTTTATTTTATGTAATTAGAACAGCTTATGTAAGAAACAACTCCACCGCTTGGGAGCTACTTTTAAAGAAACTACTGCCTTATTAAGAAACTTTAAGAAACGTATGCCTTGAAATAGCTGAGATTTTGACAACTCCCTAAAGGGTATAAAATTGTCTACATTACTTGCCGTTGTGGTATCATCAGCATAATGAACAGAGGTGTCAGTAGTAAAGCTCAAAATGTCAACTTAAAATAACGTTGAACTAAAATGAAGTTTAAACAATGCTCTTGTTTCACATGTTCACATCTCTGTTGAACAGAAATCCGGAAAAGACTACTTCCTGAGAAAGCGAGTACATGCTTCAAGACTGACTAAAAAGAAGGATGAAACACTGCAAAAAGTTGGAGATTTTATTCAAAGCTCTCCTTCTATTATACACTCTAAAGGTTGGTGTAGAATAAGTTTTATTCCATGTTTTCTAGACATTGTAGAATGGCTTGTTTCTGATGTAGGCTATTAATGTATGTGTTCTTAGAGAACTTGTCTGCCATGTTAAGTTGTCCTTTAATTTATGAAGTAAATGCATTTATTCGTCTCTTCAGAGATTCATTATTACATTTGTGAAAACCTACAAGTATACAGAGAAAGTTGGTTCTGTCTTGTGCTTCTGTCAGCACGAAAGTTAGGCCTGTTGTTTAACTCCTGCTGAAGTTTCTGACTTCCAGCGACTTCTGAGCCATGATTGTCTTTCATACTCCATTTTAATGCGTGCTTTAAGCTGCCGTACCTGAAGCTATAAACTGTTTCAGCTATAGAAGCAATAAAGAACCTCGATGAACAAATACAATTTCTGAGTATTTTCACTTAAATTTTACGTGTCATTTATTAACCAAGTTTGTTACGAAGCTTTTTATGCATTCAGTGATTTAAAGACTCACAAAACCAGTAAGTTGATTGGTTTACGTATCAAAACAAATTTCTTCTAGCCAAGAAGCTGATGTCATCAGTAAGTTCTCCTAAATCAAACGAACCTGAAAGTCTCGAAGAAGGAGAGACCAAGCCAAAACGATCCAAAAGGAAGCTGTATTCCACTGTCGTTTCTGGCCCTCTAGATATACCTGCTTCTTCGGTAAGCGATTATACTGTAGTCTTGGCTTAAAATAAACTACTAAGGAGTCCAAACAGACTGGAGGTTTCATCTATTTGCAGGAGGAGGTTGAAAGTACTGAGGTATTTCTTTATTCTACCAAGTCATTCTTGTTGGTCTTCCTGCTGTTCTGTTTTATTTTGTCCTCAAAGATCTCTGTGTTTGGCTGGCTTACAGTTTACTAAGTAGGTGATGTAGCAATCACGGAGATGTCTTCTAATTTGGAATCATAGATAATTTCAGTGTGTTGGAGTGGGATTATTCTACTACACACTTTTCTAGAGCACAACTTAGACAGCTTTTTAGGTATGCTTAAACTATGATCTCCTGTCTCAGCCAACTTGCAAAGGATCTGATGTGCCAGTTTCATGACTCTGTCGGCAGCTATTGTGCTAGGAACATTCTTGCTCTGTTGGAACTGCATCTTTTAATTATATTAGAGTCCTTTTTCTGTTCAGCATAGTGATCATTTGCCCATACTGTAATATCCCTCTGAATTTTTTGATGATTTGACGAATGATAGGGGCAGAAACCAAAATGTTATTTTTTTTTGTTAGAGGATGAAGAAGATGAGACAATTTCTTTTCTCACTGTAGTTCTGAGAACATGGAACTGAACCGAGAACTGAAATTCTGGGCAAGTCATAGCTACAGGGATTGAGGCTAAAAATGTTTTCTGAACGCTTCATGTTTCACAAAACAAGTATTATAATACTCTTTTGAAAACAAGTATTTCAAAATGAAAGCTGCCTTCAGGCTTTCCTCAGATGTGTGTGCTTTTTTAAGATAAACAGGATTTTGTACATTCTCCATATTTGTTCCTTGTGATTAAGCTGCATTAAAATGATCTCGGTATCCCATAGTTTTCTGAATAAAATATAATAAGCAAATGCCATTCTGAAATCCATTTAGGGGAAGAAATATGTTTGCGTGGGTCAAGAAGAGCTTGTCAGTCTTGTGTGAAAAGATGAGTAACTTTTGAAATGTTTTCTTCAGGAATCTGAGGAACAAAAGAAGGAAAGTGATCATCTGATCATCAAGCGACGGCTGAGATCCAGAACAGCTAAAAAACCTTGAAGAAGCGTGTTTGTTCCCCTTTCTCAGGACATACTTTTATTGTATTATTAAAACTGGTTGTTAATAAACATAACAGTTACTCCGTTGTGTTCTTAAATTTGTATATAGGTGTTTGTTGCAGAACGGTGGGAGAAAAGCAGACGACCACACCTGTCATTGACATATGATCAGCGAATCTCATTTATTCCTTGGCTGCGTGTACCTTTATAATACGGATAATTAGCTCATACATATTGCAAAAGTGGAGCTCATCATTGGTTCCCAATTACATACCATCCCCGAGTATCTTAACAGCTTGTTGTTATCAACTGAAAGCTACTCCCTTGCTGAGTTCCCAGAACCATGGCTAGTTTCTCACCATCCCAGGGCATCTTGTTATTCTCACTGCCCTTGCAAGTGGCATGACTGTTAGATTAACTGCACTGTGTTTACGACCCTCCTCAGCTAACTAACTGTAAAAAACCACTCTCTACACATGAGAAGCATCATTTCTGTCCATGATTAGAAATTAGGTCCTAGTAATTGATTTAATTGCTCTGCTATTCTTACGGGATCCCCAGTTAAGGAATCAATTTCCTCCTTGAATCTCCTGACTTGTCTGCTAGTAAAAATGGCAGCTTAGCATGCCCTATTTTCCTTTGACCTAAGGAGACTTCCCTAAGAGGATAATGTGAAGTATTTGTAAGGTTAGTTTTAGAGAAAGGAGAACTCTCCAGGTCCTGTTTACACTGTTCCAGTTCCCTCAGTAACTGAGAGTGCATCCTCCCTCTAGGGCCCTGCATGGGATCAGCAGCTCAGCCAGTCCCCTTCTCTGGAGGGGTTGCTGCTGCTTGCATTGCTCTAGAAATTGTGGGGGTTGAGGGGGGGGAGAGGGAATGTATCTAAGGGATCCCATTTATGATCTTTCTGCTTTTTTTTTCTTTTGAACTTTGACTCCTTGTGAGGAACTGTTACTTCTTGCACCCATTCAATGTCATAAGCCAATTATTTTTCAGAGAAAGGAGTATTACTGTTTACATATAAATTCAAAGTCTGACAAGCCCAATCTTTGTCAGACCCCTATTTTGGTCAAAATAATGATTTTCCCTATAGTGGCTCTCTAGGCTTTTTGTATACAGTATTTAAACATCTTTTTCGTTATCCCCAGTTTTGGGATTATTTTTCCAATTCTGAAGCTTCTCCCCAAGGGGCTTATCTTCAGGCACAATTCTGGGGATGCTTTTCCCTTGTACTTGGGAGCTCCTATTCCCCTTATCTCCAGAATGATGCTGCGAACTACTCAGCTCACACGATTCTTGGATTTAGGGCCCATTCCCTCTGGAGTACCTCGCTCTGATTCTCGGATTATTAGGGGTGTGCTGCTGGCACTTCATCAAGTGCACAGGGTACCATACAGCAACAGCGCGCTCCCAGACTCACCTGAGTCCCAAGACTCACCTGAGACTCAAGAGACCCCGCAAAGCAAGAATTAAATTCCCTTGCCTCTGTCTGTGCACGAAATTACCGGGACTGCAGGAGTCAACACCTGTGCCTTAGCTTTCATAGAGCCCATCCTTTATGTAACAGTTTCCTATCAGCCATCCCAAGAAGTCACCTCACCACCCAGGTTGGACCGCTGAAATCAGTGGGGTGCACCTCTCCTGTCCAGGAACCCCAAAGAGGCGATAATAATCCCAGGCCAGCAATTGTAGTATTAATATGATGATTTTATTCAAAGTCTTTGTTAAACAAAGAGGGAAGATTATGGTATGCCCTATAATCTTGAAATACCTCTTGGTCACCCCCATTTACAAGATGATCAATTAAAATCTTATACAATTAATGAATGGGTGCAAGGAACTACAAGAAGGATCTGATTGCACAGCAGTCCCCATTGGAGATAGCAATCCATAGGATACAGGCAGGGGATGGGGTCCTAATAAAAACTTGGAAAGAGGCTACACTAACACCACAAGGGGAAGGTCCCTATGTTGTTTTATTTACTGCAGAAACAGCTATTCGAACCGCAGAGAGAGGATGGACTCATGCCAGCCGTGTTAAAGGACCCATCAGTGACGAGAAGTGGGAGGTAGCTCCCGGGAGTGACGACTTGAAACTCACACTGCGACAAGCCCAATGGGTATTCCAGGTAAAGGCTTCCCCTGAAGAACACTACTGCTGCTGAGAAGAACTAAAAAAACCCCTCGTAGCTGGTTGCAACCCAGTTGATGAGTGAGGCAGAGGAGTGAACTGTGGGGAAAGATGGGCCTTAGGGGTATCCATTGGTACTTGGGGATTCTCACAGTGATCACATTTTGTATAGCAGCACAATGCCACACACACCAAGCTTCCTTACATCCCTGTGTGACCTGGTACCTATACAGCCCAGTCTAAACCAAAAGGGTTACTATTTTTGCCTAAGCTCAAACCCAGGGAGGGGATACTGTAACCACCCAGGCTCATATTACTGTGCCTATTAGGGATGTGAAACTATTGCCTCAGATTGGGCACCTGGGGCTGGGCAGGATAAATATCTACAAGCAGGGCATGGACCCTATGGGTGCATACCTCCTAACCGAAACCCACAGTTGGGAAGATGGGCTGTGTGGGATTAAAGACAGAGAGTGTCATGGTTTAATAATTTTGTAATTTTTGCTATCAGTATTCCACATCATAACATCATATTAAGCATGAATAATTTTACTGAATCTGCAACTTACAGAAGAAGACTACATCTCCCAGGGAACAACACGATGGGTCACGGGACCTGGACTCTATATTAACTCTGTCGCAGAACAGACTGACGTCTTTCGAGTTCTGGCGTTCAGGGCAGTGTGTGGGAGCCTTCAGCCGTTCGCCTAGATTTACAGTAGGCCTCTCGGTTACGGGACTCATTCTCTCTCCTATTTTGCTTGATTCGTTAGCTCAATTTTCAATTATATTGTATTATATTGTGTTATCCTGTATTTCGATATAGTATTTAGTAAATAAGTGTGCCTCCTTAGATTGTTGCCGCTGTTTTCTTTTCCTAATTAACTTTTTTCCTTTCGGCCTAGGGCCCCTCCGGGGCCCACGGCCCCCTGTCACGGACGCAGGTGGATTTTTAGTTCAAACCGTGACAGATTTTGGTGGAGAATGCGGGCAAATTGAGTTGCTGTTTTTCTGTGTTTTCTTCTGTTGCTCTTTTAGCTTTTAACAGAGCTATGAGTTTTTTTCCCTGTTAAGGAGCTATCTCGTGTTTGCGGTTCTGCACCTGCGAGCTTGACCTTGAAAGTCCAGGCGGACTGCCAATACTTCGGTATATTTTATAAACACTGCTGAGCTTTGTTTTCTTTTACTTTTTTCTCTCTATTGGAGGAAAAAAAAAATGTTTTCTCTACTAAATTTGTTTTACCAGGGACTGTGTGCCATTGGTTCCTTTTTTGAGACGCTCCGAACATATTGGGTCATGTTTAAGCTAGCCACTTTTTCTTATGGAGCTATAAAATTGTATAATGGATTGAAAGCATGGTTAGCAATGCTCACTTCGTATCTGTATACAGCTCCAGAGGGAGCAACTAATGCAACTAATTATACAGAAATAGTGATTTTTAAGCGTGCTCCTCTTTTTTTCTATGAATCCTTTATGCAATTTTTGAATGATCAGTGGGCCACACTCTTAATCTCCCTGATCTTACTGTTGATTATTGTAATAATCTCACTCAGTATCTGGATTTATAACATCCGGAGGAAGTCTTCCCTAGAACCAGAGAATACTGAGTGGCAGGGAGTGTGCAGAGGCTTTGAAGAGATTCTCAAAGGACAGACATCTTCAGTGTTATGGAGCTTCACTCCTGAACACTTGAAGAATCCTGAGAGTTTGATTGCATATTTGAGGCAGGAATGTTGTGGCTCAGGCAGATCTCAGGAGGCACAAATGATTTTGGGCCTAGCTAATGCTTATCGGGCCTTAGTCAATACCATTCCTGAGAGGGAAGTTTTTGAAGCTGAGAGAGAGAGTCTCAGGGCCGAGAAGGAGAGTCTTAGAGCTGAGGCAGAAAAACTTTGGACTGAGAAGGTAGAGAGAGAAAAAGCTTTTGAAGCTGAGAGAAAAGATCTCCTGTACCAACGAGACTCAATCTGGTACGAGAAAGAGAGTCTTAGAGCTGACGCAGAAAAACTTTGGGATGAGAAGGTAGAGAGAGAAAAAGTTTTCGAAGCTGAGAGAAAAGATCTCCTGTACCAACGAGACTCAATCTGGTACGAGAAAGAGAATCTTAGAGCTGACGCAGAAAAACTTTGGGATGAGAAAAGCTCCCTGCAATCCCAACTCAACACTCTCCAGTCCGAGCACGGCGCCCTCCGGTCCGAGCACGACACTCTCCAGTCCGAGCACGGCGCCCTCCGGTCCAAGCATGACACTCTCCAGACTGAGCGCGATGCCCTCCGGTCCGAGCACGACACTCTCCAGTCCGAGCACAGCGCCCTCCGGTCCGAGCACGACACTCTCCAGTCCGAGCACAGCGCCCTCCGGTCCGAGCACGACACTCTCCAGTCCGAGCACAGCGCCCTCCGGTCCGAGTACAACACTCTCCAGACTGAGCGCGATGCCCTCCGGACCGAGCACAATGCCCTCCAGACCGAGCACAACACTCTCCAGTCCAAGTATGACGCCGTCCAGTCTGAGTGCGGCACCCTCCAGGCCAAGCATGATGCCTTCCAATCCAACTGCGACACCCTCCAGTCCAAGCACAACACTCTTCAGTCTGTGCATAATGCCCTCCAGTCTGAGCATAACGCTCTTCAGACTGAGCACAATGCCCTCCGGACCGAGCACAACACTCTTCAGTCCGAGCATAATGCCCTCCAGTCCGAGCATAACGCTCTTCAGACCGAGCACAATGCCCTCCAGACCAAGCTCAACACTCTCCAGACTGAGCACACTGCCCTCCAGGCCGAGCATAACATCCTCCGGTTCGGGTACAACACTCTCCAGTCCAACTACAACAGCCTCCAGACTGAGCTTGGTGCAGTCCAGTTTGAGCGGAACGCTCTCCGAGACCAGCTATGTGCCCTCCAGGGTGAGTTGAATGTATTTAACCAACTACCAGGGGCACATGTAGTCCAATTTGGCCAGCCACTGGGGGCGCATGTAGTCCAATCTGACCAGCCACCGGGGGCACATGTAGTCCAATTGGACCAACCATCGGGGACACCAGATACAATGTTGGTTGCCCCTGTAAGAGGGCGAAAGACAAAACAAGTTTCAACTCAGTTAGAGAAAATGCAGAAGGAGTTAGAAGAGCGGAGGGAGTTAGGAGAGCAGGACTCAGGAGACTCAGGGGACTCGGGAGAGCAGGGGGAGTCAGAAGACCAGAAGAAGTTGGAGGAGCAGAGGATGTTAGAGGGGTATAAGAAGATGATAGAGGAGCAGAAGAAGTTAGAGGAGCAGAAGAAGTTAGAGGAGCAGAGAAAGTTAGGAGAGAGGAAAAAGAAGGAGGGTTACCTGGAGGAAATAACACAAGCATCAGGGTCAGGGTCAGAGTCAGAAGAGGAGCCAAAAGCTACTTTTTCTTTACGAGAATTTCTCAAGTCCAAACTTGTAGATGGGGCAGCCTCATCAACACAGTTGCCACCATCAACACCTGGGACTCTTGATAGAGCAAAAGGTGAGCAAAGTATTACGACCATTATTGATCGATCTTTTAAACTGAGTGAAATTCGAGATCTAAGAAAGGATTACACACGTCAGCCAAAAGAAAATATGGTCACTTGGTTACTTCGCTGCTGGGACAATGGTGCCAACAGTGCATGGCTCGATGGCAGTGAAGCTCGCCAACTGGGTAGCATTTCCAGGGACCCACGTGTGGACAGAGGTATTGGCACATGCCAAAATCGGTCCTACACCCTCTGGAAGCGGATGTTGATAGCGGTAAGAGATAGATTCCCCTTTAAACGGGACTTGGAGCCTGAGAGAAAGAAATGGACTGATATTGAGAAAGGTATCCAATTTTTGAGAGAAAATGCTCTGGTGGAAATGCTATACAGCCGCGAGTTCAATCGTAACGATCCAGACCAATTACATGATCCTGAAGCAGTCCGCGTTCCACGACAGATGTGGCGTGACTTTACAAAAGCAGCTCCTGAAAAGCATGCCAGTGCACTTGCATTAGTATATGGCAAAGGGGACAGGAAACCCTTTGTGAATGAACTAATTGGCAGACTTCAGGAACTTGAATTATTTATAAGCGCCACAGAAGTTAATCTGTATACTTCAGCCATTATCAAAATTGTGGAAAGATTAAACGAAGTGGAGGGAACACAAAATGATATTATTGACAAATTGGCTAATGTGCCTGATGTAGATGAATCCACGGTGGTACAAGATGATGGAAACCAGGATTTCCACAATCGCCTATTGAGGAAGCTAAACAACATGAGTTCCTCTCGACCTGTATCATCGAAAATCTCAACCATTAAAAAGAGACGTCCTCGTATTCAAGCAAATGACGATGATAAGTCACCTCGAATCAACAATGAGACTACACGTCTTGCCTTGTTGCTTTTCCTCTGTAGTCATGGGGAGGACATGAAGAAGTGGTGTAATTCATCCACCTCTGCACTTCAGGCACGAGTGAAAGAATTACAAGGTGAAACAACTACCAAGGTGAACTCTTCCAAGAAGGGGAGAGTTCCAGTTGCTGCAAGCCACCGAGGTAAACAATAGAGGGGCCCTGCCCCCAGCCAGGGGGGGGAAAGGGACAATAGAGTATACTGGACTGTGTGGATTAAGTGGCCTGGCACATCTCAACCACAGAAATATAAAGCCTTGGTGGACACTGGTGCACAATGCACCCTAATGCCCTCAAGTCACCAAGGGACACAACCAATATATATCCATGGAGTGACTGGGGGTTCCCAAGAATTGACTATGTTGGAGGCCGAAATAAGCCTCACTGGTAAAAACTGGCGAAGGCACCCTATTGTGACTGGTCCAGAGGCTCCATGTATACTGGGAATCGATTACCTTAGGATGGGATATTTCAAGGATCCCAAGGGGTATCGATGGGCCTTTGGGATAGCTGCTGTAAACACAAATGGTGTTAAGCAGCTGTCAACTTTACCTGGTCTGTCAGATGATCCTTCTGCTGTGGGGTTGCTCCAGGTAAAAGACCAAGAGGTACCAATTGCCACCAGAGTGGTTCACAGACGGCAGTACCGCACCAATAGGGACTCATTGCTCCCCATTCACAAGCTAATTCGCCAATTAGAAAATCAGGGAGTGATTAGCAAAACGCACTCGCCTTTTAACAGCCCCATATGGCCAGTGCGTAAAACCAGTGGGGAATGGAGGCTGACGGTAGATTACCGTGGCCTGAATGAAGTCACACCTCCATTAAGTGCTGCTGTACCAGACATGCTAGAACTCCAGTATGAACTGGAGTCAAAAGAAGCTAGGTGGTATGCCACCATTGATATTGCTAATGCCTTCTTTTCCATCCCATTGGCTGCAAAATGTAGGCCACAGTTTGCTTTTACCTGGAGAGGTATTCAGTATACCTGGAACCGTTTACCCCAGGGGTGGAAGCACAGCCCAACAATTTGCCATGGATTAATCCAAGCTGTTTTGGAACAGGGTAATGCTCCTGAACACTTGCAGTATATTGATGACATTGTAGTGTGGGGCCATACAGCAGCAGAGGTTTCCAAGAAAGGGAAACAGATAATCCAAATTCTTTTGAAAGCTGGTTTTGCCATTAAGCGCAGCAAGGTGAAGGGGCCTGCCCAGGAAATCCAGTTCTTAGGTATAAAATGGCAAGATGGGCGTCGTCACATCCCAGCAGATGTGATTGACAAAATCACTGCTATGTCTCCGCCCACAAATAAAACAGAGACCCAATCTTTTCTGGGAGTAGTGGGCTTCTGGAGAATGCATGTCCCAAACTACAGCCACATAGTGAGCCCTCTCTATCAGGTAACACGGAAGAAGAATAATTTCTCATGGGGTCCTGAGCAGCAGCAGGCTTTTGAGCAGATTAAACAAGAAATAGCCCGTGCCGTGGCCTTGGGGCCGGTACGGACGTGACAGGATGTGAAGAACATCCTCTACACTGCTGCTGGAGAGAAAGGTCCCACCTGGAGTTTGTGGCAAAGAGCCTCAGGAGAGACCCGAGGCCGACCCCTAGGATTCTGGAGTCGAGCATATAAAGGGTCTGAGGAGCGCTACACTCCGACTGAGAAGGAGATCTTAGCCGTGTATGAGGGGGTTCGGGCTGCTTCTGAAGTAGTTGGGACAGAGGTTCAGCTTCTTCTAGCACCTCGCTTGCCAGTAATAAACTGGATGTTTAAAGGACAGGTTCCCTCCACCCATCATGCTACTGATGCCACTTGGAGTAAGTGGATTTCATTAATTACTCAACGAGCTCGAATGGGAAAACTCAGCCGTCCTGGAATTCTAGAAGTGATCATGGACTGGCCTGAGAGTAAAAAAATTGAAACACCACCTACAGAAGAGGTATCACGTGCTAAAGAGGCACCACCATACAATGAGCTACCAGAAAACGAAAAGAAATTTGCCCTATTCACAGACGGATCATGTCGTATTGTAGGGAAGCATCGCAAATGGAAAGCTGCTGTATGGAGCCCCACACGACAAGTTGCAGAGGCCACTGAAGGTAAAGGAGAATCAAGTCAATTTGCAGAGGTAAAGGCTGTTCAGCTGGCTTTAGATGTGGCTGAACGGGAGAGGTGGCCAATGCTTCATCTTTATACTGATTCATGGATGGTGGCAAATGCCTTATGGGGGTGGTTGCAACAGTGGGAAGATGATAATTGGCAACGAAAGGGTAAACCTGTTTGGGCTGCTGAACTGTGGAAAGACATTGCTGCCCGAATAAGGAACATTGTTGTAAAGGTGCGCCATGTAGATGCTCATGTGCCTAAAAGTAAGGCTACTGAAGAACATAAAAATAACCATCAGGTTGATCGAGCTGCCAAAATTGAGGTGGCTCAAATAGACTTGGACTGGCAGAACAAGGGTGAATTATTCCTAGCTCGGTGGGCCCATGAGACTTCAGGTCATCAAGGAAGGGATGCAACATATAAGTGGGCCAGAGACCGAGGGGTGGACTTAACTATGGACGCTATTGCTCAAGTTATTCATGATTGTGAAACATGCGCCATAATTAAACAAGCCAAGAGGATGAAACCTCTCTGGGAGGAAGGGCGATGGCAAAAGTATAAATATGGAGAGGCATGGCAGGTTGATTATATCACCTTGCCACGATCTCGCAATGGTAAGCGTTATGTACTCACCATGGTGGAGGCAACCACTGGGTGGCTCGAAACATACGCAGTACCCCATGCTACCGCCCGAAACACCATATTAGGGTTGGAAAAGCAAATCCTGTGGCGGCATGGCACTCCAGAAAGAATTGAATCAGATAATGGGACCCATTTTAAAAATTCTCTTGTAACCACTTGGGCCAAAAATCATGGCATTGAGTGGATTTACCATATTCCCTATCATGCACCAGCTTCTGGTAAGATTGAACGATTCAATGGGTTGTTGAAAACTATGTTGAAAGCAATGGGTGGCGGATCATATAAAAACTGGGAGAACCATTTAGCAGAAGCCACCTGGTTGGTCAACACTCGAGGATCTAGTAATCGTAATGGTCCTAACCAATCCAGCTCCCTACGTACCGTGGAGGGAGATAAGGTTCCTGTAGTACACATAAAGAGCGTGTTGGGAAAGACGGTTTGGGTCCTTCCAGCGTCTGGAAAGGGCAAACCTCTCCGGGGTACTGTCTTTGCCCAGGGACCTGGGTGCACATGGTGGGTGATGGACAAAAATGGGAATGTTCAATGTGTACCACAAGGGAATTTGATGTTGGGGGAGTGCAGCCAATGATTTTCCTGTAGATATATAGGTAGAGTCTCAGAAAATATTTCAATTAGGTACAGAATAGTTCAATTAGGTATAGGACTTAAGATAGAGTGGATTAATGTTAAGGAAACACTTTTTCTCTATATACCTTAATTAGGCATTCTGTAAGCAAGTTTTCCATCTGGACTCTATATCCTGCACTGGCCATGCATGTGTAGAGCACACATGGAAAGAAGTATAAGTCAAAAGGAAATCTGCTGTGGTGGCTGGGAAAGGATGAGTGCATCTTGATGTGGGGGACGCCCTACTAGCGCTGCTTTTCCCCTCTACCGCTGACATGTTTTCCTTTTTCTGGCAGTTTTGCCATTTTCTCAAAATTAATAAATAGTAGGTTAGGTTATAGAGTTTTGCTCTCAACTTAGGGATTTGTATGGAATAAATTGTTGAGAAAAATAAGGTTGCTGATTATTCACAATTATACATATGAGTGTGTATGTATGTATAAACATAATGTAATGATGTAGAATAAGGGGTGGAATGTCATGGTTTAATAATTTTGTAATTTTTGCTATCAGTATTCCACATCATAACATCATATTAAGCATGAATAATTTTACTGAATCTGCAACTTACAGAAGAAGACTACATCTCCCAGGGAACAACACGATAGGTCACGGGACCTGGACTCTATATTAACTCTGTCGCAGAACAGACTGACGTCTTTCGAGTTCTGGCGTTCAGGGGAGTGTGTGGGAGCCTTCAGCCGTTCGCCTAGATTCACAGTAGGCCTCTCGGTTACGGGACTCATTCTCTCTCCTATTTTGCTTGATTCGTTAGCTCAATTTTCAATTATATTGTATTATATTGTGTTATCCTGTATTTCGATATAGTATTTAGTAAATAAGTGTGCCTCCTTAGATCGTTGCCGCTGTTTTCTTTTCCTAATTAACTTTTTTCCTTTCGGCCTAGGGCCCCTCCGGGGCCCACGGCCCCTGTCACGGACGCAGGTGGATTTTTAGTTCAAACCGTGACAGAGAGAGAGAGAGAGAAACATCTGCCAGCAACTATGGATAAATGTAACGAATCCAGATAACCCAGTGTGGCTGTTAGGGAAAATATGGGGTGTAAGTGACTTGCGGAATCAAACTCTATAACACATAGATGGGTTATAAAGCAGGTATGTTTATTCCAGCGCTGGGTGCAAGCGGGATAGCTCCACCAAACTTGCACACGGACTTGTAAAATCGTGACACAGAAATAGGTACATCTCATACGTAGTCAATGATTTCTCAGAATTCTGATACATATTCAATAGTTGTTTAGCATGCAGACCCCCTCTTGTTCTTATCAGGGGGATGCAACTCCTCTTCTGGTATTTACAACATCTATTCTCCTCCTTGCCTGATGTCTTCCGTGAGGTCTCACTCCTTATCTGCATCCTTCCTGCTCTCCCAGGCCCCTTGTTTCCTTTAAACAAAGAGGGAAGGAAGGGAGGGGTGCTGTGGGGGGGGAATGGGAGGGGTGGAGGAGGGTTGATGTCAGACTGTGAAATCAATTTTTTTAATCTTAATTCTGCTTCAGAAACAACATCTGATCCCCACGCTCTCTGCTTGGTATTTTGTCTTTTGATGCAAACACGTAAGCCCCATTGGTGCCTGGTTCAGCAGTTCAGCTTCCTTTGCGCCCTTTGCCTGGTTGTAGGGAAGGTGGCAGGCTCTGATTCAATGAGGGTGTTGTATGGACACAGTATTTATCGCCATGTATCCAAAGGTGCAACAGTTTCTGGAAACCCAGGTGGGATCCTATAGGTGATGGTTCTCTCGCCACCAAGTATCCAGTTGCCAGCAGTGGGTGAGTTCACTGGGACTTTGGGGATGGGAGGTGCCAACTAGCAAGCCTTCAATATCTGCTACTAAAATCAGACTTGGAAGCACGTTACACGTGGGAAATACACTTGGTGCAGGAAAGGGGATTTCCTTAGCCATCAAAAAATGATGAAACTGCAGATCTATCAACAAAAATGTAAGCACGTGACACTTGACTTGGCGGGTCTGTGGGAAGGTCAGCTTCTCCGTGTTTGTATTTCAGCCATCATCCTCCACACTGGAGAGGATTTATCCGCTTGGCTTGCTTAATTGCAGCACGTTTCACACGCGTGGATAACCTGTGCATATTGCGTCACTACCCCTGTGGCCTGAGGTGGTGCACCAGGCTGGAAATAAATAATGCCTTCTTGGGGTTGTTGAAGCTCTGCAAAAGTTTGCCAAGCAAAATTGTGGATGCTCCATCCCTGGAGGTGTTCAAGGCCAGGCTGGATGGAGCTCTGGGCAGCAAGACTCTGTGGGTGGCATCTCTGCCCGAGGCAGTGGGGCTGGGGTTCTGAGTTCTTCACTGTCCCTTGCAAGCCAAGCCATTCTATGATT
Source organism: Coturnix japonica (assembly GCF_054131305.1). Lineage (NCBI taxonomy): Eukaryota > Metazoa > Chordata > Aves > Galliformes > Phasianidae > Coturnix > Coturnix japonica. Next base: position 1,436,996 of record NW_028188943.1, on the reverse strand, counting down.
CTGCATTTCTATGATGTAAGCACCAGCCCCACAGCCCTGGTGCAGTGCATCACAAGAGCAGCAGCCTGCGGGGAGCCACCACCCGGAATCACAGAGATGTGAGGTCACAATGCCCCATCCTATGACTGTGCTGAGCTGCGTCATGAGCTCACGAGGACTGGCTGCAGGCTTGGCTCAGTGCGACACTCACTGTGGCTGCAGCGGTGGTGTTGGAAGCGTGGTGCAAGTGTGGGGGCGGCCATGGACCCTGCCCGCCTTGTCCTCTTCCTCCTATTGGTGGCCATGAGTTTCCAGGAGAGCTGTGCTGCTCCGTGGCGAGCACGGGGAGCAGGTGAGTGGGTAGAGATGGGACCCAAACTGAGCAGCGCTGGGAGCAAGAAGTCAGGCTGTGTCCCCACGGCCCTGTAGTACACTTGCCTGGGGCCTGCCTTCCATGGGGGTGTTGCTGGGTAGGGGGTGATGGGCAGCACTGCAGGAGACGGGCAAGAGCCCGTGGCTGCGCTGCTCCCCAGGGCTGGCTCCAGCCATGCCAGGCTGTAGCTCTGCTAATTGCTGGCTGCAGCACAGCCTTCGTCCTTGGAGAAGCCCGGGGAGAGTTCAGAAGAGGCGTGCTGGGCATGCATGAGCATTTCTGCTTCAGGCTCATGGCACTCCCCAGTTTCCAAGCCAGAGCCCCAGTCCACAGCCCAGGGGAAGAGACAGGTGTGCTTTCCTCCAGTGCCTCAGTGTGACCTTGCTGTCCATCAGAGGCCTCCCAGTAAGAAAGCCCTGGGGGGCTGCATCTTCTTCCATGTAATCTGTGAGAGATACGCTGCCAGGTGCCAGCCTACGGGTCATCCCGTCCACCCTGCAACTTTGGAAATCATGACCTGAGTTATTCTCCCATGCCCCACATCCAGTTACTGAGGGAGAAGGAGATCACACCATATAGTGCATATAAGTGGGAACTTCTCTCATCTGTTTTTGATTCTAGATGATGAGCTTCGTGCTCCCTTTCCGGATGCTCCTTTGGATCCGGACTTCATGCCTGTGCCTGGGGGACAACCCAGGGGTAAGTTATGAGTGTCTGTTTCCTTGGAGGCTGAAACGTTCATGCTCTCAGGCTTCATTTCCCCTGTATGCTCTGCTCTGCTACTCAGTTGATGCTGTAGTGTGTGACTGAAACTTTTCATGGGTCTTTGGTTGCAGAAGTGCCCCCAGTGTGGGCCTTGCCCGGTCATCGGTTTCCTCCTGTGCTGGAGCCCAGCTGGAATCCCAGCAGTGAGTACTCTGTCTTCACTGACTTGGCTGACTCGCCGCTGATCTTCAGATCTTCATGCACATGATATTTAACTTCATACATTCTGTTAAGGTCCGGAAAGAGAAGAGGATGAATCCACACGAGGAAAATACTCTCAGGGCTCATCCCGTCTCCTGAAGCGACTGCTGAAGGAAATGGAGAAGGCAGAGCGTGGTGGGTATACTTCAGTCTGTTCACTGTGGGACCTGGGAAGCTGAGGTGTGATATACAGGTGTGGGCAGGCTGTAGCCTGCACAGCAGGAAGGGATGGGTCAGAGCCATGCTGCAGCCGTGTTCCGTGTATCACCTTGCAGGTGCTGTCAAGCACCAGAGCTGGTCTGCTGCCAGATGGTCTGCATCCAGCAGAGACCCAGAGGCAGCTGCTCCCCCAGCACAACCATTACTTGTCAGAGCTGCTTTGTGCAGTCGTTGGCACCCAGATGGCAGCAAGTGGCAAAGTGGCAAGCGCTGTGCTTCTGTTCATCCAAAGCCCTCCGTGCAGCTGAGCAAGTTCAAGGCAGGAGGAGCATCCCGAGCAGGGTTGGCTGCCTTTGCTAATGCTGGAAATGAGGTGGAGATGCTAATTCTGAGGGCTTGGACTGTGTGTTAGAGCTTGGATTTCAGCCTGCAGCTACCTGGCTGTGATGGGCTGGTGACAGCACAGTATGTGAGGGCCTTGCACAGGAGCTGATTTCTCAAGAGGTGTGAGGGAGTCAGCATTGTCCAATAGCTGGGAGGGCCCAAATGCCCTTGGGTAACAGAGGGGCTCACAGTGTACTTGGGGGGGGGGGCTGGACTTTACCTGAGCTTGGGATTGGAGAAGCTCAGTTTTTGATGAGGGCACGTGACATCCCAATCCTACTGCCCTGCTTTCTTTCTAAAGGAACGGACCAACAAAGTGAGAGGGATGCACTCCAGGAAGGTGGATATCCCACACTGCCAGTCCCGGATGCGCTGCAGGAAGGCGGATATCCCACACTGCCCGTCCCGGACAGAGGAATGCAGGCAGCACCAACCGGCATGCCAGGTAATTTCTGTCCCATGATCATACGGTGTCACGAACCAGAGTAACTGCGTGCCTGCAGGCTCTTGCTGCCAGCTCTTGCACACCAGGTCAGCAGCCAGACCTGAGCGTGTGAGCATAGAGCACATGTAAAAGAAGCCAGGGGTGGCTCTCTGAAAATGGCTGGCCTTCGTGGGGTGTGGAAAGTTGTGCCAGCAATGTGCCAGGGAAGGTACTTGCAGACCTCTGTGACCCTGCTCAGCTCCCACCGCTCCCAGATCGCAGAGTTTGCCCTTTTGGAACGAAGCCACCTGAGGGTGATGAGCGATGAGCAGGGTCTTGCGTGGTAGGAGCCTGCAGGAGTGTTTCTCCCCTGTGCTGGCTCTGGCTGTGCCCTGTGCTGGCTGAAGCCTGACCTTCAGCCTGGGGGGCGTCCCACAGGGGGAGCTCAGGACACACATGCCGGGAAAAGCGTGAGGGATTCTGTTCTGTAGCTCTCCCCACGGACCAAGCCCAGACCCCAGAGTACAGCCACAGCTCTCGGCCCAGAGGAGGACACGGGTAGTGCCTGTGCAGCCTCTCCATACCCAACGAGAGGTGGAAGCAATCCTTCTTGTCCTCCAGTGCTTCGGCACCAGAGACGGAGGCACCCACTGACAAAATGACCTCTTGGGTCCATGAAGCACACTGAGAGATTATCTGTAGCGCAGCTGAAGGTAACGTGGGACATTGTCTCATTTCTTCCAGGGATGAACACAGGCAAAAGCACAGAGGATGCTGCTCACAGATCTGTGCGGAAGCGCCGCATTCCGATGACGGTCTCAGTGATGCTGCTGCCTGCGCTGGTGCTGGCCGTTGGTACTGTGATATGGGTGCTCAAATACTACCTGTGAGTTGGCCTTTCCCCAGAACACCTTATTGATGCATTTGGCAATGAAGCATTTGTGGTGCCAGGATCCTGGACGGCCAAATCAGCCGCTGGCAGTACACTGCCAGGACTTAGGTTGCAAAGTCTTTCAAGTTTCCCCTTATTTCCTGTCAGTGAGTAGTGCTTTCTGAAACTCATTCTCACAGAGCACGCAAGAGGGAAAAGAGAGCAGCAGAAGCAGCAGATGGAGCTGGGGAAGGCAACGAGACAGACTCTGACCCAGTCAAACAAGAATCTCCGTAATAGCTCCAGTCCGTTCCATTCTGCCATTGAAGAGGCCCGAAGTCTTCAAGGTCATCTGGAAGACTCGGAGCTTGAACTGAAAGCCATGAAAGAGATCCTTGGGAACAGTCCTGAGTGCTGCCTTCTGTCAGAGGATGGCCCTGAATGTGAGAGCAGAGCTTTTGTCCTTCATCCTGCATACTCCAGGACAGGTATCATCAGCAGTTTGAAGATTCTTAGCTCGACACAGCTACATTCCTGTTGAGGGTCCTAATGAGGACCCAGAAAACGAGCTTCCTCTGACTGCCGGACAAAACGTAATGTCTTTGGAGATGTGGGTGAGAATGGCTGGTTTCAGGGAGAGCTGACAGATGGCACAAGAGGACTGGTCCCTTCCAATTTGGTTGCGGAGCTTTCAGATGATGAACTGGATACACCTGGAGATCCTGTCAGAATTCCTGCACTGCTCCATCTGCAAGACTACCACTCAATGGAACAACTCGATGTTGAGCAGAATGTGGTTGAGCTCCTTCGGGAACTCTCTGAGGCGACTGACAGCGGAACTGCATAGCTTTATTGTATATTAAAAACAACCAAACAACTGTCCCCTCCCTCTCCCTTCCCCTCGCACCCCTCCCCCCCCCCCTCCCCCCCAAAAAAACAAAAAAAAAGACAAAAAAACCCCCCCAAAACCCTAAAAAAACAACAAAAAACAACCCACCCCCAATAAAACAAAAAACCAAAACCAATTAAAATCTCAACGCTGTTCTTTTTCTGGGATACACTGAGGTGATGCTTCTTCTAGCTTAGACTTTGCAATGAGTTTGTGTCACGGAGTTCTCTCTAGAGCTCACTCGGTGACAGTGGGAACAAACCCAGGGAGAGAAGGAACAAAGAACCTCCCCTCTCTAACAGCGCGGTGCGGCGCGGCCGAGAGGGGAAGGGAAGTAAGATTGCGAGTGGGTCTAGGAGGGAAAAAATGAAAAAAACCCAACGATCTGAGAATGAACAGCAGTTTAACGAACCCAGTGACACTAAACAACAACGATGTTGCAGAACGGCAGGAGAAAAGCAGACGACCACACCTGTCATTGACATGATCAGCGAATCTCGTTTATTCCTTGGCTGCGTGTACCTTTATAATACGGATAATTAGCTCATACATATTGCAAAAGTGGAGCTCATCATTGGTTCCCAATTACATACCATCCCCGAGTATCTTAACAGCTTGTTATCATCCTGAAAGATACTCCCTTGCTGAGTTCCCAGAACCATGGCTAGTTTCTAACCATCACAGGGCATCCTGATGTTCTCACTGTCCTTGCAGGTGTTATGGCTGCTTGATTAACCACACCGTGTTTACGACCCTTCTCAGCTAACTAGCTGTAAAAAACACTCTCTACAGGACCCCACAGATTACCTTCAGAATTCAACAGTTAGTTCTGTTTCCTTTCTGAGTGCATAACAACCTGAGCAAATGAATTGAATGACGTGGCTTGTTAGTCTGGTAAAATCTCTGCTGTACACTGGAACTTGGTCCATTTGTAAGCAGGACTTCGTCCATCTCTGCAGGACAGCAGAAAACCCTTTGTGCTAATCATGATGCCAAGAAGCAGAATGCGGCAAATGGCAGATGATCCAACTGCTTCAGGTGTTCATTTCCTTAAAACTGCGAATAATTTTGGACTGAGAGTTTGTAAGCAGAACGGAGCTCTTAAAGCTGTCAGAGATTATTTCTGCACTGTTCAATTCTATCTGCATAACATACACAGGATCTCAGAACTGCATTGCTTGAACTGGTGGAACTTGTTGAAGTGAACTGGGATGAGCAAGTTTTAGAACTTAGTCAGAGTGCTGTAAAAAATGGATAATCTCATGAGTATTAAGGTACAGGATTGCTATTTCTGCACTGAATTTGTTTTTATTTTACATGGCTGTGATCTGAAAGTTGCTTGAAACGCAGGCACCTAGGCACTGTTGTGTAACTGAATTTCACACATGATAGGTCCTGAAATATCCTGGAATCTAAAACTCTGACTTGTTTTAAGTCTGCTGCTTGAGTATAATCAGGGTCATAGTGTCTGTGTGCAGTGTTTCTTTCCCTGTAATGCTCCACATCATTTCATTTTGGGAATATTGAAGGAAATGAACTATGTGCCATAACTGTTGTTAGAACAAAGTATGTCTGGTGTGATCTTATGCATAGGTTCTGTAACTGCTCTTCACAGCTCAGGTGTTTGACCTTCCTTTTGGTGAAGTGATGAAATACTGCTGGTTTCTATTTGTGCGTCTAGACACCTTGAAGCTCTTAGGAAGAGAACAATTGTCTCCAGTTCTTTTCAATGATATCAGTAACAGCTCGAGTGCTGCTGCCCACTAGGTAGACCCAAAGAAGCGGATTACAGTGAAACAACACACGAGCTGGACCTGCACGAGGATCACTTGCAAGACAGTGGCTCTGTTGCTTGAAGCCTATTTGCTTCTTCCTGCCGCCACTCTATTACCAAGTATCAACAGCCTCTTTCATGATTCAACTTGCAAACGTTTGACACTAACCCTTGTGTTTCTATGCCTTCCTAGGTGATTCGAGCCCTTGTCAACCCCAAAGATCCAAACCAAGTAGTGATGTGCAGTGTGTTTCCATCAATGGAGAGTTCTTATTAAGCACGAATCGCTGCAATTCGGATGACAGCCTTCCATATGGTAACAGTGATGGACACAAGGGGCTCATCCACGTTCATGCTCTCATATCTCCTGGCTCTGCTGAAGATGCTGACCTGAGCCTGCCAGACTCAGCAGTCACCTGCCTGGATTGTGACCCAGCGCCTTTGCAGTGCTGCCCATCCCAAGCACAGCCCGAGTGCCCCAACAGCAGCACCACCATGCAGGAGCAGGTCAGCATCAGTGAGGTGAAGCTGAGCATCTTAGATGGGGACTTAGAGTCAGGCTGCCAGTCCCAGGCACCAGGCAGCAGCACCAGCTCTGAGCCACTCTCATCTTGACAAGAGGGGTCCCATCTTCACCCTTGACCTCTCAAGCCCTCCTGTCTTTTATTGAATAAAGTCACTCTCATGCTCAGTCATCGCCTCGACTGCATTCCGAGTCTTCATTCACAGGGATTGCAATGAATGCAACAAACAGCAAGGCAGCTCAGCTTGCAACACTCTGGCTGTGGGGTTCGTGCAGGCAGAGCTCTGGGTTCCCATTTTGCCTGGCTTTGGGATGTCTGCAGCAAGATCTCTACCATTTTGTATGGGAGCAAATAATCTCTAGCATCCCGGTTGCTGCTCATGATAATCCCAGTCTTCCTGGCTGTCGCTTTGTGATACTTTTCAAAGCCTTTTGATACTCTTTGATGCCTTGGCTGCTCCCTAACACCTCTGTCCTCCTGCCATGTTGACTCATGTCTCCCACTTTTAAGCTGGCTTTGCAGATCATCTCCAGCCCTGTCATCATCACGCTGCAGCAGGAGGTGCTCACCTGGCCCAATGACTGGCAGTACTGCTTGTTCTGCAGATGAGCAGCTGCCTCCTCATCTCTTCAGCTACAGTAGTTTTTCTCAGGGCAGTTAGATGCAGTCATGCTCCTCTGGATTTGGTGTGTTAAATCCATGCTGCGTGGCAGCAGTCAGTGCAATACAAAGGTGTTCTGTGTGCCATAGCATTTCTCCAGGGGCTGCCAAAGGTAGAAGCACAACACAGCACCATCCTTCTGACAGTAATGTCTGTGAGTGTTAGACATGTGAGCACTGCATCATCCCCAGCGTGTCAGTGCTTTTCCACACCAACCTGACTCTCACACTCTGCACTGAATGTAACTATGCTCTTGTGGAGACAAATGCTTTCTGTCACATCCTCCATCCCTGCAACCATTTGCCGGTAGGCAGCTCTTGCAGAAGAATCAGGCAGCAGAACCTTTTGCTCACCCTACAGCATGCAAATGCTATGAAAGCAGAAATAACCTGGCGTGCTCTGGGTCTGCAAGGCTGCACAGATGGGAGAGGTAGATTGTGTTTTTGCAGCGGAAGTTTCCAGTATTTTCAGTACATAGTGTAGGCCCTAACTGAATGTATAACCCTCTTGTAAAACAGCTGTATAAGTAGTTTTTGCACCAAGAAAGTTGCTGAACAGAGTTAAGTTCAGACTGGGGGCGTTCTGACATGGGGAGAATTGAGACAAGCACAAGATAAATACACAGGGTGGGTAGAGCCCAGCACAGGACAGAATGAATGTACTGACTTTTGGAAACATTGCCCTTCTCTGTCCGCAGAAAAGTACAAGGCAGACCTAAAAACAAGAGGTTGGTAATTGACCTTATATGGAAATGAATCCTAGCAACAGTCTTGAGGAGTCTGTGAGCCTGTGATGCTCAACCAATGAGAGCCATGAGAGCATCACCTGCATTGGGTTTAGGGCACAGAACAGAATTGATTTCACTGACTGGTGTGCAGTTTCTCCCTTGCCAACAGGGGATGTGCGCGCAGTATTGCAATGATGAATAAGCACTGCTGCTATCGCTGCCATCTTTGCCTAACTAGAAATCTTTGACTTTGAGAGTTTCTCACACAAGGGGAGAGGGTAAGAAAGTAAAGAGGCACAGAAAACTAAGGGAAACTGCTCTTCTGTATCTTATCTATAAAAATTGATACGATGCTGTCGTGCATTTTTTAATTTATATTTAATTTTTTGCCAATGTCAGTTAGATTGTTTTAAAATATCCACACACCAAAATCTGACTACCAAGCAAATGTAATGAAAATGAAATGAAGGTGAGTTAGCAGAAAGCACAAGGCCATATTATATTAGGCTCTAGCAAATTTACAGGCACTCACTGCACGAAGAGGTAGATCTGAGTTGCACATTATATGATTCCCACAAAGATTAAGGAAATCTGAAGCTTTCAATATATTTTTTTTATGCTTTTTTCATTTCATTTTTAAACACCTGACCCAGACCCCAACCCTCACAGGAGCTGTAAAGATAACAGCAATAACCCGCAATGTAACTCTAATCCTAACCCTTACCCTGATTCTAAAATCGTCTCTAACTCCAAATGTAACAACAAAAATGATGCTAGAAGTTTGTAGCAAAAGGAACCTTAACCCTGATCATAATCCAAAAACAATCATTAAGGTAACAATAATCTTTACCTTAAGAGTAATATTAATCAGAGCCCAGATGATGCCTGCATCCAATCAGAAGCATGCTTTGTATTATTTAAGAGTTGTATTTTTTCCAATGAACTCTCTCTATTATCACGTTTATAAAGTAACAGAGTCTGTTCTTTTTCTCCTGACACTGTGCCTTACTCCTGACATCCCCTGGAAATGACCCAGATAGGGCACCATCAAAGTAATGCTAATAGTAATGTCAATCCTAAGGGTATCTCTAGCCTCAGTGTTAATGGGACGCTAACAACAATCCCAACAGCCTTAAACATTCTGGTGGTGTGTCAGAGGTGCTGCCTTGCACATGCTGGGCAGTCCCATTGCCTGTTAAATGCAGGCGGCAGCGTAGAAACATGATGCCCGTGGTCAGAATGCCCTGTGGCAGATCCTGGCACCGGAGAACTGACCGGAGAACCATGAGAGAACTGACAACAAATCACTCGACATCAGAACCGACCCAGTGGTTATTTACAAGCCTTGGGTGACCCAGACAGGATCTCAGAGTGGTGAATGTAGGTACAGAAGTTGTTACTACTCTGTTTCCTTCTAAAAGCTGCTCAGCTGCTTTGCGTTTCAGACCATCCCTGGCTTCACTGTGTGCATCTGTCCAATTGATACCAGGTGGTTTTTTTTCATCTCAGAGGTTGGGGGGGGCGGGCCGGGGGGGGGGGGGGGGGGGGGAAGGGACATCAATTCAATTACTCATTTATTTATTGACAGACATTCACGTTTGCTACCTTTGGAGAAGTTTTTATTTGTTTGCTGTGGTTTGGTTTTTTCTTTTTTTCTTTTTTTTTTCCCCTTCCCTCCTCTTCCATCTTTGTGTTCTTCCCCTATAATCAAAAGAGAACGGATCCCCAGGGTCTGTCCCGCAGACGTTCTTTCCGTGGTCTCTGCTGCCACCTGCTGGCCAATACACGGAACTGCCACTGTTGGGCGTTTGGTGCCGCAGGAAGCACAACGCAGATCTGAGTTCTGACCGGTCTACGCAGCAAATCCGCCAATCTTTATTGTGATAAGCCCTCCACATGGCATTGCGCATGCACTCGAACACGCAGCAGGCACAGATTTCTCCTAACTCCTTGAGGAGCAGGCAAGCAGAACAACTGAGCGCACCACTGCTTGTGATTGGGCCACCCCCATCATAGAGATGTGTGTTAGATCTTTTACCCACCCCTGGACTGGCCTTGTTGTTTTAAAGATAACCTCTGAAATCTGAGTTACTGGTTCTACCACCTGTAGTGTAGAATAGGTAGCCAATAAATGCTTTTCAGCTGTGATGTATCTTTATTCTGCTCCATGCCAAACCTGTGACCAAAACCTCATAGGGGTTCACAAAGAACTCTGGCTCTGCCAGAGCCCCCATCCAGACCCTTCTTGAGTTACATTCACATCTAGTTTGGCTGAAAAGGTTGGACTATAAATACTCAGTGCTTTTGCCTGTTTAACAGATATTTTTTCCTGATTATGCTGTCCATCGATCTTTTTAAACTGAACTCCTGCTCTAATCTGGTCTTTAAACATTGGTTGTCTCAAGACCCTAATGGGTCCAGACTGGATTACCTTAGGGGCTGGACGCCCAAGTCATGGCAGCAGATGGTTCTCTGACCTTATCACCACCATTCAGAGCCTGCATCTGGCCGTAGGCACTCTTGTCTCCCCATCAATTGGGCAGCCTGTTGTATTACAGCACCTGAGGGCCACTGGGGGGTTCAGTATGGATAACATAGACCCATACTGATGTAAAGGTGATGGCTGTAGGATGAGATCCCTCGTTCCTGATGAAAAATTTATTGACTGGGCTCTCAAAATCATCTTCATAGATTGCCTCTTTCATGCTTAATTCTCTAATATAATTTTGTTAGTCCTCCATAGAGGACCACAGGCTGATATTTAATGGTATGTCATTCTTATTTGGCCATGTTATATGACACACAGCCATAAATCATTCACTGATCAAATGGCTATCCTCATTATGTTGGACAGAGCATACAGTCTTTGCCTGAGGGCAGGGTGAGTAGTAATGGATGTCAGTTTTGAAATTTCCAGTCCATTCACCACAGCGCTTTCTGCCTCCATGTCCCATAACCAGAGCAGCTATGCTGGCATGCTCTCTTGGTTTCTGTCTAAATCACTGTACTGTATCCATCAGTTCAGCTGCTGTATTATGGTCAGCAGGGTTTGGGGGGTTGGACACTGGTCAGGGCACTCCCACCAACCTATCCTGCATTTATCTATTTATTCTTTTCATTTTTGGGTTACACTCAGTCAGATCTCAAATAGATCAAGTCCAAATGGAACCTCAAAATCTGACCTTTTAGTGCCTTCATTTACAGAGTCCATTTTATACAGATTCCCTTGTAAAGGGTCCCCGTGGTCTTCCAGAGAGATGTTACTGATCTTCCATAGGAGAATGATTGAATTAGGTTTTTTCCCCATCAAAACTGCCACCTGTCTTTCCAGTTTTTCAACATTCAATAGCTGTTTTGCATCAGCCTGAGCCTCTTCAGTTATGTTCAGACAGTTCAAGGCCATCAGCAGTGGCCATGCCACCATGAACGCAGCTAACTGTCATTCTCAAGTTGTAAGTATGTCTTTGCTAAGACCATGGAAATACTCAGTCAGGTGGGCCAGGGACTCATGGACCCTCCCTCCGTCCCACACAGGGCCCCATTTTTCAGTGACAGAAGCAATGCTGCATTTTGAGGATCCTAGGAATCCCAGGACATGCCCTGACAAAAGGTCATTCAAAGGGGTCGTCTTTCCTCATCCAAACCACCCCATGATATTCACAGAATCACAGAATTGTAGGGGTTGGAAGGGACCTCCAGAGACCATTGAGTCCAACCCCCCTGCCAAAGCAGGTTCCCTACACCACGTCGCACAGCTCGGCATCCAGGCAGGTCTTGAATATCTCCAGAGAAGGAGATTCCACAACCACCCTGGGCAGCCTGTTCCAGTGCTCTGTCACTCTCACCGTAAAGAAGTTATTGCACACATTAGTGCAGAATTTCCTATGGTGCAGTTTCTGTCTGTTTCCCCTTGTCACTCCTCCACACACTGCTGACAAGAGTCTGGCCTCACCACTTTGCCCCTCACACCTCAAATATTTATAGACCTGGATCAGGTCCCCTCTCAGCCTTCTTTTCTCAAGGCTAAACAGACCCAGTTCCCTCAGTCTCTCCTCATTGGGGAGATGCTCCAGGCCCTTCACCATCTTTGTGGCCCTCCGCTGGACTCTTTCCAAGAGATCCCTGTCTTTTTTTACTGGGGAGCCCAGAACTGGACACAATATTCCAGATGAGGCCTCACCAGGGCAGAGTAGAGGGGGAGGATCACCTCCTTCGACCTGCTGGACACGCTCTTTTTAATACACCCCATAATGCCATTGGCTTTTTTGGCTACAAGGGCACACTGCTGGCTCATGGTCAATCTGTCGTCCACCAGGACGCCCAGGTCCCTCTCAGCAGAGCTCCTCTCCAGCAGCTCTTCCCCCAGCCTGTACTGGTGCATGCAATTATTTCTACCCAGGTGCAAGACTCTACACTTGCTTTTGTTAAACCTCATCCGGTTTCTTACTGCCCAGCTCTCCAGCCTGTCCAGGTCTCGCTGAATGGCAGCACAGCCATCAGGTGTGTCAGCCAATCCTCCCAACTTCGTGTCATCAGCAAACTTGCTGAGGGTGGTCATTGATGAAGATGTTGAACAAGACCGGACCCAGCACAGACCCCTGGGGGACGCCGCTAGTTACAGCCCTGCAGCCAGACACTGCACCGCCAACGACAACCCTCTGCACTCTGCCAGTCAGCCAATTCTCGACCCACTTCACTGTCCACTCACCTATCCCATACTTCCTCAACTCTGGTATAAGTATGTCATGGGAGACTGTATCAGTTATAGAGGTTATAGAGTTCAATTCCTGTAGTCAATTTGGCGGCCCAGGTGGGACCAGCTCTGTTTGCTGCAGGACCAGCTGAGAGGGAGACACTTTTGGCGCACCCTGAGATTTCTCTGAAGGACTCCCTTCCTCACCTGATCACTGCAGGGACAGACAAGGACCACCCATAGGTGGACCAGGTATGTGTATGGTAAGTGGAGCCCATATGTCTTGAGGAGACATCCTACACAGTTTACAGCCATACGTGCTGCTCCCAGGGAGGTGAGCTCATGGCTTTGGTTGCCAGCTGGGGTAGGAAGACTCCTTGGGTGAGTTCCTATGAAAGGGAACTGTATGTCCTATGAATGGAAACAAGAACAAATACTCTCTCCCAGGTAGTTGACAATAGGAGGGGCCTAGGTTGGTCTCTCCTACAGGTATGGGATATAGTGGATAGCCTGTCAAATGGTAGCCTGGGTTCTCCAAGGTGTAATCACGGGGCTTATAGGTTGTATGTTCAATATTATCATCTGCTTTAAGTGTTTGGTACCGTGTGTCAAGCCGACTCTGGGAAAAACATTAACGTTTGCAACTGGTCGACCAGAGTATGAGTGTTATTAAGATTCCAGCTAGAAAACGTTGTCAGCATTGTGTAGTATGAATTAACCATGGTTTTTGATCTAAATGTCAGAGTGAGTGTGGTGTGAGTGAGACACAGAACAGCTGCAGGGTGAGTGCCGAGTCCCGATCCATGTTTCCTTCCTCCTGTGAGGGAAATGGCCAGACACGGACAAAGTGAAAGACTGTGTTGTCTGTCCACTCATATGTACTTTCTGCTTGTATGTAAGAAGACAGGAGTTTGTACTCTGTAGATTAGTAAGATTGTCCTGAGGAGAGGTGTACATTCCACCCGACCAATGAGTGTCAACCCATTTATGTAATACTATGTACTGCTTGTGAGGAAGTGTGTGAGGGAGGTGGTTCAATCAGTGCTGGTTCTGTGGCACAGTGTTTATAACTGAAGAATACAGACTGTATTAAGGGAGTTTATGTGAACTGAAGAACTGTACTGTTTGACAAACTGTTTTGATGGTATAAGAAAGTGTAATTGTTAATGATGTTTGCCTTTTGGTACCATGGCAATCACCTAACAGACTATAACTAGTGATTGAAGGGAAAATGAAGGAAAAAGGGTTGATGGATAGGATGGCAGAAAGTCCTTAAATACACTGTCGGTCAGGTTGCACCTTCAGGAAATAAAAATGCAGAGAGGCTTTTATTGTAAAAGTGAGGCTGTAGGGATAATATAACAGAAACTATCAGTGCCTTGATTTGTTTCCTTTGTACTTGCTGTGCTGGAGTCATTTCTGAAAAAAAAAAAATGATGTCTTTTATTTTTATAGCATTCCCTTCCCTTGTAGCCTGGTGTAAAAGGTGCAGCCAACACCAAGGTCATCCCTTCCCCTTCTTGACCAGCAGGAGACAGGGTAGACTGTAACAAGATTAGTGTCTCAGCTGCTCTGTCATTTTGTAGTGTTGCAGGTCACCCCATCGGAGCTGGGGAATTTGTATTGCGGCAGAGTAGGAGTGTGTTTGGTAGAGCAGGCGTTGAAGGCCGTTCTTGAAACGCAGTCCTGTAAATCCTGGCCTCTGGCAGCCCAAGCTGTTTAGTTATGTTTTATGAATCAGGTCATATCGTGTCTGTCACAGCTTCCAGATGCCGAACTCCTTCTGTGACAGCTTTGTCAAGTGTTTTGAAAGGGCAAAAAAAAAAAAAACAGCTCGAGGGTCACCGTGGAGGGTAATGCAACGTGCAGGAATTGTTTTTCACAAAGAGCGACTGGCCAGGGGCAAAAGAAGAGTGAGAAATATGAAGAAAGAGGGGGCCTCGGTGGCTGTGGTGCCCTCACTATCCATCATCTCCCGTGTTTAGCACTAACAGACTGTGAATGAGCAATCCACGTAGTGACGTGGAGTCTCTGTACTAACATAGGTGGCGGGCCTGCAAGCAATGCAGAATGTGGATAGACTTGAAACAGCATCCCTGCTCTTAAGTGGTGACTTGCTGCTTAATTTCCTTTACATCTTCCCCTTGCAATCAGAACGCTCTCTGGGCCCACCTTCAAGCTTGTCAAGTGTCTTTCCCACCAGTTGGGATATTACTTGCAATGCAGATACTGTGACCTTATTTGTTAGCTTGTCAAGATATAACTTGAAATTGGGCTCAGCTAAGATACAATAATTGCTGTTTGCACAGGGGGTGATGCTGGCGAGATGCTCCCCATGAGGCCATCTGCTAACCTGTCTCAAATGTAATTTAATAGAAGTCAAATAAAATAAATCAAATTAAAGCATGCAGCTAATGCATGCAAGCTCTGAAATGAATTTGGATTACAAGCAGGCAGTGAGACTAAATAGTTGGTTTCTTCATCCATGAAGAAGGCATGCTGGATAAGACAGTAAACAGAAATAATTGAAGGAGACTCTCAGATTTTGAGGTTGATGGGATATTAGATGACAGGGAGAGATTACTGATATAAGAAGGTTTTTGTTACTAGTATATTCTTGTAGTTAGAAATCGTGAGTTAGAAGTCTTTACAAACAATGTGTTGATGTGCGAAGCTTTGTTAGATGTAGCAGGAAGATAAATCATCTTTGCAGTGCTTGCTGTTAGCTTGTCACGACTGTGATTTACAGGGATTTTCTTTTATTTAAATAAGTGTTTCCTTTAAAAGCATTCCGATAGTTTACAGAGCGGAAGATGAAGTGGCAGCGAATGCTCTGAAATAGAACTGTTTCATTGCAAGTGCTTCATTTCAAGTAAGGATTTGTTCAGACTGTGAAGAATGGCTGAGCTGCAGTGGAAGGATTCCTTGGCAACATAAATTGGAAGAGTTCTGCTAGGAAAATGTTGGGTTGAATATACAAGGAGGCACCAGAATTGGAGAAACATATCAGGCAGTATCAGCTTCACAAACATATAGTGTAAGTCTGCATTGTTTGTAGTAGGCATCAGAAATTCAAACTGATCAGCAGCCATCATTCATGCTGTTAAATTATTTGACAAAAAAGAACCTTCTGGAGATTGTATTCAAAACAGAATATCACTTATGAAGATAGGAATTAAAGAACAAACTGATCTCTTGTGTGAAAACTCCCACTTTAATGATACATAGCGTGTTATTAAGGAAAAGCAATTGGGTGCTGGACATTGTGTTCACTTCTGTTAGTTTTCCTTCTGGAGCTGATAAGACTGTTTCACAACCTGACTCCTTTATTCAGGTATACCTTTATTCCATGCTTTGTAGCAACTTCTGGGGCAAAAAATTATATATATATATATATATATTTCATTTGTCCAACCTTCCTACTAGTAGACCTAAGAGGAGACAGTTTTCCTCTGCCCAGTAGTCTTCCTGGCTTGATGTTCCACTCCCAATAGTGATTGATGTAGAAAGGTGTGATTCATCAGAAATCTCTTCACTGAATGGAAGATCTTCCTGATCTCATGGTGGCTGCACAGTGTCTTGGCATACACACACTGGTTGAAATTTCCTCATGCTATCTACTTTATTGCAATGGCGAATCTTGCTTTATCTATCTTTCTGCCAAGTATGCTGAGATTCTGATTATGCCATAGGATCTCAGTTGCCTGATCATCTTGATGATATGTAAGTATTGCTTAGTTCTGAGCTTGCCTGTGAGCTCCAAGGTTCATCCATGTTCTCTTGGAAAACTGATGTTCTGTCCATGATCTAAACAGCTACTGAGGAGCCTTTGATTTGAGGGTTTGAACACAAGCTGTTAAAACACTGCAGTGTTTCCAAGTCGCTCTTTAGCCAGGGGAATACAGATTAGGAGCAGCCACTAACATTGAATTGACAGTTCTCCTAAACACTTTTTTTTTTTACGTGCGTGATCAAGTTCCATTAATCATGTTTTAGACACAAACACTGGCTCATTCCACTTAATTCTTTATCAAGACAACACTGTATATCTAGAAGTAAGCTTGTCCAGGCTGAAGGATACATCAGTCCTCACCATTGGAGGGTGGGCAGCAGGACTCCCTGAAAGACCTTCTACGTTATTCCCCTACTTTCAATTTCTTACTCAATTCTCTGAGTTCATCTGAGCTCTTGCTGTCAAGATAAGATTAATTGTTATGAACTGGGAGACAGTTCTTGCTTATTAGTCTCTTTATATGGGAAGAGAGAATTGCTTTTGGGATATTCTACAATATGGGGTAGGTAGACTTGGACAGCAGTGATTCCCCAATTGAGGTCCTTTATTGAGAAGCTCTTGGTGAAATGAAGTGTTAGAAGGTGTATTTTCTAGACTTTGTTTTCTTTCCTTTTTCTCTTTTCCTATGAGTTTTTTAGGTGTAACAAGACACACAAGTTCATACTCTCCCAGCTTGCTAACTGAGGAGAAATGCAGGATAATATTTTAAGAAACATTCCCTGTCAGAATATTTCTAGAGCGGTGGAGTGATAAATATCAAATCAACTGAAGACCAAGAATTTAATTTTTCCCATCTGAGCCAATCTACGATGCTTTTTATCTTGACAAAAAATTGATATTTTATCCCTTTGATAATGGGAGGCTCTGATTTCACTTCCTTTTAATATATCTCATTTCTTATGAGCCATTCCTTGAGGAAGACCTCAAGTCAGAGGCAGAGATGGATCTGTACCTCTTAAAGACACAACCCATGTTTAAGAATGAGCACTGCTTTATGCTGCTGGTGGGATTAGGTGGGTTTAAATTCTTCTCTTTACTACAGAATGTGTCTCACGTAGAGCAGAAGAGCTCGAGGGACTACACAACACAGCTTGTTTCCCTGTTAAATTTGGCTGGTAGTCCCAATGGTGAAAGAAATAGTGACAGGTGCTCTGTTTTCCACGCCCATCGTAGGGCCAACAGGTATCATTTCATGTCCCACGCTGATCTTAGCTTCATGGAGTAAAGAAACACTGGGCAAAACATTGAATCATTTGCACACCGTTCCTCACCTGCCCAGATTCCCACAAGGTGCTTTTCCAGAAAAAAATAAGGGCTTCAGGGGTAGATCCATAGGAATGAGTAAGAAAACAAATGCCTGTCGGGTTATCTCTGTCTCCAGCCTCTGTGAGGCTGTTATGTACAGAATGGCTTCTAGTGCTCAGGGCAATGTATATTTAATGTTAACTTCTACTTCTCCACGGGGGAAACTCTTCCATATAATTCACTGATATTCAACTTCTGCAAAGTTTCGTCCTGTTAACCCTGGCTTCGCCATAGTTGAGTGTTCTAAGCAACTACTTTTGGTACTGTGCCTGTTCTCTGAGTGATGGCAATGAAGGGCAGGGGAATGCTGCACTGGGGTGAAGGCTGTCTCTCATAAGGAGAAGAAATGGGTTGAGGTGTAAGTCAGCGTGAGAGACGTTTACTCCTGGAGTGTGCCCTGGGTGCATCCTATTGTTTGTGATCGCTACTGCAGACTGTCCATCTGCTGCCCTTGATTTCTACAGAGAAGCTATTAATGACATCCACAGAGCTGGGGATGTGGCCCATGGGCAGCTTATGGCTCAGAATTCAAAGCTCTGCTGCTCTGCCCTGAAGATGCAAAGTCAGCTTGATCCCTTTAGGGATCTCAGATAGGCAGAGGTTTCTCTAGCTGAGAATGTCACCAGAAAGTGCAGAGGAGTTGTTGTTCTCACAATATAGAAATATGCCCTGCAAATGAGATAGATGGGCTATGAGTGAGCAGTGTATGTGTAGGATAAAATGCAAAATAAAGGGTGAAAATATTGCTGTTTTGAGGCTGAAACCTTATTAAAGTCCTGTCTGTCCGATTTGGGCAAATTCTTTCTAAAGTATCATGTGTCACCAAAATCCCATTAAACTGTCACATAAATTATCAGAGTTTCCTTTTCCCATCAGCGTGGATTACCCAGGGAGATATTTTTATGACAATGGAAACTTTCTCAGTCTGCTTCTCCTGCCTGATTTCATTTCAGATGAAATCCTTCTCTCAGAAAATAGCCAGTGGATTTCATAGCTCTGTGGATTTCTTTGCTTTGCCTTTGCAGCACTTATCCTGCAGGTCTCTGCTGCTCTCGTGTCCTGCCTATACTTCATTTTACGTATGGGACAGTTTAGGGCAATGGTTCCACTGCTTTGCTCATCCTGAATGAGCATATTGTTGCAGTCTGTTTTATGGATCTCCAGTGTCTTCTGCATCTGCTGACTGCATCTTCTACTGTTTCTACAAGGCAATCTATGTTTTTCTCACATAGACTGAAAAACATATGGACTGATGATTAGTAGTAGAAAATACATGCTAGTAGGAAATACTTGGATACCTGAAATTACCTGGTGCTGCAGGAAAAAAAATAATCTCAAGCCAATCTCAGGATCCAAGAGTTGGTTTCAGTGGTATAGAGGGCATTCTTGGACCTAATTTCTAAACCTGTAGCTAGGATGACCTATGTGATAATAGACTTAGCACTGATTCTACTCTGAGCTCTGTGGTGGAGTATCTTCATACAGAACTTTTATAGACAAAGACTAGCGGGAAGGTAGTGTAAATATGGAGGCACACATGAATGCAGTCAAGTTACTGTAGATAGGTTTAGCAGATAGACAATAACACTGTTGTTTCTTCTCTGTTCATCTTTCCTTTTCTAGCTTAAAATCCATTTTCCCTAATTTTCTTAATACATTGTTAACACCAAACATGTTATCGTTCCTTAATGGCTTTTTCACCAGTTTAAATTTTTAAACTTTGGTGGCCAGCAGTAGACACCATACTTAAGCAAGTTGTTTTTGTTCATTGGGTTGAACAAGGTGGGGAAAAAAAGACCAATAGAACAGCATTACTTGTGTTAGCTGAGACATTGATGTTAGTGTGTCCCAGAAGGAGAAATGTCATTTTTGGGAATTTATTTACATCATCAGCTCATCCAGTATAATCCCCAGTTGTTTTTGGCAGTAATCCTTGCTAGCCAGCTGTCCTCCGTCTTAATTTGATTCCGATGGAATTTGTCTCAATACTCTGTCTCTGGATATTGCCGCCAGGCTAGACTGAGAATGTGTGGCATACAATCGTGGATGGGAACGTTCTTACCCTACAGTAAATGCAAGGTTAGTTTGTGATGAGTACCTGTGAAGCTAACATTAGCAGCAATATAATAGGTATGCAGTTTAAATTTTGAAACTCAGTTGTATATGCATAGCTCAGAGGACTGGCAGAGTGAGATAAAGAATGCCAATGAATGTTGAGTTGCATATCTGGTTCAAAATGCAGTGGTTGTAATATCATGCTATACTAATGCAGATGCAACTGCTTAGATGGAGATGTTAGTTAAAAACTTAAACAGTATTCAAAGCATTGAGGACTTTAAGCACTGTGGTTTCTCAGCAATGAGGTTCCTAAGCATTGAGGTTTCTAACCAATGAGGATTCTAAGCTAAGCATTGAGGATTCTACGCATTGTGGTTTCTAAGCATTGAGGATTCTAAGCTAAGCATTGAGTATGCTGAGCATTGAGTATGCTAAGCATTGAGGATTCTAAGTATTGAGGTTTCTAAGTGTTGAGGATTCTAAGCTAAACATTGAGGAATCTAAGTACTGAGTATTCTAATCTTTAAGGATTCTAAACATTGAGGATTCTAAGCTAAGCATAGAGAATGCTAAGCGTTGAGGTTTCTAAGCATTGAGGATTTGAAGCTAAGCATTGAGGATGCTAAGCATTGAGGATGCAAAGCACTGAAGATTCTAAGCTAAGCATTGAGGATTCTAAGTATTCTGTATTCTAATCATTAAGGTTTCTAACCATTGAGGATTTTAACCACATAGGTTTCTAAGCAATGAGGTTCCTAAGCATTGAGAATTCTAAGCAAAGCATTGAAGATTTTAAGCATTGAGGTTTCTAAGCAATGAGGATTCTAAGCATTGAGGTTTCTAAGAATTAAGGTTTCTAAGCAAGGAGGATGCTAAGCATTAATGTTTGTAAGCATTGAGGATGCAAATCATTGAGGATGCAAAGCATTGCGGTTTCTAAGCAGGGAAGTTTCTAAGCATTGAGGTTTTTAAGCTAAGCAAACAGGGTGCTAAGCATTGATCTTTCTAAGCATCAAGGATTCTAAGCATTGAGGATCCCAACCTAAGCATTGAGGATGTTAAGCATTGAGGTTTCTAAGCGTTGAGTATTCTAAGCTAAGCATTGACGATACTAAGCATGGAGGTTTCTAAGCATGGAGGATTCTAAGCATTGTAGATTCTAAGCTAAGCATTGAGGATGTTAAGCATTGAGGATTCTAAGCATTGAGGATGCTAAGCATTAAGGCCTTTAAGCATTGAGGTTTCTAAGCATTAAGGATGCTAAGCATTGAGGATGCAAAGCATTGCGGTTTCTAAGCAGGGAAGTTTCTAAGCATTGAGGTTTTTTAGCTAAGAAAACAGGATGCTAAGCATTGAGCTTTCTAAGCATTAAGGATTCTAAGCATTGAGGATTCTAAGCTAAGCATTGAGGATGTTAAGCATTGAGGTTTCTAAACTTTGAGTATGCTAAGCATTGAGGATTCTAAGCACTGAGTAAGCAAGGAGATTTCTAAGCATGGAGGAATCTGAGCATTGTGGATTCTGAGCTAAGCAATGACGATTCTAGGCATTGAGGTTTCTAAGCATTGAGGAATCTAAGCATTCAGGTTTCTAAGCATTGAGGTTTCTAAGCTTTAAGGACTTTATGCATTGAGATTTCTAAACATTAAGGACGCTAAGCATTGAGGATTCTAATCATCAAAGGTTTCTAAGCATTGATGTTTCTAAGCATTGAGGATGCTAAGCATTGAGGATTCTAAGCATTGAGGATGATAAGCAATAAGGACTCTATGCATTGAGGATTCTAAGCGTTCAGGTTTCTAAGCATTGAGGTTTCTAAAAATAAAGGACTATAAGCATTCAGGTTTCTATGCTTTAAGGGCTAAACGCCTTGAGGATTCTACGCCCTGAGGATTCTACGCCCTGAGGATTCTACGCCTTGGGGATTCTACGCCTTGGGGATTCTACGCCTTGAGGATTCTACGCCCTGAGGATTCTACGCCTTGGGGATTCTACGCCCTGAGGATTCTACGCCTTGAGGATTCTACGCTAAGCATTGAGGACTCTAAGCATTGACGTTTCCAATCATTAAGGATACTAAGCATTGAGGTATCTAAGCCATGAGGATTCTAAGCATTGATGATTCTAATCTAAGCATTGAGGATGCTAAGCATTGAGGATGATAAGCAATAAGGACTCTATGCATTGAGGATTCTAAGCGTTCAGGTTTCTAAGCATTGAGGTTTCTAAAAATAAAGGACTATAAGCATTGAGGTTTCTATGCTTTAAGGGCTCTACGCCTTGAGGATTCTACGCCCTGAGGATTCTACGCCCTGAGGATTCTACGCCTTGGGGATTCTACGCCTTGGGGATTCTACGCCTTGGGGATTCTACGCCTTGAGGATTCTACGCCTTGGGGATTCTACGCCTTGAGGATTCTACGCCTTGGGGATTCTACGCCTTGAGGATTCTACGCCTTGGGGATTCTACGCCTTGGGGATTCTACGCCTTGGGGATTCTACGCCCTGAGGATTCTACGCCCTGAGGATTCTACGCCTTGAGGATTCTACACTAAGCATTGAGGACTCTAAGCATTGACGTTTCCAATCATTAAGGATACTAAGCATTGAGGTATCTAAGCCATGAGGATTCTAAGCATTGATGATTCTAATCTAAGCATTGAGGATGCTAAGTTTTGAGGTTTCTAAGTTTTAAGGACTCTGTGCATTGAGGTTGCTAAGCACCGAGGATTCTAAGCATTGAGTATTCTAAGCTAAGCATTGAGGATGCTAAGCATTGAGGATGCTAAGGATTGAGTTGTTTAAGCATTGAGGATTGTAAGCAAAGCATTGAGGATTCAAAGCTTTAAGGTTTCTAAGCATTGAGGATTCTACCCAAAGCATTGAGGATGCTAAACATTGAAAATGCTAAGGATTAAGGATTCTAAGCATTGAGGTTTCTAAGCATTGAGGATTCTAATCTAAGCATTGTGGATGCTAAGCATTGAGGATGCTAAGCATTGCGGATTCTAAGCATTGAGGATGCTAAGTATTGAGGCTGCTGAGCTTTGAGAATGGAAAGCAATGAAGATTCTAAGCATTGAGGGTTCTAAGCATTGATGATTCTATGCTATGCATTGAGCATGCTATGACATGAGGTTTCTAAGCATTGAGGTTTCTAAGCTGAGCATTGAGGATTCTAAGCATTGAGGTTTCTATGCATTAACGACTCTATGCATTGAGCTTTCTAAGCAGTGAGGTTTCTAAGCATTGAGGATTCTAAACATTGACGTTTCTATGCTTTAAGTTTTCTATGCATTGAGGTTGCTAAGCATTAAGGACTCTATGCATTGTGGTTTCTAAGCTTTGTGGTTTCTATGCAATAAGATTTCTCATCGTTGAGGATTCTAAGCAATGAGGTTTCTAAGCATTGATGTTTCTAAGCTTTGAGGTTTGTAAGCATTGAGGATGGTACACATTGAGGATTCTAAGCTAAGCACTGAGGACTCTATGCATTGAAGTTTCTAAGCATTGAGTTTTCTAAGCATTGAGGATTCTAAGCATTCAGGGTTCTAAGCATTGAGGGTTCTAAGCATTGAGGACTCTATGCATTGACGTTTCTAAGCATTGAGCTTTCTAAGCATTAAGGACTCTTTTCATTGAGGATTCTAAGCATTGAGGATTCTATGCATTGAGGATACTAAGCATTCAAGATGCTAAGCATTGAGGATTCTAAGGTAAACATTGAGGGTTCTAAGCATTGACGATTCTAAGCACTGAGGATACTAGGTTAAGCATTGTGGGTTCTATGAATTGAGGTTTCTAAGCATAAATGTTTCAAGCATTAAGGACTCTGTGCATTGAGGTTTCTAATCATTAAGGATGCTAAGCATTGAGGATGCTAAGCATTACGGATTCTAAGACATAAAGATTCTATGCATTGAGGATTGCAAGGTTTGAGAATGCTAAGCACTGAGGATTCTAAGCATTGAGGTTTCTAAGCATTAAGGACTCTAATCTTTGGGGATTCTAAGCATTGAGGATTTTAGGCATTGAGGATTCTGAGCATAGCATTGTGGATTCCAAGTATTGAGGATTCTAAGCATTAACGACTCAATGCATTGAGGTTTCAAAGCATTGAGGGTGCTGAGCAATGAGGATGCTAAGCAATGAGGATTCTAAGCTTTGAGGTTTCTAAGCCTTAAGAAGTCTAAGTACTGAGCTTTCTAAGCATTGAGGATTCTAAGCATTAAGGACGCTATGCGGTGAGGTTTCTTAGCATTAAGGATGCTAAGGATTGAGGTTTCAATGCAAGAAAGTTTCTCAGCGTTGAGCATTCTAAGGAATGCGGATTCTACGCATTGAGAATTCTATGCATTGAGGTTTATAAGCTAAGCATTGAGGATGCTGTGCATTGAGGATTCTAAGCATTGAGGATTCTAAGCTATGCACTGAGGTTTCTAAGCATTAGGGATGCTAAGCATTGAGGTTTCAAAGCAATAAGTTTTCTCAGCGTTGAGGATTCTACGCATTGAGGATTCTATGGAATGAGGTTTCAAAGCAAAGAATGGAGGATGCTAAGCAATGAGGTTTCTAATCATTGAGTATTCTAAGCTAAGCATTGAGCATACTAAGAATTGAGGATGCTAAGCATTACGGTTTCTAAGCACTGAGGATTCTAAGCTATGCAGTGACGATGCTAAGTATTGAGGTTTCTAAGCTTTAAGGGCTCAAATCATTGGGGGGATTCTAAGCATTGAGGATTCTAGGCATTGAAGGTTCTAAGTTGAGCATTGAGGATGCTAAGCGTTGAGGATTCTAAGCATTGAGGATTCGAAGATTAAGGATTCTAAGCATTGAGGATTCTATGCATTGAGGTTTCTAAGGTATGAATTGAGGATGCTATGCATTGAGGTTTCTAAGCATTAAGGACTGTACCCATTGAGGTTTGTAAGCATTAGGGATGCTAAGCATTGAGGTTTCCAAGCAATAAAATTTCTCAGCGTAGAGGATTCTAAGGTATGAGGATTCTACGCATTGAGATTTCTAAGCAATGCATGCAGGATGCTACGCACTGAGGATTCTAAGCATTGAGGATTCTAAGCTAAGCATAGAGCATACTAAGGATTGAGTATGCTAAGCATTGAGGTTTCTAAGCATTGGGTATTCTACGCATTGAGGATGCTAAGCACTGAGGATTCTAAGCATTGAGGTTTCTAAGCAGTGAGGATTCTAAGCTAAGCACTGAGGATGCTAAGTATTGAGGTTTCTAAGCATTAAGGACTCTGTGCATTGAGGTTTCTAAGCATTGAGGATCCTGAGCTTTGAGGATTCTAAGCTAAGCATTGAGGATGCTAAGCATTGAGGACGCTAAGCATTGAGGATGCTAAGCATTGAGTATTCTAAGCATTGAGGATTGTAAGCTATGCATTGAGGATTCTAAACATTGAGGAAGTTAAGCATTGAGGATTCTAAGCATTCAGGATTCTAAGCTATGCATTGAGGATTCTAAGCATTGAGGATTCTAAGCATTCAGGTTTCGAAGCAGTGAGGATTCTAAGCTAAGCACTGAGGATGCTAAGTATTGAGGTTTCTAAGCATTAAGGACTCTGAGCATTGAGGATTCTAAGCATTGAGGATTCTAAGCATTGAGGATTCTAAGCATTGAGGATTATAAGCTAGGCATTGAGGATGCTAAGCATTGAGGATGCTAAGCATTGAGGATTCTAAGCATTGAGGATTCTAAGCAAAGCATTGAGTTTTCTAATCTTTGAGGTTTCTAAACATTAAGGCCTCTATGCATTGAGGTTTGTAAGCATTAGGGATGCTAAGCATTGAGGTTTCAGAGCAATAAAATTTCTAAGCAATGAGAATTCTGCGCATTGAGGTTTCTAAGCAATGCATGGAGGATGCTAAGCATTGAGGTTCCTAAGCAGTGAGGATTCTGAGCTTTGAGTATTCTAAGCTAAGCAATGAGGATGCTAAGCATTGAGGATGCGAAGCAATGAGGATTCTAAGCATTGAGGATTCTAAGCTATGTAATGAGGATGCTAAGCATTGAGGATGCTACGCATTGAGGATGCTAAGCATTGAGGATGCTAAGCATTGAGGATGCTAAGCATTGAGGATTCTAAGCTATGCATGGAGGATTCTAAGCATTGAGGATTCTAAGCATTGAGGATTCTAAGCATTGAGGATTCTAAGCTATGCATAGAGGATTCTAAGCATTGAGGATGCTAAGCATTGAGGATTCTAAGCATTGAGGATGCTAAGCATTGAGGATTCTAAGCTATGCATGGAGGATTCTAAGCATTGAGGATTCTAAGCATAGAGTATTCTAAGCCAAGCATTGAGTTTTCTAATCTTTGAGGTTTCTAAGCATTAAGGCCTCTATGCATTGAGGTTTGTAAGCATTTGGGATGCTAAGCAATGAGGTTTCAAACAATAAAATTTCTCAGCATTGACGTTTGTAACCATTGAGGATTCTAAGCATTGAGGATTCTAAGCTAAGCATAGAGCATACTAAGGATTGAGGATGCTAAGCATTGAGGTTTCTAAGTATTGGGGATTCTACGCATTGAGGATGCTAAGCACTGAGGATTATAAGCATTGAGGTTTTTAAGCAGTGAGGATTCTAAGCTAAGCACTGAGGATGCTAAGTATTGAGGTTTCTAAGCATTAAGGACTGTGTGCATTGAGGTTTCTAAGCATTGAGGATTCTAGGCATTGAGGATTCTAGGCATTGAGGATTCTAAGCATTGAGGATTCTAAGCCAGACATTGAGGATTCTAAGCATTGAGGATTATAAGAATTGAGGATTATAAGCATTGAGGATTTTAAGCAGTGAGGATTCTAAGCTAAGCACTGAGGATGCTAAGTATTGAGGTTTCTAAGCATTAAGGACTCTGTGCATTGAGGTTTCTAAGCATTGAGGTTTCTAAGCATTGAGGTTTCTAAGCATTGAGGATTCTAGGCATTGAGGATTCTAAGCATTGAGGATTCCAAGCTAGACATTGAGGATTCTAAGCATTGAGGATTCTAAGCATTGAGGATTCTAAGCATTGAGGATGCTAAGAATTGAGGATGCTAAGCATTGAGGTTTCTAAGCATTGAGGATTCTAAGCATTGAGGATTCTAAGCATTGAGGATTCTAAGCTAGACATTGAGGATTCTAAGCATTGAGGATTCTAAGCATTGAGGATTCTAAGCATTGAGGATGCTAAGCATTGAGGATGCTAAGCATTGAGGATTCTAAGCATTGAGGATTCTAAGCCAAGCATTGAGTTTTCTAATCTTTGAGATTTCTAAACATTAAGGCCTCTATGCACTCAGGTTTGTAAGCATTAGGGATGCTAAGCATTGAGGTTTCAGAGCAATAAAATTTCTAAGCAATGAGGATTCTACGCATTGAGGTTTCTAAGCAATGCATGGAGGATGCTAAGCTATGAGGATGCTAAGCATTGAGGATTCTAAGCTATGTAATGGGGATGCTAAGCATTGAGGATTCTAAGCATTGAGGATTCTAATCTAAGCATAGAGCATACTAAGGATTGAGGATGCTAAGCATTGAGGTTTCTAAGCATTGGGGAATCTACTCATTGAGGATGCTAAGCACTGAGGATTATAAGCTTTCTGGTTTGTAAGCAGTGAGGATTCTATGGTAAGCACTGAGGATGCTAAGTATTGAGGTTTCTAAGCATTAAGGACTCTGTGCATTGAGGTTTCTAAGCATTGAGGATCCTGAGCTTTGAGGATTCTGAGCATTGAGGATGCTAAGCATTGAGGATGCTAAGCTTTGAGGATTCTAAGCATTGAGGATTCTAAGCATTGAGGATTCTAAGCTAAGCATAGAGCATACTAAGGATTGAGGATGCTAAGCATTGAGGATTCTAAGCATTGAGGATTCTAAGCATTGAGGATTCTAAGCATTGAGGTTTGTAAGCATTTGGGATGCTAAGCAATGAGGTTTCAAACAATAAAATTTCTCAGCATTGAGGTTTGTAAGCATTGAGGATTCTAAGCATTGAGGATTCTAAGCTAAGCATAGAGCATACTAAGGATTGAGGATGCTAAGCATTGAGGTTTCTAAGGATTGGCGATTCTACGCATTGAGGATGCAAAGCACTGAGGATTATAAGCATTGAGGTTTCTAAGCAGTTAGGATTCTAAGCTAAGCACTGAGGATGCTAAGTATTGAGGTTTCTAAGCATTAAGGACTCTGTGCATTGAGGTTTCTAATCATTGAGGATCCTGAGCTTTGAGGATTCTAAGATATGCATTGAGGATGCTAAGCATTGAGTTTTGTAAGCTAAGCATTGAGGATGCTAAGCATTGAGGATTCTAAGCATTGAGGATTCTAAGCATTGAGGATTCTAAGCATTGAGGTTTCTAAGCAAAGCTTTGAGGATTCTAAGCATTGAGGATTCTAAGCATTGAGGATGATAAGCATTGAGGATTCTAAGCATTGAGGATTCTAAGCATTGTGGATTCTAAGCATTGAGGATTCTAAGCATTGAGGTTTCTAAGCAAAGCATTGAGGATTCTAAGCATTGAGGATTCTAAGCATTGAGGTTTCTAAGCAAAGCATTGAGGATTCTAAGCA
This sequence comes from Coturnix japonica, assembly GCF_054131305.1. Lineage (NCBI taxonomy): Eukaryota > Metazoa > Chordata > Aves > Galliformes > Phasianidae > Coturnix > Coturnix japonica. Next base: position 1,408,836 of record NW_028188943.1, on the reverse strand, counting down.
TTGAGGATGCTAAGCATTGAGGATGCTAAGCATTGAGGATGCTAAGCATTGAGGATTCTAGGCATTGAGGATGCTAAGCATTGAGGATGCTAAGCATTGAGGATTCTAACCAAGCATTGAGTTTTCTAATCTTTGTTGTTTCTAAACATTAAGGCCTCTATGCAATGAGGTTTGTAAGCATTAGGGTTGCTAAGCATTGAGGTTTCAGAGCAATAAAATTTCTAAGCAATGAGGATTCTGCGCATTGAGGTGTCTAAGCAATGCATGGAGGATGCTAAGCATTGAGGTTCCTATGCAGTGAGGATTCTGAGCTTTGAGGATTCTAAGCTAAGCATTGAGGATGCTAAGCAATGAGGATGCTAAGCAATGAGGATGCTAAGCATTGAGGATGCTAAGCATTGAGGATTCTAAGCATTGAGGTTTCTAAGCTAAGCATTGAGGATGCGAAGCATTGAGGATTGTAACTATTGAGGATTCTAAGCTATGCATGGAGGATTCTAAGAATTGAGGATTCTAAGCATTGAGGATTCTAAGCCAAGCATTGAGTTTTCTAATCTTTGAGGTTTCTAAGCATTAAGGCCTCAATGCATTGAGGTTTGTAAGCATTTGGGATGCTAAGCAATGAGGTTTCAAACAATAAAATTTCTCAGCGTTGAGTTTTGTAAGCATTGAGGATTCTAAGCATTGAGGATTCTAAGCTAAGCATAGAGCATACTAAGGATTGAGGATGCTAAGCATTGAGGATTCTAAGCATTGAGGATTCTAAGCTATGCATTGAGGATTCTAAACATTGAGGATGTTAAGCATTGAGGATTCTAAGCATTGAGTTTTCTAAGCTAAGCATTGAGGATGCTAAGCATTGAGGATTCAAAGCATTGAGGATGCTAAGCATTGAGGATTCTAAGCATTTAGGATTCTAATCTAGGCATTGAGGATTCTAAGCATTGAGGATTCTAAGCCTTGAGGATTCTAAGCATTGAGGTTTCTAAGCTGAGCATGGAGGATTCTAACTATTGAGGATGCTAAGCATTGCGGATGCTAAGCATTGAGGATGCTAAGCATTGAGGATGCTAAGCATTGAGGATTCTAAGCATTGAGGATTCTAAGCATTGAGGATTCTAAGTATTGAGGATTCTAACCTAGGCATTGAGGATTCTAAGCATTGAGGTTTCTAAGCAAAGCATTCAGGTTTCTAAGCATTGAGGATGCTAAGCATTGAGGATGCTAAGCATTGAGGATGCTAAGCATTGAGGATGCTAAGCAATGAGGATGCTAAGCATTGAGGATGCTAAGCATTGAGGATTCTAAGCATTGAGGTTTCTAAGCTAAGCATTGAGGATGCGAAGCATTGAGGATTCTAATTATTGGGGATTCTAAGCAATGCATGGAGGATTCTAAGCATTGAGGATTCTAAGCATTGAGGATTCTAAGCATTGAGGATTCTTAGCTATGCATTGAGGATTCTAAACATTGAGGATGTTAAGCATTGAGGATTCTAAGCATTGAGTTTTCTATGCTAAGCATTGAGGATGCTAAGCATTGAGGATTCTAAGCATTGAGGATTCTAAGCATTGAGGATTCTAAGCATTGGGGATTCTAATCTAGGCATTGAGGATTCTAAGCATTGAGGATTCTAAGCATTGAGGATTCTAAGCATTGAGATTTCTAAGCTAAACATGGAGGATTCTAAGCATTGAGGATGCTAAGTATTGAGGATGCTAAGCATTGAGGATGCTAAGCATTGAGGATTCTATGCATTGAGGATTCTAAACATTGAGGATTCTAAGCATTGAGGATTCTAAGCTAGGCATTGAGGATTCTAAGCATTGAGGATTCTAAGCATTGAGGTTTCTAAGCAAAGCATTGAGGATGCTAAGCATTGAGGATGCTAAGCATTGAGGATGCTAAGCATTGAGGATTCTAAGCATTGAGGATGCTAAGCATTGAGGATGCTAAGCATTGAGGATGGTAAGCTTTGAGGATGGTAAGCTTTGAGGATGCTAAGCATTGAGGATGCTAAGCATTGAGGATGCTAAGCATTGAGGATTCTAAGCTATGTAATGAGGATGCTAAGCATTGAGGATTCTAAGTATTGAGGTTACTATGCTAAGCATTGAGGATGCGAATCATTGAGGATTCTAACTATTGAGGATTCTATGCAATGCATGGAGGATTCTAAGCATTGAGGATTCTAAGCATTGAGGATTCTAAGCATTGAGGATTCTAAGCATTGAGGATGCTAAGCATTGAGGATGGTAAGCATTGAGGATGCTAAGCATTGAGGATGGTAAGCATTGAGGATGCTAAGCATTGAGGATGGTAAGCATTGAGGATGCTAAGCATTGAGGATTCTAAGCATAGAGCATACTAAGCATTGAGGATGCTAAGCATTGAGGATGCTAAGCATTGAGGATGCTAAGCATTGAGGATTCTAAGCATTGAGGATGCTAAGCATTGAGGATGCTAAGCATTGAGGATGGTAAGCTTTGAGGATGGTAAGATTTGAGGATGCTAAGCATTGAGGATGCTAAGCATTGAGGATGCTAAGCATTGAGGATGCTAAGCATTGAGGATTCTAAGCTATGTAATGAGGATGCTAAGCATTGAGGATTCTAAGTATTGAGGTTACAATGCTAAGCATTGAGGATGCGAATCATTGAGGATTCTAACTATTGAGGATTCTAAGCAATGCATGGAGGATTCTAAGCATTGAGGATTCTAAGCATTGAGGATTCTAAGCATTGAGGATTCTAAGCATTGAGGATGCTAAGCATTGAGGATTGGAAGCATTGAGGATGCTAAGCATTGAGGATGGTAAGCATTGAGGATGCTAAGCATTGAGGATGGTAAGCATTGAGGATGCTAAGCATTGAGGATTCTAAGCATAGAGCATACTAAGCATTGAGGATGCTAAGCATTGAGGATGCTAAGCATTGAGGATGCTAAGCATTGGGGATTCTAAGATTTGAGGATGCTAAGCATTGAGGATGCTAAGCATTGAGGATGCTAAGCATTGAGGATTCTAAGCATTGAGGATTCTAAGCATTGAGGATTCTAAGCATTCAGGTTTCTAAGCAGTGAGGATTCTAAGCTAAGCACTTAGGATGCTAAGTATTGAGGTTTCTAAGAATTAAGGATTCTGTGCATTGAGGTTTCTAAGCATTGAGGATTCTAAGCATTGAGTTTTCTAAGCTAAGCATTGAGGATGCTAAGCATTGAGGATTCTAAGCATGGAGGATTCTAAGCATTGAGGATTCTAAGCTATGAGGATTCTAAGCCAAGCATTGTATTTTCTAATCTTTGAGGTTTCTAAGCATTAAGGCATCTATGCATTGAGGTTTCTAAGCATTTGGGATGCTAAGGAATGAGGTTTCAAACAATAAAATTTCTCAGCATTGAGGTTTGTAAGCATTGAGGATTCTAAACATTGAGGATGTTAAGCATTGAGGATTCTAAGCATTGAGTTTTCTAAGCTAAGCATTGAGGATTCTAAGCATTGAGGATTCTAAGTATTCAGGATTCTAAGCATTGAGGATTCTAAGCATTTAGGATTCTAATCTAGGCATTGAGGATTCTAAGCATTGAGGATTATAAGCCTTGAGGATTCTAAGCATTGAGGTTTCTAAGCTGAGCATGGAGGATTCTAAGTATTGAGGATGCTAAGCATTGAGGAAGCTAAGCATTGAGGATGGTAAGCATTGAGGATGCTAAGCATTGAGGATGCTAAGCAATGAGGATGCTAAGAATTGAGGATGCTAAGCATTGAGGATTCTAAACATTGAGGATTCTAAGCTATGCATGGAGGATTCTAAGCATTGAGGATTCTAAGCTATGAGGATTCTAAGCCAAGCATTGAGTTTTCCAATCTTTGAGGTTTCTAAGCATTAAGGCCTCTATGCATTGTGGTTTGTAAGCATTTGGGATGCTAAGCAATGAGGTTTCAAACAATAAAATTTCTCAGCATTGAGGTTTGTAAGCATTGAGGATTCTAAGCATTGAGGATTCTAAGCTAAGCATAGAGCATACTAGGGATTGAGGATGCTAAGCATTGAGGATTCTAAGCATTGAGGATTCTAAGCTATGCATTGAGGATTCTAAACATTGAGGATGCTAAGCACTGAGGATTCTAAGCATTGAGGATTCTAAGCATTGAGGATTCTAAGCATTGAGGATTCTAAGAATTGAGGATTCTAATCTAGGCATTGAGGATTCTAAGCATTGGGGATTGTAAGCATTGAGGATTCTAAGCATTGAGGTTTCTAAGCTAAGCATGGAGGAGTCTAAGCATTGAGGATGCTAAGTATTGAGGATGCAAAGCATTGAGGATGCTGAGCATTGAGGATGCTAAGCATTGAGGATGCTAAGCATTGAGGATTCTAAGCATTGAGGATTCTAAGCATTGAGGATTCTAAGCTAGGCATTGAGGATTCTAAGCATTGAGGATTATAAGCATTGAGGTTTCTAAGCAAAGCATTGAGGTTTCTAAGCATTGAGGATGCTAAGCATTGAGGATGCTAAGCATTGAGGATGCTAAGCATTGAGGATTCTAAGCATTGAGGATTCTAGGCATTGAGGATGCTAAGCATTGAGGATGCTAAGCATTGAGGATGCTAAGCATTGAGGATTCTAAGGCAAGCATTGAGTTTTCTAATCTTTGTTGTTTCTAAACATTAAGGCGTCAATGCAATGAGGTTTGTAAGCATTAGGGTTGCTAAGCATTGAGGTTTCAGAGCAATAAAATTTCTAAGCAATGAGGATTCTGCGCATTGAGGTTTCTAAGCAATGCATGGAGGATGCTAAGCATTGAGGTTCCTAAGTAGTGAGGATTCTGAGCTTTGAGGATTCTAAGCTAAGTAATGAGGGTGCTAAGCAATGAGTATGCTAAGCATTGAGGATGCTAAGCATTGAGGATTCTAAGCACTGAGGATTCTAAGCATTGAGGATTCTAAGCATTGAGGTTTCTAAGCTAAGCATTGAGGATGCGAAGCATTGAGGATTCTAAGTATTGAGGTTTCTATGCTAAGCATTGAGGATGCTATGCATTGAGGATGCTAAGCATTGAGGATTCTAAGCATTGAGGATTCTAGGCATTGAGGATGCTAAGCATTGAGGATGCTAAGCACTGAGGATGCTAAGCATTGAGGATTCTAAGCATTGAGGATTCTAAGCCAAGCATTTAGTTTTCTAATCTTTGAGGTTTCTAAGCATTAAGGCCTCTATGCATTGAGGTTTGCAATCATTTGGGATGCTAAGCAATGAGGTTTCAAACAATAAAATTTCTCAGCATTGAGGTTTGTAAGCATTGAGGATTCTAAGCATTGAGGATTCTAAGCTAAGCATAGAGCATACTAAGGATTGAGGATGCTAAGCATTGCGGATTCTAAGCATTGAGGATTCTAAGCTATGCATTGAGGATTCTAAGCATTGAGGATTCTAAGCATTGAGGATTCTAATCTAGGCATTGAGGATTCTAAGCACTGAGGATTCTAAGCATTGAGGATTCTAAGCATTGAGGATTCTAAGCATTGAGGTTTCTAAGCTAAGCATGGAAGATTCTAAGCATTGAGGATGCTAAGTATTGAGGATGCTAAGCATTGAGGATGCTAAGTATTGAGGATGCTAAGCATTGAGGATGCTAAGCATTGAGGATTCTAAGCATTGAAGATTCTAAGCATTGAGGATTCTAAGCATTGAGGATTCTAAGCTAGGCATTGAGGATTCTAAGCATTGAGGATTCTAAGCATTGAGGTTTCTAAGCAAAGCATTGAGGTTTCTAAGCATTGAGGATGCTAAGTATTGAGGATGCTAAGCATTGAGGATGCTAAGCATTGAGGATGCTAAGCATTGAGGATTCTAAGCATTGAGGATGCTAAGCATTGAGGATGCTAAGCATTGAGGATGGTAAGCATTGAGTATTCTAAGCTTTGAGGATGCTAAGCATTGAGGATGCTAAGCATTCAGGATGCTAAGCATTGAGGATTCTAAGCATTGAGGATTCTAAGCTATGTAATGAGGATGCTAAGCATTGAGGATGCGAATCATTGAGGATTCTAACTATTGAGGATTCTATGCAATGCATGGAGGATTCTAAGCATTGAGGATTCTAAGCATTGAGGATTCTAAGCATTGAGGATTCTAAGCATTGAGGATGCTAAGCATTGAGGATGGTAAGCATTGAGGATGCTAAGCATTGAGGATGGTAAGCATTGAGGATGCTAAGCATTGAGGATGGTAAGCATTGAGGATGCTAAGCATTGAGGATTCTAAGCATAGAGCATACTAAGCATTGAGGATGCTAAGCATTGAGGATGCTAAGCATTGAGGATGCTAAGCATTGAGGATTCTAAGCATTGAGGATGCTAAGCATTGAGGATGCTAAGCATTGAGGATGGTAAGCTTTGAGGATGGTAAGATTTGAGGATGCTAAGCATTGAGGATGCTAAGCATTGAGGATGCTAAGCATTGAGGATGCTAAGCATTGAGGATTCTAAGCTATGTAATGAGGATGCTAAGCATTGAGGATTCTAAGTATTGAGGTTTCTATGCTAAGCATTGAGGATGGTAAGCATTGAGGATTCTAACTATTGAGGATTCTAAGCAATGCATGGAGGATTCTAAGCATTGAGGATTCTAAGCATTGAGGATTCTAAGCGTTGAGGATGCTAAGCATTGAGGATGCTAAGCATTGAGGATGCTAAGCATTGAGGATTCTAAGCATAGAGCATACTAAGCATTGAGGATGCCAAGCATTGAGGATGCTAAGCATTGAGGATGCTAAGCATTGAGGATGCTAAGCATTGAGGAATCTAAGATTTGAGGATGCTAAGCATTGAGGATTCTAAGCATTGAGAATGCTAAGCATTGAGGATTCTAAGTATTGAGGTTTCTATGCTAAGTATTGAGGATGCGAAGCATTGAGGATTCTAACTATTGAGGATTCTAAGCAATGCAAGGAGGATTCTAAGCATTGAGGATTCTAAGCATTGAGGATTCGAAGCATTGAGGATTCTAAGCATTGAGGATTCTAAGCATTGAGATTTCTAAGCTAAGCATTGAGGATTCTAAGCATTGAGGATTCTAAGCATTCAGGTTTCTATGCAGTGAGGATTCTAAGCTAAGCACTTAGGATGCTAAGTATTGAGGTTTCTAAGCATTAAGGATTCTGTGCATTGAGGTTTCTAAGCATTGAGGATTCTAAGCATTGAGTTTTCTAAGCTAATCATTGAGGATGCTAAGCATTGAGGATTCTAAGCATTGAGGATTCTAAGCATTGAGCTTTCTAAGGTAAGCATTGAGGATGCGAAGCATTGAGGATTCTAACTATTGAGGATTCTAAGCAATGCATGGAGGATGCTAAGCGTTGAAGATTCTAAGTATTGAGGATTCTAAGCATTGAGGATTCTAAGCCAAGCAGTGAGTTTTCTAATCTTTGAGGTTTCTAAGCATTAATGCCTCTATGCATTGAGGTTTTTAAGCATTTGGGATGCTAAGCAATGAGGTTTCAAACAATAAAATTTCTCAGCATTGAGGATTCTAAGCATTGAGGATTCTAAGCTAAGCATAGAGCATACTAAGGATTGAGGATGCTAAGCATTGAGGTTTCTAAGAATTGGGCATTCTACGCATTGAGGATGCTAAGCACTGAGGATTCTAAGTATTGAGGTTTCTAAACATTAAGGACTCTGTGCATTGAGGTTTCTAAGCATTGAGGATCCTGAGCTTTGAGGATTCTAAGATATGCATTGAGGATGCTAAGCATAACGGCTGTTAAGCATTGAGGATGCTAAGCATTGAGTTTTGTAAGCTAAGCATTGAGGATGCTAAGCATTGAGGATTCTAAGCATTGAGGATACTAAGCATTGAGGATTCTAAGCATTGAGGATTCTTATCTAAGCATTGAGGATTCTAAGCATTGAGGATTGTAAGCTAGGCATTGAGGATTCAAAGCATTGAGGATTCTAAGCATTGAGGTTTCTAAGCAAAGCTTTGTGTATTCTAAGCATTGAGGATTCTAAGCATTGAGGATGCTAAGCATTGAGGATGCTAAGCATTGAGGATTCTAAGCATAGAGGATTCTAAGCATTGTGGATGCTAAGCATTGAGGATTCTAAGCATTGAGGATTCTAAGCATTGAGGTTTCTAAACAAAGCATTGAGGATTCTAAGCATTGAGGATGCTAAGCATTGAGGATGCTAAGCATTGAGGATTCTAAGCATTGAGGATTCTAGGCATTGAGGATGCTAAGCATTGAGGATGCTAAGCATTGAGGTTTCTAAGAATTGGGCATTCTACGCATTGAGGATGCTAAGCACTGAGGATTCTAAGTATTGAGGTTTCTAAACATTAAGGACTCTGTGCATTGAGGTTTCTAAGCATTGAGGATCCTGAGCTTTGAGGATTCTAAGATATGCATTGAGGATGCTAAGCATAACGGCTGTTAAGCATTGAGGATGCTAAGCATTGAGTTTTGTAAGCTAAGCATTGAGGATGCTAAGCATTGAGGATTCTAAGCATTGAGGATACTAAGCATTGAGGATTCTAAGCATTGAGGATTCTTATCTAAGCATTGAGGATTCTAAGCATTGAGGATTGTAAGCTAGGCATTGAGGATTCAAAGCATTGAGGATTCTAAGCATTGAGGTTTCTAAGCAAAGCTTTGTGTATTCTAAGCATTGAGGATTCTAAGCATTGAGGATGCTAAGCATTGAGGATGCTAAGCATTGAGGATTCTAAGCATAGAGGATTCTAAGCATTGTGGATGCTAAGCATTGAGGATTCTAAGCATTGAGGATTCTAAGCATTGAGGTTTCTAAACAAAGCATTGAGGATTCTAAGCATTGAGGATGCTAAGCATTGAGGATGCTAAGCATTGAGGATTCTAAGCATTGAGGATTCTAGGCATTGAGGATGCTAAGCATTGAGGATGCTAAGCATTGAGGATGCTGAGCATTGAGGATTCTAAGCATTGAGGATTCTAAGCCAAGCATTGAGTTTTCTAATCTTTGTTGTTTCTAAACATTAAGGCCTCTATGCAATGAGGTTTGTAAGCATTAGGGTTGCTAAGCATTGAGGTTTCAGAGCAATAAAATTTCTAAGCAATGAGGATTCTGTGCATTGAGGTTTCTAAGCAATGCATGGAGGATGCTAAGCATTGAGGTTCCTATGCAGTGAGGATTCTGAGCTTTGAGGATTCTAAGCTAAGCAATGAGGATGCTAAGCAATGAGGATGCTAAGCATTGAGGATGCTAAGTATTGAGGTTTCTAAGCTAAGCATTGAGGATGCTAAGCATTGAGGATTCTAAGCATTGAGGATTCTAAGCATTGAGGATTCTAAGCATTGAGGATTCTAATCCAAGCATTGAGTTTTCTAATCTTTGAGGTTTCTAAGCATTAAGGCCTCTATGCATTGAGGTTTGTAAGCATTTGGGATGATAAGCAATGAGGTTTCAAACAATAAAATTTCTCAGCGTTGAGTTTTGTAAGCATTGAGGATTCTAAGCATTGAGGATTCTAAGCTAAGCATAGAGCATACTAAGGATTGAGGATGCTAAGCATTGAGGATTCTAAGCATTGAGGATTCTAAGCTATGCATTGAGGATTCTAAACATTGAGGATGTTAAGCATTGAGGATTCTAAGCATTGAGTTTTCTAAGCTAAGCATTGAGGATGCTAAGCATGGAGGATTCTAAGCATTGAGGATTCTAAGCATTGAGGATTCTAAGAATTGAGGATTCTAAGCATTTAGGATTCTAATCTAGGCATTGAGGACTCTAAGCATTGAGGCTGTTAAGCATTGAGGATTCTAAGCATTGAGGTTTCTAAGCTGAGCATGGAGGATTCTAAGTATTGGGGATGCTAAGAATTGAGGAAGCTAAGCATTGAGGATACAATGCATTGAGGATGCTAAGCATTGAGGATGCTAAGCATTGAGGATTCTAAGCATTGAGGATTCTAAGTATTGAGGATTCTAAGCTAGGCATTGAGGATTCTAAGCATTGAGGTTTCTAAGCAAAGCATTCAGGTTTCTAAGCATTGAGGATGCTAAGCATTGAGGATGCTAAGAATTGAGGATGCTAAGCAATGAGGATGCTAAGCATTGAGGATGCTAAGCATTGAGGATTCTAAGCATTGAGGATTCTAAGCATTGAGGATTCTAAGCTAGGCATTGAGGATTCTAAGCATTGAGGATTCCAAGCATTGAGGTTTCTAAGCAAAGCATTGAGGATGCTAAGCATTGAGGATTCTAAGCATTGAGGATGCTAAGCATTGAGGATTCTAAGCATTGAGGATGGTAAGCATTGAGGATTCTAAGCTTTGAGGATGCTAAGCATTGAGGATGCTAAGCATTGAGGATGCTAAGCATTGAGGATTCTAAGCATTGAGGATTCTAAGCTATGTAATGAGGATGCTAAGCATTGAGGATTCTAAGTATTGAGGTTTCTATGCTAAGCATTGAGGATGCGAAGCATTGAGGATTCTAACTATTGAGGATTCTAAGCAATGCATGGAGGATTCTAAGCATTGAGGATTCTAAGCATTGAGGATTCTAAGCATTGAGGATGCTAAGCATTGAGGATGCTAAGCATTGAGGATGGTAAGCATTGAGGATGCTAAGCTTTGAGGATTCTAAGCATAGAGCATACTAAGCATTGAGGATGCTAAGCATTGAGGATGCTAAGCATTGAGGATGCTTAGCATTGAGGATTCTAAGCATTGAGGATGCTAAGCATTGAGGATTCTAAGCATTGAGGATTCTAAGCATTGAGGATTCTAAGCTATGCATTGAGGGTTCTAAACATTGAGGATTTTAAGCATTGAGAATTCTAAGCATTGAGGTTTCTAAGCTAAGCATTGAGGATTCTAAGCATTGAGGATTCTAAGCATTCAGGTTTCTAAGCAGTGAGGATTCTAAGCTAAGCACTTAGGATGCTAAGTATTGAGGTCTCTAAGCATTAAGGATTCTGTGCATTGATGTTTCTAAGCATTGAGGATTCTAAGCATTGAGTTTTCTAAGCTAAGCATTGAGGATGCTAAGCATTGAGGATTCTAAGCATGGAGGATTCTAAGCATTGAGGATTCTAAGCTATGAGGATTCTAAGCCAAGCATTGAATTTTCTAATCTTTGAGGTTTCTAATCATTAAGGCCTCTATGCATTGAGGTTTCTAAGCATTTGGGATGCTAAGCAATGAGGTTTCAAACAATAAAATTTCTCAGCATTGAGGTTTGTAAGCATTGAGGATTCTAAGCATTGAGGATTCTAAGCTAAGCATAGAGCATACTAAGGATTGAGGATGCTAAGCATTGAGGATTCTAAGCATTGAGGATTCTAAGCTATGCATTGAGGATTCTAAACTTTGAGGATGTTAAGCATTGAGGATTCTAAGCATTGAGTTTTCTAAGCTAAGCATTGAGGATGCTAAGCATTGAGGATTCTAAGCATTGAGGATTCTAAGCATTGAGGATTCTAAGCATTTAGGATTCTAATCTAGGCATTGAGGATTCTAAGCATTGAGGATTCTAAGCCTTGAGGATTCTAAGCATTGAGGTTTCTAAGCTGAGCATGGAGGATTCTAAGTATTGAGGATGCTAAGCATTGAGGAAGCTAAGCATTGAGGATGCTAAGCATTGAGGATGCTAAGCATTGAGGATGCTAAGCATTGAGGATTCTAAGCATTGAGGATTCTAAGCATTGAGGATGCTAAGCATTGAGGATTCGAAGCACTGAGGATTCTAGGCATTGAGGATGCTAAGCATTGAGGATGCTAAGCATTGAGGATGCTAAGCATTGAGGATTCTAAGCCAAGCATTGAGTTTTCTAATCTTTGTTGTTTCTAAACCTTAAGGCCTCTATGCAATGAAGTTTGTAAGCATTAGGGTTGCTAAGCATTGAGGTTTCAGAGCAATAAAATTTCTAAGCAATGAGGATTCTGCGCATTGAGGTTTCTAAGCAATGCATGGAGGATGCTAAGCATTGAGGTTCCTAAGCAGTGAGGATTCTGAGCATTGAGGATTCTAAGCTAAGCAATGAGGATGCTGAGCAATGAGGATGCTAAGCAATGAGGATGCTAAGCAATGAGGATGCTAAGCATTGAGGATTCTAAGCATTGAGATTTCTAAGCTAAGCATTGAGGATGCGAAGCATTGAGGATTCTAACTGTTGAGGATTCTAAGCAATGCATGGAGGATGCTAAGCATTGAGGATTCTAAGCATTGTGGATTCTAAGCTATGCATGGAGGATTCTAAGCGTTGAGGATTCTAAGCATTGAGGATTCTAAGCCAAGCATTGAGTTTTCTAATCTTTGAGGTTTCTAAGCATTAAGGCCTCTATGCATTGAGGTTTGCAAGCATTTGGGATGCTAAGCAATGAGGTTTCATACAATAAAATTTCTCAGCATTGAGGTTTGTAAGCATTGAGGATTCTAAGCATTGAGGATTCTAAGCTAAGCATAGAGCATACTAAGGATTGAGGATGCTAAGCATTGCGGATTCTAAGCATTGAGGATTCTAAGCTATGCATTGAGGATTCTAAGCATTGAGGATTCTAAGCATTGAGGATTCTAAGCATTGAGGATTCTAATCTAGGCATTGAGGATTCTAAGCACTGAGGATTCTAAGCATTGAGGATTCTAATCTAGGCATTGAGGATTCTAAGCACTGAGGATTCTAAGCATTGAGGATTCTAAGCATTGAGGATTCTAAGCATTGAGTTTTCTAAGCTAAGCATGGAGGATTCTAAGCATTGAGGATGCTAAGTATTGAGGATGCTAAGCATTGAGGATGCTAAGCATTGAGGATGCTAAGCGTTGAGGATTCTAAGCATTGAGGATTCTAAGCATTAAGGATTCTAAGCTTTGAGGATTCTAAGCTTTGAGGATTCTAAGCATTGAGGATACAAAGCATTGAGGATGCCAAGCATTGAGGATGCTAAGCATTGAGGATGCTAAGAATGGAGGATTCTAAGCATTGCGGATTCTAAGCATTGAGGATTCTAAGCATTCCGGTTTCTAAGCAGTGAGGATTCTAAGCAAAGCACTGAGGATGCTAAGTATTGAGGTTTCTAAGCATTAAGGACTCTGTGCATTGAGGTTTCTAAGCATTGAGGATCCTGAGCTTCGAGGATTCTAAGATATGCATTGGGGATGCTAAGGATTGAGGTTTCTGAGCTTAGCATTGAGGATTCTAATCATTGAGGATTCTAAGCATTGAGGATTCTAAGCATTGAGGATTCTAAGCATTGAGGATGCTAAGTATTGAGGTTTCTAAGCATTAAGGACTCTGTGCATTGAGGATTCTAAGCATTGAGGATTCTAAGCATTGAGGATTCTAAGCATTAAGGATTCTCAGCATTGAGGATTCTAAGCAGTGAGGATTCTAAGCATTGAGTTTTCTAAGGCAAGCATTGAGTATTCTAAGCATTGAGGATTTTAAGCATTGAGGTTTCTAAGCTAAGCATTGATTATACGAAGCATTGAGGATTCTAACTATTGCGGATTCTAAGCAATGCATGGAGGATGCTAAGCATTGAAGATTCTAAGCATTGAGGATTCTAAGCATTGAGGATTCTAAGCCAAGCATTAATTTTTCTAATCTTTGAGGTTTCTAAGCATTAAGGCCTCTATGCATTGAGGTTTGTAAGCATTTGAGATGCTAAGCAATGAGGTTGCAAACAATAAAATTTCTCAGCATTGAGGTTTGTAAGCATTGAGGATTCTAAGCATTGAGGATTCTAAGCTAAGCATAGAGCATACTAAGGATTGAGGATGCTAAGCATTGAGGTTTCTAAGTATTGGGGATTATACGCGTTGAGGATGCTAAGCAATGAGGATTCTAAGTATTGAGGTTTCTAAGCATTAAGGACTCTGTGCATTGAGGTTTCTAAGCATTGAGGATCCTGAGCTTTGAGGATTCTAAGATATGCATTGAGGATGATAACGATTGAGGATGCTAAGCATTGAGGATGCTAAGCATTGAGGTTTCTAAGCTTAGCATTGAGGATTCTAAGCATTGAGGATTCTAAGCATTCAGGTTTCTAAGCAGTGAGGATTCTAAGCTAAGCACTGAAAATGCTAAGTATTGAGGTTTCTAAGCATTAAGGACTCTGTGCATTGAGCATTCTAAGCATTGAGGATTCTAAGCATTGAGGATTCTAAGCATTGAGGATTCTAAGCATTGAGGATTCTAAGCATTGAGGATGCTAAGCATTGAGGATGCTAAGCATTGAGGATTCTAAGCATTGAGGATTCTAAGCCAAGCATTGAGTTTTCTAATCTTTGTTTTTTCTAAACATTAAGGCCTCTATGCAATGAGGTTTGTAAGCATTAGATTTGCTAAGCATTGAGGTTTCAGAGCAATAAAATTTCTAAGCAGTGAGGATTCTGCGAATTGAGTTTTCTAAGCAATGCATGGAGGATGCTAAGCATTGAGGTTCCTAAGCAGTGAGGATTCTGAGCTTTGAGGATTCTAAGCTAAGCAATGAGGATGCTAAGCAATGAGGATGCTAAGCATTGAGGATGCTAAGCATTGGCAATGCTAAGCATTGAGGTTTCTAAGCTAAGCATTGAGGATGCGAAGCATTGAGGATTCTAACTATTGAGGATTCTAAGCAATGCATTCAGGATGCTAAGCATTGAGGATTCTAAGCATTGAGGATTCTAAGCATGGAGGATTCTAAGCATTGAGGATTCTAAGCATTGAGGATTCTAAGCCAAGCATTGAGTTTTCTAATCTTTGAGTTTTCTAAGCATTTAGGCCTCTATGCATTGAGGTTTGTAAGCATTTGGGATGCTAAGCAATGAGGTTTCAAACAATAAAATTTCTCAGCATTGAGGTTTGTAAGCATTGAGGATTCTAAGCACTGAGGATTCTAAGCTAAGCATAGAGCATACTAAGGATTGAGGATGCTAAGCATTGAGGTTTCGAAGCATTGGGGATTCTACGCGTTGAGGATGCTAAGCACTGAGGATTTTAAGCATTGAGGTTTCTAAGCAGTGAGGATTCTAAGATAAGCACTGAGGATGCTAAGTATTGAGGTTTCTAAGCATTAAGGACTCTGTGCATTGAGGTTTCTAAGCATTGAGGATTCTAAGCATTGAGTTTACTAAGCTAAGCATTGAGGATGCTAAGCATTGAGGATTCTAAGCATTGAGGATTCTAAGCATTGAGGATTCTAAGCATTGAGGATTCTAATCTAGGCAATGAGGATTCTAAGCATTGAGGATTCTAAGCGTTGAGGATTCTAAGCATTGAGGTTTCTAAGCAAAGCATTGAGGATTCTAAGCATTGAGGATGCTAAGCATTGGGGATGCTAAGCATTGAGGATTCTAAGATTTGAGGATGCTAAGCATTGAGGATTCTAAGCATTGAGGATTCTAAGCATTGAGGATGCTAAGCATTGAGGATTCTAAGCATTGAGGATGCTAAGCTTTGAGGATGCTAAGCATTGAGGATTCTAAGCATTGAGGATTCTAAGCATTGAGGATTCTAAGCCAAGCATTGAGTTTTCTAATCTTTGTTGTTTCTAAACATTAAGGCCTCTATGCAATGAGGTTTGTAAGCATTAGGGTTGCTAAGCATTGAGGTTTCAGAGCAAACAAATTTCTAAGCAATGAGGATTCTAAGCATTGAGGTTTCTAAGCAATGCATGGAGGATGCTAAGCATTGAGGTTCCTAAGCAGTGAGGATTCTGAGCTTTGAGGATTCTAAGCTAAGTAATGAGGATGCTAAGCAATGAGTATGCTAAGCATTGAGGATGCTAAGCATTGAGGATTCTAAGCATTGAGGATTCTAAGCATTGAGGTTTCTAAGCAAAGCATTGAGGATGATAAGCATTGAGGAAGCTAAGCATTGAGGATGCTAAGCATTGAGGATGCTAACCTTTGAGGATGCTAAGCATTGAGGATTCTAAGCACTGAGGATGCTAAGCATTGAGGATTCTAAGCATTGAGGTTGCTAAGCATTGAGGATGCTAAGCATTGAGGATTCTAAGCATTGAGGATTCTAAGCTATATAATGAGGATGCTAAGCATTGAGGATTCTAAGTATTGAGGTTTCTAAGCTAAGCATTGAGGACGCGAAGCATTGAGGATTATAACTATTGAGGATTCTAAGCAATGCATGGAGGATTCTAAGCATTGAGGATTCTAAGCGTTGAGGATTCTAAGCATTGAGGTTTCTAAGCAAAGCATTGAGGATTCTAAGCATTGAGGATGCAAAGCATTGAGGATGATAAGCATTGAGGATTCTAAGATTTGAGGATGCTAAGCATTGAGGATTCTAAGCATTGAGGATGCTAAGCATTGAGGATGCTAAGCATTGAGGATGCTAAGCATTGAGGATTCTAAGCATTGAGGATTCTAAGCATTGAAGATTCTAAGCATTGAGGTTTCTAAGCATAGCATTGAGGATTCTAATCATTGAGGATTCTAAGCATTCAGGTTTCTAAGCAGTGAGGATTCTAAGCTAAGCACTGAGGATGCGAAGTATTGAGGTTTCTAAGCATTAAGTACTCTGTGCATTGAGGATTCTAAGCATTGAGGATTCTAAGCACTGAGGATTCTAAGCATTGAGGATTCTAAGCTATGTACTGAGGATTCTAAACATTGAGGATGTTAAGCATTGAGAATTCGAAGCATTGAGGTTTCTAAGCTAAGCATTGAGGATTCTAAGCATTGAGGATTCTAAGAATTCAGGTTTCTAAGCAGTGAGGATTCTAAGCTAAGCACTTAGGATGCTAAGTATCGAGGTTTCTAAGCATTAAGGATTCTGTGCATTGAGGTTTCTAAGCATTGAGGATTCTAAGCATTGAGTTTTCTAAGCTAAGCATTGAGGATACTAAGCATTGAGGATTCTAAGCATTGAGGATTCTAAGCATTGAGGATTCTACGCATTGAGGATTCTAAACATTGAGGATTCTAATCTAGGCATTGAGGATTCTAAGCATTGAGGATTCTAAGCATTGAGGATTCTAAGCATTGAGTTTTCTAAGCTAAGCATTGAGGATTCTAAGCATTGATGATGCTAAGCATTGAGGAAGCTAAGCATTGAGGATGCTAAGCATTGAGGATTCTAAGCATTGAGGATTCTAAGCATTGAGGATTCTAAGCTAGGCATTGAGGATTCTAAGCATTGAGGATTCTAAGCATTGAGGTTTCTAAAGCAAAGCATTGAGGTTTCTAAGCATTGAGGATGCTAAGCTTTGAGGATGCTAAGCATTGAGGATTCTAAGCATTGAGGATGCTAAGCATTGAGGATGCTAAGCATGGAGGATGCTAAGCTTTGAGGATGCTAAGCATTAAGGATTCTAAGCATTGAGGATGCTAAGCATTGAGGATGCTAAGCATTGAGGATTCTAAGCATTGAGGATTCTAAGCTATGTAATGGGGATGCTACGCATTGAGGATTCTTAGTATTGAGGTTTCTAAGCTAAGCATTAAGGATGCGAAGCATTGAGGATTCTAACTATTGAGGATTCTAAGCAATGCATGGAGGATTCTAAGCATTGAGGATTCTAAGCATTGAGGATGCTAAGCATTGAGGTTTCTAAGCTTAGCATTGAGGATTCTAAGCATTGAGGATTCTAAGCATTCAGGTTTCTAAGCAGTGAGGATTCTAAGCTAAGCACTGAGGATGCTAAGTATTGAGGTTTCTAAGCATTAAGGACTCTGTGCATTGAGCTTTCTAAGCATTGAGGATTCTAAGCATTGAGGATTCTAAGCTAGGCATTGAGGATTCTTAGCATTGAGGATTCTAAGCATTGAGGTTTCTAAGCAAAGCATTGAGGTTTCTAAGCATTGAGGATGCTAAGCATTGAGGGTTCTAAGCATTGAGGATGCTAAGCATTGAGGTTTCTAAGCTTAGCATTGAGGATTCTAAGCATTGAGGATTCTAAGCATTCATGTTTCTAAGCAGTGAGTATTCTAAGCTAAGCACTGAGGATGCTAAGCATTGAGGTTTCTAAGCATTAAGGATTCTGTGCATTGAGCATTCTAAGCATTGAGGATTCTAAGCTAGGCATTGAGGATTCTATGCATTGAGGATTCTAAGCATTGAGGATTCTAAGCATTGAGGTTTCTAAGCATTGAGGATTCTAAGCATTGAGGATTCTAAGCATTGAGGATGCTAAGCATTGAGGATTCTAAGCATTGAGGATTCTAAGCCAAGCATTGAGTTTTCTAATCTTTGTTGTTTCTAAACATTAAGGCCTCTATGCAATGAGGTTTGTAAGCATTAGGGTTGCTAAGCATTGAGGTTTCAGAGCAATAAAATTTCTAAGCAATGAGGATTCTGCGCATTGAGTTTTCTAAGCAATGCATGGAGGATGCTAAGCATTGAGGTTCCTAAGCAGTGAGGATTCTGAGCTTTGAGGATTCTAAGCTAAGCAATGAGGATGCTAAGCAATGAGGATGCTAAGCAATGAGGATGCTAAGCATTGAGGATGCTAAGCATTGAGGATGCTAAGCATTGAGGATTCTAAGCATTGAGGTTTCTAAGCTAAGCATAGAGGATGCGAAGCATTGCGGATTCTAACTATTGAGGATTCTAAGCAATGCATGGAGGATGCTAAGCATTGAGGATTCTAAGCATTGAGGATTCTAAGCATTGAGGATTCTAAGCTATGCATAGAGGATTCTAAGCATTGAGGATTCTAAGTATTGAGGATTCTAAGCATTGAGATATGCTAAGCGTTGAGGATGCTAAGCGTTGAGAATTCTAAGCATTGAGGATTCTAAGCATTGAGGTTGCTAAGCATTGAGGATGCTAAGCATTGAGGATTCTAAGCATTGAGGATTCTAAGCAGTGAGGATTCTAAGCATTCAGGTTTCTAAGCAGTGAAGATTCTAAGCTAAGCACTGAGGATGCTAAGTATTGAGGTTTCTAAGCATTAAGGACTCTGTGCATTGAGGATTCTAAGCATTGAGGATTATAAGGATTGAGCATTCTATGCATTGAGGATGTTAAGAATTGAGGATTCTAAGCATTGAGGTTTCTAAGCTAAGCATTGAGGATTCTAAGCATCGAGGAATCTAAGCATTGAGGATTCTAAGCATTCAGGTTTCTAAGCAGTGAGGATTCTACGCTAAGCACTGAGGATGCTAAGTATTGAGGTTTCTAAGCATTAAGGACTCTGTGCATTGAGGTTTCTAAGCATTGAGGATTCTAAGCATTGAGGATTCTCAGCATTGAGGATTCTAAGCTAGGCATTGTGGATTCTAAGCATTGAGGATTCTAAACTTTGAGGATGCTAAGCGTTGAGGATTCTAAGCATTGAGGATGCTAAGCATTGCGGATGCTAAGCATTGAGGATGCTAAGTATTGAGGATTCTAAGCATTGAGGATTCTAAGCATTGAGGATGCTAAGCGTTGAGGATGCTAAGCGTTGAGAATTCTAAGCATTGAGGATTCTAAGCATTGAGGATGCTAAGCATTGAGGATGCTAAGCATTGATGATTCTAAGCATTGAGGATTCTAAGCAATGAGGATGCTGAGCTAAGCATAGAGCATAGTAAGGATTGAGGATGCTAAGCATTGAGGTTTCTAAGCATTGGGGATTCTACGCGTTGAGGATGCTAAGCACTGAGGATTATAAGCATTGAGGTTTCTAAGCAGTGAGGATTCTATGCTAAGCACTGAGAATGCTAAGTATTGAGGTTTCTAAGCATTAAGGATTCTGTGCATTGAGGTTTCTAAGCATTGAGGATCCTGAGCTTTGGGGATTCTAAGCTATGCATTGAGGATGCTAAGCATTGAGCATTCTAAGCATTGAGGTTTCTAAGCATTGAGGATTCTAAGCACTCAGGTTTCTAAGAAGTGAGGATTCTAAGCTAAGCACTGAGGATGCTCAGTATTGAGGTTTCTAAGCAATAAGGACTCTGTGCATTGAGGTTTCTAAGCATTGAGGATTCTAAGCATTGGGGATTCTAAGCATTGAGGATGCTAAGCATTGAGGATTCTAAGCTAAGCATTGTGGATTGTAAGCATTGAGGTTTCTAAGCATTGAGGATGCTAAGCATTGAGGATTCTAAGCATTGAGGATTATAAGCATTGAGGATTCTAAGCATTGAGGATTCTAAGCATTGGGGATTCTAAGCATTGAGGTTTCTAAGCATTGAGGATTCTAAGCATTGAGGATGCTAAGCATTGAGGATTCTAACTATTGAGGATTCTAAGCAATGCATGGAGGATGCTAAGCATTGAGGATTCTAACTCAAGCATTGATTTTTCTAATCTTTGAGGTTTCTAAGCATTAAGACATCTATGCATTTAGGTTTGTAAGCATTTGGGATGCTAAGCAATGAGGTTTCAAATAATAAAATTTCTCAGCATTGAGGTTTGTAAGCATTGAGGATTCTAAGCATTGAGGATTCTAAGCTAAGCATAGACCATACTAAGGAATGAGGATGCTAAACATTGAGGTTTCTAAGCATTGGGCATTCTACGCGTTGATTATGCTATGCACTGAGGATTCTAAGCATTGAGGTTTCTAAGCAAAGGATTCTAAGCTAAGCACTGAGGATGCTAAGTATTGAGGTTTCTAAGCATTAAGGACTCTGTGCATTGAGGTTTCTAAGCATTGAGGATCCTGAGCTCTTAGGATTCTAAGCTATGCATTGAGGATGCTAAGCATTGAGGATTCTAAGCATTGAGGATTCTAAGCATTGAGGATTCTAAGCATTCAGGTTTCTAAGCAGTGAGGATTCTAAGCTAAGCGCTGAGGATGCTAAGTATTGAGGTTTCTAAGCATTAAGGACTCTGTGCATTGAGGTTTCTAAGCATTAAGGACTCTGTGCATTGAGGTTTCTAAGCATTGAGGATTCTAAGCATTGAGGATTCTAAGCATTGAGGATTCTAAGCATTGAGGATACAAAGCATTGAGGATGCCAAGCATTGAGGATGCTAAGCATTGAGGATTCTAAGCATTGAGGATTCTAAGCATTGAGGATTTTAAGCATTGAGGTTTCTAAGCTAAGCATTGAGGATTCTATGCATTGAGGATTCTAAGCATTCAGGTTTCTAAGCAGTGAGGATTCTAAGCAAAGCACTGAGGATGCTAAGTATTGAGGTTTCTAAGCATTAAGGACTCTGTGCATTGAGGTTTCTAAGCATTGAGGATCCTGAGCTTTGAGGATTCTAAGATATGCATTGAGGATGCTAAGGATTGAGGTTTCTGAGCTTAGCATTGAGGAGTCTAATCATTGAGGATTCTAAGCATTGAGGATGCTAAGTATTGAGGTTTCTAAGCATTAAGGACTCTGTGCATTGAGGATTCTAAGCATTGAGGATTCTAAGCATTGAGGATTCTAAGCATTAAGGATTCTCAGCATTGAGGATTCTAAGCAGTGAGGATTCTAAGCATTGAGGTTTCTAAGGTAAGCATTGAGGATTCTAAGCATTGAGGATTCTAAGCATTGAGGTTTCTAAGCTAAGCATTGATGATACGAAGCATTGAAGATTCTAACTATTGCGGATTCTAAGCAATGCATGGAGGATGCTAAGAATTGAAGATTCTAAGCATTGAGGATTCTAAGCATTGAGGATTCTAAGCCAAGCATTGAGTTTTCTAATCTTTGAGGTTTCTAAGCATTAAGGCCTCTATGCATTGAGGTTTGTAAGCATTTGGGATGCTATGCAATGAGGTTGCAAACAATAAAATTTCTCAGCATTGAGGTTTGTAAGCAATGAGGATTCTAAGTATTGAGGTTTCTAAGTATTAAGGACTCTGTGCATTGAGGTTTCTAAGCATTGAGGATCCTGAGCTTTGAGGATTCTAAGATATGCATTGAGGATGCTAAGGATTGAGGATTCTAAGCATTGAGGATGCTAAGGATTGAGGATTCTAAGCATTGAGGATGCTAAGCATTGAGGTTTCTAAGCTTAGCATTGAGGATTCTAAGCATTGAGGATTCTAAGCATTCAGGTTTCTAAGCAGTGAGGATTCTAAGCTAAGCACTGAAAATGCTAAGTATTGAGGTTTCTAAGCATTAAGGACTCTGTGCATTGAGCATTCTAAGCATTGAGGATTCTAAGCATTGAGGATTCTAAGCATTGAGGATGCTAAGCATTGAGGATGCTAAGCATTGAGGATGCTAAGCATTGAGGACTCTAAGCATTGAGGATTCTAAGCATTGAGGATTCTAAGCCAAGCATTGAGTTTTCTAATCTTTGAGTTTTCTAAGCATTAAGGCCTCTATGCATTGAGGTTTGTAAGCATTTGGGATGCTAAGCAATGAGGTTTCAAACAATAAAATTTCTCAGCATTGAGTTTTGTAAGCATTGAGGATTCTAAGCATTGAGGATTCTAAGCTAAGTATAGAGCATACTAAGGATTGAGAATGCTAAGCATTGAGGTTTCGAAGCATTGGGGATTCTACGCGTTGAGGATGCTAAGCACTGAGGATTCTAAGCATTCAGGATTCTAAGCAGTGAGGATTCTAAGCTAAGCACTGAGGATGCTAAGTATTGAGGTTTCTAAGCATTAAGGACTCTGTGCATTGAGGTTTCTAAGCAATGAGGATGCTAAGCATTGAGGATGCTAAGCATTGAGGATGCTAAGCATTGAGGCTGTTAAGCATTGAGGATGCTAAGCATTGAGTTTTCTAAGCTAAGCATTGAGAATGCTAAGCATTGAGGATTCTAAGCATTGAGGATTCTAAGCATTGAGGATTCTAAGCATTGAGGATTCTAAGCATTGAGGTTTCTAAGCTAAGCATTGAGGATTCTAGGCATTGAGGATGCTAAGCATTGAGGATGCTAAGCATTGAGGATTCTAAGCATTGAGGATTCTAAGCTAAGCATTGAGGATGCTAAGCTTTGAGGATGCTAAGCATTGAGGATTCTAAGCATTGAGGATGCTAAGCATTGAGGATTCTAAGCATTGAGGATGCTAAGCATTGAGGATGCTAAGTATTGAGGATTCTAAGCATTGAGGATTCTAAGCTATGTAATGAGGATGCTAAGCACTGAGGATTCTAAGTATTGAGGTTTCTAAGCTAAGCATTGAGGACGCGAAGCATTAAGGATTCTAACTATTGAGGATTCTAAGCAATGCATGGAGGATTCTAAGCATTGAGGATTCTAGGCGTTGAGGATTCTAAGCATTGAGTTTTCTAAGCAAAGCATTGAGTATACTAAGCATTGAGTATTCTAAGCATTGAGGATGCTAAGCATTGGGGATGCTAAGCATTGAGGATTCTAAGATTTGAGGATGCTAAGCATTGAGGATTCTAAGCATTGAGGATTCTAAGCATTGAGGATGCTAAGCATTGAGGATTCTAAGCATTGAGGATGCTAAGCATTGAGGATTCTAAGCATTGAGGATGCTAAGCATTGAGGATTCTAAGCATTGAGGATTCTAAGCTAAGCATAGAGCATACTAAGGATTGAGGATGCTAAACACTGAGGTTTCGAAGCATTGGGCATTCTACGCGTTGAGGATGCTATGCACTGAGGATTCTAATCATTGAGGTTTCTAAGCAAAGGATTCTAAGCTAAGCACTGAGGATGCTAAGTATTGAGGTTTCTAAGCATTAAGGACTCTGTGCATTGAGGTTTCTAAGCATTGAGGATCCTGAGCTTTTAGGATTCTAAGCTATGCATTGAGGATGCTAAGCATTGAGGATTCTAAGCATTGAGGATTCTAAGCATTGAGGATTCTAAGCATTCAGGTTTCTAAGCAGTGAGGATTCTAAGCTAAGCGCTGAGGATGCTAAGTATTGAGGTTTCTAAGCATTAAGGACTCTGTGCATTGAGGTTTCTAAGCATTGAGGATTCTAAGCATTGAGGATTCTAAGCATTGAGGATTCTAAGAATTGAGGATACAAAGCATTGAGGATGCCAAGCATTGAGGATGCTAAGCATTGAGGATGCTAAGCATTGAGGATTCTAAGCATTGAGGATTCTAAGCATTGAGGATTCTAAGCATTGAGGTTTCTAAGCTAAGCATTGAGGATTCTAAGCATTGAGGATTCTAAGCATTCAGGTTTCTAAGCAGTGAGGATTCTAAGCAAAGCACTGATGATGCTAAGTATTGAGGTTTCTAAGCATTAAGGACTCTGTTCATTGAGGTTTCTAAGCATTGAGGATCCTGAGCTTTGAGGATTCTAAGATATGCATTGACGATGCTAAGGATTGAGGTTTCTGAGCTTAGCATTGAGGATTCTAATCATTGAGGATTCTAAGCATTAAGGATGCTAAGTATTGAGGTTTCTAAGCATTAAGGACTCTGTGCATTGAGGATTCTAAGCATTGAGGATGCTAAGCATTGAGGATTCTAAGCATTAAGGATTCTCAGCATTGAGGATTCTAAGCAGTGAGGATTCTATACATTGAGGTTTCTAAGGTAAGCATTGAGGATTCTAAGCATTGAGGATTCTAAGCATTGAGGTTTCTAGGCTAAGCATTGATGATACGAAGCATTGAGGATTCTAAATATTGCGGATTCTAAGCAATGCATGGAGGATGCTAAGCATTGAAGATTCTAAGCATTGAGGATTCTAAGCATTGAGGATTCTAAGCCAAGCATTGAGTTTTCTAATCTTTGAGGTTTCTAAGCATTAAGGCCTCTATGCATTGAGGTTTGTAAGCATTTGGGATGCTATGCAATGAGGTTGCAAACAATAAAATTTCTCAGCATTGAGGTTTGTAAGCAATGAGGATTCTAAGTATTGAGGTTTCTAAGTATTAAGGACTCTGTGCATTGAGGTTTCTAAGCATTGAGGATCCTGAGCTTTGAGGATTCTAAGATATGCATTGAGGATGCTAAGGATTGAGGATTCTAAGCATTGAGGATGCTAAGCATTGAGGATTCTAAGCATTGAGGATTCTAAGCATTCAGGTTTCTAAGCAGTGAGGATTCTAAGCTAAGCACTGAGGATGCTAAGTATTGAGGTTTCTAAGCATTAAGGACTCTGTGCATTGAGGTTTCTAAGCAATGAGGATGCTAAGCATTGAGGATGCTAAGCATTGAGGATGCTAAGCATTGAGGCTGTGTAAGAAGCCATGCTTTTTACATTACTGTCTCAAAGTTTGCTGAAATGGACAAGTTCAGGCAAGTCCTGGCCAAGGTTCCAGGACTGCCTTTGTCTGAGACACACAGGAGATGGACAAGTCCGGGAGCTACGAAAGGGAGATAAGATACTGATCAATGGCCCTTAAGTGGTCTTTCCTGTTTGCCCATCTCAAGGAAGATTGACAGCTCTGAGGAAGTCACAAGACTCTGACCCGAGCCGTCCCGAAATGTCTCGAAGGCTGGAAAGAAGGATAAAAAGGGCACGGACAAACCCCGAATTTTTGGGAGAGGTTTTCTGACACCAGATGCCTCTCTACGCGAGCGCCTGCATGCTGAAGAAGATGGCTGCATGCTGAAGAACCTTTGTGGGCATCTAGGTATCCGATCTCAGATCCCTCCACCGTTGTCCTACTGCTGCCTATTCTCTCTTCTGGGATTGCTGCTCGAGACTCTGCTCCGAGGGACCTCGCTGCCCGAGACTCTGCTTCTAGAGACCACGGTACTCTGACCGTCTTTTCTGCGATTCACCGATCTGCTGCTTGCAGCCTGCTACTCCGTTGCTGCTCTCCCCTGCCCTGGACCAACGTTAACAACGTGCTACGGGATGCTGCTGCATCCAGGAGGTGACTATTCCCCGCTTTAACGTAATTCTTGCTCTTTTCCACCTTTTTCTATCGCCTACTTTCCCTTCCCCATCACCCTAATTTTGGCATTTGTCACTCTCCCTTCCCCATCCCCTCAATTGTCTATTATTTCCAATAAACTGGTCGGATCAACATTTGAATGCTTCTTCTTCTTAATCTCACGCCGGGCATAACATTATTAAAAGAACCTTTGCCTCACTCCTAAATTGGAGCGAGACATTTTTATTGGCGTAGTCGGCAGGATACCCGTCGTGAGAGTGTTATCCTTCCAGTTTCTCTAAAACTTTTCTGTCTGTTTCTCCTGGAGTTGCAAGGAGCGATTGTGATAACTTAATTTGACGTGTGCACTTCTCCAGGAAGACCGCTCCACATTCTGAAACTTTCTTTCTTACGTGTCTACCTCTCGGGGACGAGTGAATTAATTTTGACTGTTTGCTTTTGTTTTACACGTGTGTGCCTCTCTGGGAAGACTATTTTGCATTGTGGTGGTTTTAAGTATCTTGTGACGTACCTTTGGTTTTAAAGTTTTGTGTGCGCGCCTCTTGTGGAAGTGGTGTGTGCTTCTCCAAGAAGTTTATTACTTTTGAGAAACTTAGAAGTTATTTCTAACTTTTTTTTTGCTTGGAGGTTGAAGTTTTTCATTGTGGCTTGTCAGAATAGCCAGGACCGATTGAGGTGTTTACACTTTCTTTGGAAGTGTTGATTGAGTCATTTGGTCTTTTGTGTAAAGGAGTGTTTTGAGCAGTTGTTCGTTTTGTTAAGTGTTTGCCTCTCTGAGGAGATAAGGAATCGCCTCCTCCCTCAGCGTAGATTTTGTTGCCTGTAGATTTTTTTTTGGTTGTGAGTAAAATTACATCTGATATGGAAGGTGAAAATATGTTGTTTGATATCCTTGAAAAGCACGCGTCTCGGCCATCGTCATCAGGGATGGACTGGGCACGTGAAAATTGGTATAATTTGCAGGCTGTTTCTGACCGCATTTGCGTTTTACAACATGGGGCTCGTACCCGAGCCGGGAAAGGCAAATCATTTATTTGTGCAGTACTCGGTGCTGCTTTAAAAGCAGCCGTAGAGTTCCGAGACCAGCAGTTTGAGGCGGAAAACCAGACTATACAGTCGTTACAAGAAACAGTTAAAACAACCCAAGAACTCGTGAAAGCCTTGCAAAACCAAATTGGAAATCTAGAAGTACAATTGGAAAGAGAGAGACATAATTCGGCCTTGTTACAAATGGCTTTTAAGGAAATTTTAACATATAAAGATACGGGTGACACTGATATTCATGGTGCACCACAAGAAAAACTGTATCCTCAGGAAGAACTGAAAGAAACGAAAGAAAATTTTGATAAGTTTGAAACCCCAATAGCCCCTCTGTGCCCTCTAATAAAAACAGAATATACCTTTGATAATGGAGAGGACCTGGATCCTCAAATGAATGTTAAAGAAATTCCCTTTTCTGCCACAGAATTAGAAAGAACTGGCACCTCAGGCCATTTGCAATCAGGGTATAAGGTATGGACATGGGGGGAGGTTGCCCAAGAGTTGATTAATTATGAAAGGAAATATGGGCCTGTGGCTTCTTCCAGTAAATCTGAGCCAAGGGAAGTAAGGCTCGCAGCAACCACCCTTGCTCCTAGGCCACCTAGCCCAAAACTCTGTGGAACTGGAAGGGTCTCATTGCCAGTAAGAACAGGTAGGAGAAATATTGATCATAAACGTAATCGTCTCTGGACACTGGGCTGGCAAAAGGGCATTCCACGAGATTTGATGAATGGATTACCCACAGTCAGGCTAGAGAAATTAGTTAACTTGTGGCCAGAACAAAAGCCCAAGGAAAGTTGATACTTTCGCCCCCTCCCTCAGATGAGAGGGAGGTGGGGGGGGGGGGGTGAAGGATGGATGTTTGTTAGGAGGCTCACGACTAAAAGGAGAAGATAATTGTATTAACAAAGCCCCCAAAGGGCGAGTTGTCTTGTTTTCTTTTACAGAAGATCCCCGCAGGACCTTCACGGAACAGAATGGCTTGTAGCTGATTTTAACCATTTGTGTTTTGTGACAGAAAAATTGAA
The DNA here is from genome assembly GCF_054131305.1 of Coturnix japonica. Taxonomy (NCBI): domain Eukaryota; kingdom Metazoa; phylum Chordata; class Aves; order Galliformes; family Phasianidae; genus Coturnix; species Coturnix japonica. The sequence goes on along the minus strand of NW_028188943.1, from coordinate 1,381,118 downwards.
GATGTGATCATGCTAGAATACTGATATACCTCTTTATTTCATATTTTGGTTGCAATAGTATTATGTTTTGTTTGCTGTACTTATGAGTTGTGATTGGTATCAGTCTTTGGATCTGTTTAAACTTCACAATTGGGTTCCAAGTTTTTTTTTTTTTTCAGGTTATCCTGGCTTTCTTGTACTCTTTGCACAGTGGTAATCATTCCTTTTAACCCCATATTTCACCTCTTTTGGTCAAACTTGACGGTGATTTGCATGTAACTCCATGGTGTTTCCAAATTCCTAATGAATTGGGAAATGAGCAATGGGACCTATCTAATATCTGTTAGATGTGGTCACTAAAGTGAAATTTATCATAAAACCCTTTGCACTGATGCTTTCCAGTGTCTCATCAGTACAGGAGTTCCATTTAAAACACTGTTGTTGGAAAGTGTCTTCGTTTTTGATAAGAAATGTGTATGTTTCTGGGATTACTCCCTACGATTTAAATTCTGGGGTATCCTACACTATGTTGTGACTATAACAGTTCTTAGACTTGCCAGACTAGTATATATCTCTCAGCAATTGAACTGCTTTGGAAATGCTCAAGTGGAAAGTTCTCCTGATACAAATATCCCTATTTTACTTGTTTATTTATTACTATTGGTTATTGTTAAATGTATGGTTGTTTTCAGTGTATGGCTGTTCCTTCTCACTTTCTATCTTTTATTCATTATGTAATATTTGTGTCACCCCTCCTGAAGAATCACAGGGTGGTGTCTGTAGCAAATTAAATGATTCCACCTGTTGTCTAAAGATTGATAATGGTAAAGTTGTTAAACAAATTGCTGATGGTATACATGTTCCCGTCCAAACTTGGAAAAGCCCAGACCTTGACCTTTTTTCCTGGCTTCCAGGTGGACTGTGTGTAAAATGCATCTTATTTTATCTATTGTGTTGTCTCAACTTTCATGTTTGTTCTGTGTGTGATACCATGTTTCATTGAACTTATCCAATGTGTTGTATTGTCCATGTATTTTGTAACATCCTCAAGTGATGGAGAAGTGGAGCACATCAAGAAATCTTTTGTAATGATTGTATTAAACATTTTAATTCCCCTACCCTCTCCTTTTCCCCTCATGCTTGCTATCTTTTCCTCACCAACCTGGATCAGCAGTGGTCCATTTTTTAAGCAAACTTTGAGTCACGGGGTGGTGTAAGAAGCCATGCTTTTTACATTACTGTCTCAAAGTTTGCTGAAATGGACAAGTTCAGGCAAGTCCTGGCCAAGGTTCCAGGACTGCCTTTGTCTGAGACACACAGGAGATGGACAAGTCCGGGAGCTACGAAAGGGAGATAAGATACTGATCAATGGCCCTTAAGTGGTCTTTCCTGTTTGCCCATCTCAAGGAAGATTGACAGCTCTGAGGAAGTCACAAGACTCTGACCCGAGCCGTCCCGAAATGTCTCGAAGGCTGGAAAGAAGGATAAAAAGGGCACGGACAAACCCCGAATTTTTGGGAGAGGTTTTCTGACACCAGATGCCTCTCTACGCGAGCGCCTGCATGCTGAAGAAGATGGCTGCATGCTGAAGAACCTTTGTGGGCATCTAGGTATCCGATCTCAGATCCCTCCACCGTTGTCCTACTGCTGCCTATTCTCTCTTCTGGGATTGCTGCTCGAGACTCTGCTCCGAGGGACCTCGCTGCCCGAGACTCTGCTTCTAGAGACCACGGTACTCTGACCGTCTTTTCTGCGATTCACCGATCTGCTGCTTGCAGCCTGCTACTCCGTTGCTGCTCTCCCCTGCCCTGGACCAACGTTAACAACGTGCTACGGGACGCTGCTGCATCCAGGAGGTGACTATTCCCCGCTTTAAGGTAATTCTTGCTCTTTTCCACCTTTTTCTATCGCCTACTTTCCCTTCCCCATCACCCTAATTTTGGCATTTGTCACTCTCCCTTCCCCATCCCCTCAATTGTCTATTATTTCCAATAAACTGGTCGGATCAACATTTGAATGCTTCTTCTTCTTAATCTCACGCCGGGCATAACATTATTAAAAGAACCTTTGCCTCACTCCTAAATTGGAGCGAGACAGGCTGTTAAGCATTGAGGATGCTAAGCATTGAGTTTTCTAAGCTAAGCATTGAGGATTCTAGGCATTGAGGATGCTAAGCATTGAGGATGCTAAGCATTGAGGATTCTAAGCATTGAGGATTCTAAGCATTGAGGATTCTAAGCTAAGCATTGAGGATGCTAAGTATTGAGGTTTCTAAGCATTAAGGACTCTGTGCATTGAGGTTTCTAAGCATTGAGGATTCTAAGCTAAGCATTGAGGATTCTAAGCATTCAGGTTTCTAAGCAGTGAGGATTCTAAGCTAAGCATTGAGGATGCTAAGTATTGAGGTTTCTAAGCATTAAGGACTCTGTGCATTGAGGTTTCTAAGCATTGAGGATTCTAAGCATTGAGTTTTCTAAGCTAAGCATTGAGGATGCTAAGCATTGAGGATTCTAAGCATTGAGGATTCTAAGCATTGAGGATTCTAATCTAGGCATTGAGGATTCTAAGCACTGAGGATTCTAAGCATTGAGGATTCTAAGCATTGAGGTTTCTAAGCTAAGCATTGAGGATTCTAAGCATTGAGGATGCTAAGCATTGAGGATGCTAAGCATTGAGGATTCTAAGCATTGAGGATTCTAAGCATTGAGGTTTCTAAGCAAAGCACTGAGGTTTCTAAGCATTGAGGATGCTAAGCATTGAGGATGCTAAGCATTGAGGATGCTAAGCATTGAGGATGCTAAGCATTGAGGATTCTAAGCATTGAGGATGTTAAGCATTGAGGATGCTAAGCATTAAGGATGCTAAGCATTGAGGATTCTAAGCTATGTAATGAGGATGCTAAGCATTGAGGATTCTAAGCATTGAGGATTCTAAGCTAAGCATTGAGGATGCGAAGCATTGAGGATTCTAACTATTGAGGATTCTAAGCAATGCATGGAGGATTCTAAGCATTGAGGATTCTAAGCGTTGAGGATTCTAAGCATTGAGGTTTCTAAGCAAAGCATTGAGGATTCTAAGCATTGAGGATTCTAAGCATTGAGGATGCTAAGCATTGAGGATGCTAAGCATTGAGGATTCTAAGCATTGAGGATTCTAAGCCAAGCATTGAGTTTTCTAATCTTTGAGGTTTCTAAACATTAAGGCCTCTATGCACTCAGGTTTGTAAGCATTAGGGTTGCTAAGCATTGAGGTTTCAGAGCAATAAAATTTCTAAGCAATGAGGATTCTGCGCATTGAGGTTTCTAAGCAATGCATGGAGGATGCTAAGCATTGAGGTTCCTAAGCAGTGAGGATTCTGAGCTTTGAGGATTCTAAGCTAAGTAATGAGGGTGCTAAGCAATGAGTATGCTAAGCATTGAGGATGCTAAGCATTGAGGATTCTAAGCACTGAGGATTCTAAGCATTGAGGATTCTAAGCATTGAGGTTTCTAAGCTAAGCATTGAGGATGCGAAGCATTGAGGATTCTAACTAGTGAGGATTCTAAGCAATGCATGGAGGATGCTAAGCATTGAGGATTCTAAGCATTGAGGATTCTAAACTATGCATGGAGGATTCTAAGCATTGAGGATTCTAAGCCAAGCATTGAGTTTTCTAATCTTTGAGGTTTCTAAGCATTAAGGTCTCTATGCATTGAGGTTTGTAAGCATTTGGGATGCTAAGCAATGAGGTTTCAAACAATAAAATTTCTCAGCATTGAGGTTTGTAAGCATTGAGGATTCTAAGCATTGAGGATTCTAAGCTAAGCATAGAGCATACTAAGGACTGAGGATGCTAAGCATTGAGGTTTCGAAGCATTGGGGATTCTACGCATTGAGGATGCTAAGCACTGAGGATTCTAAGCACTGAGGTTTCTAAGCAGTGAGGATTCTAAGCTAAGCACTGAGTATGCTACGTATTGAGGTTTCTAAGCATTAAGGACTCTGTGCATTGAGGTTTCTAAGCAATGAGGATCCTGAGCTTTGAGGATTCTAAGATATGCATTGAGGATGCTAAGCATTGAGGCTGTTAAGCATTGAGGATTCTAAGCATTGAGTTTTCTAAGCTAAGCATTGAGGATGCGAAGCATTGAGGATTCTAAGCATTGAGGATTCTAAGCCAAGCATTGAGTTTTCTAATCTTTGAGGTTTCTAAGCATTAAGGCCTCTATGCATTGAGGTTTGCAAGCATTTGGGATGCTAAACAATGAGGTTTCAAACAATAAAATTTCTCAGCATTGAGGTTTGTAAGCACTGAGGATTCTAAGCATTGAGGATTCTAAGCTAAGCAAAGAGCATACTAAGGATTGAGGATGCTAAGCATTGAGGATTCTAAGCATTGAGGATTCTAAGCTATGCATTGAGGATTCTAAACATTGAGGATGTTAAGCAATGAGGATTCTAAGCATTGAGTTTTCTAAGCTATGCATTGAGGATGCTATGCATTGAGGATGCTCTGCATTGAGGATGCTAAGCATTGAGGATTCTAAGCATTGAGGATTCTAAGCATTGAGGATTCTAAGCACTGAGGATTCTAAGCATTGAGGATTCTAAGCATTGAGGATTCTAATCTATTCATTGAGGATTCTAAGCATTGAGGATTCTAAGCTATGCATGGAGGATTCTAAGCATTGAGGATTCTAAGCATTGAGGATTCTAAGCCAAGCATTGAGTTTTCTAATCTTTGAGGTTTCTAAGCATTAAGGCCTCTATGCATTGAGGTTTGTAAGCATTTGGGATGCTAAGCAATGAGGTTTCAAACAATAAAATTTCTCAGCATTGAGGTTTGTAAGCATTGAGGATTCTAAGCATTGAGGATTCTAAGCTAAGCAAAGAGCATACTAAGGATTGAGGATGCTAAGCATTGAGGATTCTAAGCATTGAGGATTCTAAGCTATGCATTGAGGATTCTAAACACTGAGGATGTTAAGCAATGAGGATTCTAAGCATTGAGTTTTCTAAGCTATGCATTGAGGATGCTATGCATTGAGGATGCTATGCATTGAGGATGCTAAGCATTGAGGATTCTAAGCATTGAGGATTCTAAGCAATGAGGTTTCTAAGCTAAGCATGGAGGATTCTAAGCTTTGAGGATGCTAAGCATTGAGGATGCTAAGTATTGAGGATGCTAAGCATTGAGGATGCTAAGCATTGAGGATTCTAAGTATTGAGGATTCTAAGCATTGAGGTTTCTAAGCAAAGCATTGAGGATGCTAAGAATTGAGGATGCTAAGCATTGAGGATTCTAAGCATTGAGGATTCTAATCTAGGCATTGAGGATTCTAAGCATTGAGGATTCTAAGCATTGAGGATTCTAAGCATTGAGGTTTCTAAGCTAAGCATTGAGGATGCTAAGCTTTGAGGATGCTAAGCATTGAGGATGCTAAGCATTGAGGATTCTAAGCATTGAGGATTCTAAGCATTGAGGTTTCTAAGCAAAGCACTGAGGTTTCTAAGCATTGAGGATGCTAAGCATTGAGGATGCTAAGCATTGAGTTTTCTAAGCTAAGCATTGAGGATGCTAAGCATTGAGGATTCTAAGCATTGAGGATTCTAAGCTTTGAGGATTCTAACCATTGAGGATGCTAAGCATTGAGGTTTCTATGCACCGAGGATTCTGATCTTTGAGGATTCTAAGCTAAGCAATGAGGATGCTAAGCAATGAGGATGCTAAGCATTGAGGATGCTAAGCATTGAGGATGCTAAGCATTGAGGATGCTAAGCATTGAGGATTCTAAGCTATGTAATGAGGATGCTAACCATTGAGGATTCTAAGTATTGAGGTTTCTAAGCTAAGCATTGAGGATGCGAAGCATTGAGGATTCTAAGCATTGAGGATTCTATGCCAAGCATTCAGTTTTCTAATCTTTGAGGTTTCTAAGCATTAAGGCCTCTATGCATTGAGGTTTGTAAGCATTGAGGATACTGAGCTTTGAGGATTCTAAGCTAAGCATTGAGGATTCTAAGCATTGAGGATTCTAAGCATTGAGGATTCTAAGCTATGCATTGAGGATTCTAAACATTGAGGATGTTAAGAATTGAGAATTCAAAGAATTGAGGTTTCTAAGCTAAGCATTGAGGACTATAGGCATTGAGGATTCTAAGCATTGAGGTTTCTAAGCAAAGGATTCTAAGCTAAGCACTGAGGATGCTAAGTATTGAGGTTTCTAAGCATCAAGGACTCTGTGCATTGAGGTTTCTAAGCTAAGCATTGAGGATTCTAAGCATTGAGGATTCTTAGCTAGGCATTGAGGATTCTAAGCATTGTGGATTCTAAGACAAGCATTGAGTTTTCTAATCTTTGAGGTTTCTAAACATTAAGGCCTCTATGCAATGAGGTTTTTTAAGCATTAGGGATGCTAAGCATTGAGTTTTCAGAGCAATAAAATTTCTAAGCAATGGGGATTCTACGCATTGAGGTTTCTAAGCCATGCATGGAGGATGCTAAGCATTGAGGTTCCTAAGCAGTGAGGATTCTGAGCTTTGAGGATTCTAAGCTAAGCAATGAGGATGCTAAGCATTGAGGATGCTAAGCATTGAGGATTCTAAGCATTGAGGATTCTAAGCATTGAGGATGCTAAGCATTGAGGATTCTATGCTAGGCAATGAGGATTCTAAGCATTGAGGATTCTAAGCATTGAGGATTCTAAGCAAAGCATTGAGGATGCTAAGCATTGAGGATGCTAAGCATTGAGGATTCTAAGCATTGAGGATGCTAAGCATTGAGGTTTCTATGCACCGAGGATTCTGATCTTTGAGGATTCTAAGCTAAGCAATGAGGATGCTAAGCAATGAGGATGCTAAGCATTGAGGATTCTAAGCATTGAGGATTCTAAGCTATGTAATGAGGATGCTAACCATTGAGGATTCTAAGTATTGAGGTTTCTAAGCTAAGCATTGAGGATGCTAAGCATTGAGGATTCTAAGCATTGAGGATTCTAAGCCAAGCATTCAGTTTTCTAATCTTTGAGGTTTCTAAGCATTAAGGCCTCTATGCATTGAGGTTTGTAAGCATTGAGGATCCTGAGCTTTGAGGATTCTAAGCTAAGCTTTGAGGATTCTAAGCATTGAGGATGCTAAGCATTGAGGATTCTAAGCATTGAGGATTCTAAGCTATGCATTGAGGATTCTAAACATTGAGGATGTTAAGAATTGAGAATTCAAAGAATTGAGGTTTCTAAGCTAAGCATTGAGGACTATAGGCATTGAGGATTCTAAGCATTGAGGTTTCTAAGCAAAGGATTCTAAGCTAAGCACTGAGGATGCTAAGTATTGAGGTTTCTAAGCATCAAGGACTCTGTGCATTGAGGTTTCTAAGCTAAGCATTGAGGATTCTAAGCATTGAGGATTCTTAGCTAGGCATTGAGGATTCTAAGCATTGTGGATTCTAAGACAAGCATTGAGTTTTCTAATCTTTGAGGTTTCTAAACATTAAGGCCTCTATGCAATGAGGTTTGTAAGCATTAGGGATGCTAAGCATTGAGTTTTCAGAGCAATAAAATTTCTAAGCAATGGGGATTCTACGCATTGAGGTTTCTAAGCAATGCATGGAGGATGCTAAGCATTGAGGTTCCTAAGCAGTGAGGATTCTGAGCTTTGAGGATTCTAAGCTAAGCAATGAGGATGCTAAGCATTGAGGATGCTAAGCATTGAGGATTCTAAGCATTGAGGATTCTAAGCATTGAGGATGCTAAGCATTGAGGATTCTATGCTAGGCATTGAGGATTCTAAGCATTGAGGATTCTAAGCATTGAGGATTCTAAGCAAAGCATTGAGGATGCTAAGCATTGAGGATGCTAAGCATTGAGGATTCTAAGCATTGAGGATGCTAAGCATTGAGGATTATAAGCATTGAGGATTATAAGCTTTGAGGATGCTAAGCATTGAGGATGCTATGCATTGAGGATGCTCAGCATTGAGGATTATAAGCATTGAGGATTATAAGCTTTGAGGATGCTAAGCATTGAGGATTCTAAGCATTGAGGATGCTAAGCATTGAGGAAGCTAAGTATTGAGGTTTCTAAGCATTAAGGACTCTGTGCATTGAGGTTTCTAAGCAATGAGGATGCTAAGCATTGAGGATGCTAAGCATTGAGGCTGTTAAGCATTGAGGATGCTAAGCATTGAGTTTTCTAAGCTAAGCATTGAGGATGCTAAGCATTGAGGATTCTAAGCATTGAGGATTCTAAGCATTGAGGATTCTAAGCATTGAGGATTCTAAGCATTGAGGTTTCTAAGCTAAGCATTGAGGATTCTAAGCTTTGAGGATGCTAAGCATTGAGGTTGCTAAGCATTGAGGATTCTAAGCATTGAGGATTCTAAGCAATGAGTATTCTAAGCTATGCATTGAGGATTCTAAACATTGAGGATGTTAAGCATTGAGAATTCTAAGCATTGAGGTTTCTAAGCTAAGCATTGAGGATTCTAAGCATTGAGGATTCTAAGCATTCAGGTTTCTAAGCAGTGAGGATTCTAAGCTAAGCACTGAGGATGCTAAGTATTGAGGTTTCTAAGCATTAAGGACCCTGTGCATTGAGGTTTCTAAGCATTGAGGATTCTAAGCATTGAGTTTTCTAAGCTAAGCATTGAGGATGCTAAGCATTGAGGATTCTAAGCATTGAGGATTCTAAGCTTTGAGGATTCTAAGCATTGAGGATGCTAAGCATTGAGGATGCTAAGCATTGAGGATTCTAAGCATTGAGGATGCTAAGCATTGAGGATGCTAAGCATTGAGGTTTCTATGCACCGAGGATTCTGAGCTTTGAGGATTCTAAGCTAAGCAATGAGGATGCTAAGCAATGAGGATGCTAAGCATTGAGGATGCTAAGCATTGAAGATTCTAAGCATTGAGGATTCTAAGCCAAGCATTGAGTTTTCTAATCTTTGAGGTTTCTAAACATTAAGGCCTCTATGCACTGAGGTTTGTAAGCATTAGGGATGCTAAGCATTGAGGTTTCAGAGCAATAAAGTTTCTAAGCAATGGGGATTCTACGCATTGAGGTTTCTAAGCAATGCATGGAGGATGCTAAGCATTGAGGTTCCTCAGCAGTGAGGATTCTGAGCTTTGAGGATTCTAAGCTAAGCAATGAGGATGCTAAGCATTGAGGATGCTAAGCATTGAGGATTCTAAGCATTGAGGATACTAAGCATTGAGGATTCTAAGCATTGAGGATGCTAAGCATTGAGGATGCTCAGCATTGAGGATTATATGCATTGAGGATTATAAGCTTTGAGGATGCTAAGCATTGAGGATGCTAAGCATTGAGGATGCTAAGCATTGAGGTTTCTAAGCACCGAGGATTCTAAGCTAAGCAATGAAAATGCTAAGCATTGAGGATGATAAGCATTGAGGATTCTAAGCATTGAGGATTCTAAGCATTGAGGATTCTAAGCCAAGCATTGAGTTTTCTAATCTTTGAGGTTTCTAAGCATTAAGGCCTCTATGCATTGAGGTTTGTAAGCATTGAGGATTCTAAGCAATGAGGTTTCAAACAATAAAATTTCTCAGCATTGAGGTTTGTAAGCATTGAGGATTCTAAGCATTGAGGATTCTAAGCTAAGCATAGAGCATACTAAGGATTGAGTATGCTAAGCATTGAGGTTTCTAAGCATTGGGGATTCTACGCGTTGAGGATGCTAAGCACTGAGGATTCTAAGCTATGTAAAGAGGATGCTAAGCATTGAGGATTCTAAGCTAAGCACTGAGGATGCCAAGTATTGAGGTTTCTAAGCATTAAGGACTCTGTGCATTGAGGTTTCTATGCATTGAGGATCCTGAGCTTTGAGGATTCTAAGCGAAGCATTGAGGATGCTAAGCATTGAGGATTCTAAGCATTGAGGATGCTAAGCATTGAGGATTCTAAGCATTGAGGATTCTAAGCATTGAGGATTCTAATCTAGGCATTGAGGATTCTAAGCATTGAGGATTCTAAGCATTGAGGTTTCTAAGCTAAGCATTGAGGATTCTAAGCATTGAGGATTCTAAGCATTGAGGATTCTAAGCATTGAGGATTCTTAGCATTGAGGATGCTAAGCATTGAGGATGCTAAGCATTGAGGATTCTAAGCATTGAGGATTCTAAGCTATGTAATGAGGATGCTAAGCATTGAGGATTCTAAGTATTGAGGTTTCTAAGCTAAGCATTGAGGATGCGAAGCATTGAGGATTCTAAGCATTGAGGATTCTAAGCCAAGCATTCAGTTTTCTAATCTTTGAGGTTTCTAAGCATTAAGGCCTCTATGCATTGAGGTTTGTAAGCATTGAGGATCCTGAGCTTTGAGGATTTTATCTAAGCATTGAAGATGCTAAGCATTGAGGATTCTAAGCATTGAGGATTCTAAGCATTGAGGATTCTAAGCTATGCATTGAGGATTCTAATCATTGAGGATGTTAAGCATTGAGCATTCTAAGCATTGAGGTTTCTAAGCTAAGCACTGAGGATTCTAAGCATTGAGGATTCTAAGCATTCAGGTTTCTATGCAGTGAGGATTCTAAGCTAAGCACTGAGGATGCTAAGTATTGAGGTTTCTAAGCATTAAGGACTCTGTGCATTGAGGTTTCTAAGCATTGAGGATTCTAAGCATTGAGGATTCTAAGCATTGAGGATTCTTAGATAGGCATTGAGGATTCTAAGCATTGAGGATTCTAAGCAAGCATTGAGTTTTCTAATCTTTGAGGTTTCTAAACATTAAGGCCTCTATGCACTGAGGTTTGAAAGCCCTAAGGATGCTAAGCATTGAGGTTTCAGAGCAATAAAATTTCTAAGCAATGGGGATTCTACGCATTGAGGTTTCTAAGCAATGCATGGAGGATGCTAAGCATTGAGGTTCCTAAGCAGTGAGGATTCTGAGCTTTGAGGATTCGAAGCTAAGCAATGAGGATGCTAAGCATTGAGGATTCTACGCGTTGAGGATGCTAAGCACTGAGGATTCTAAGCATTGAGGTTTCTAAGCAGTGAGGATTCTAAGCTAAGCAATGAGGATGATAAGTATTGAGGTTTCTAAGCATTGAGGATTCTAAGCATTGAGGATTCTTAGCATTGAGGATTCTTAGCATTGAGGATTCTAAGCTAGGCATGGAGGATGCTAAGCATTGAGGATTCTAAGCATTGAGGATTCTAAGCAAAGCATTCAGGATGCTAAGCATTGAGAATTCTAAGCATTAAGGATTCTAAGCATTGAGGATGCTAAGCATTGAGGATTCTAAGCATTGAGAATTCTAAGCATTGAGGATGCTAAGCATTGAGGATGCTAAGCATTGAGGATGCTTAGCATTGAGGATGCTAAGCATTGAGGATGCTAAGCATTGAGGATGCTAAGCATTGAGGATTATAAGCTTTGAGGATGCTAAGCATTCAGGATTCTAAGCATTGAGGATGCTAAGCATTGAGGATGCTAAGCATAGAGGATGCTAAGCATTGAGGATTCTAAGCATTGAGGATGCTAAGCATTGAGGTTTCTAAGCACCGAGGATTCTCAGCTAAGCAATGAGGATGCTAAGCATTGAGGATGCTAAGCATTGAGGATGCTAAGCATTGAGGATTCTAAGCATTGAGGATGCTAAGCATTGAGGTTTCTAAGCACCGAGGATTCTCAGCTAAGCAATGAGGATGCTAAGCATTGAGGATGCTAAGCATTGAGGATGATAAGCATTGAGGATTGTAAGCATTGAGGATTCTAAGCTATGTAATGAGGATGCTAAGCATTGAGGATTCAAACTATTGAGGATTCTAAGCAATGCATGGTGGATTCTAAGCATTGAGGATTCTAAGCATTGAGGATTCGAAGCATTGAGGATTCTAAGCTAGGCATGGAGGATGCTAAGCATTGAGGATTCTAAGCATTGAGGATTCTAAGCAAAGCATTCAGGATGCTAAGCATTGAGGATTCTAAGCATTAAGGATTCTAAGCATTGAGGATGCTAAGCATTGAGGATTCTAAGCATTGAGGATTCTAAGCATTGAGGATGCTAAGCAATGAGGATTCTAAGCATTGAGGAATCTAAGCATTGAGGATTCTAAGCATTGAGGATGCTAAGCATTGAGGATGCTAAGCATTGAGGATGCTAAGCATTGAGGATTCTAAGCATTGAGGATGCTAAGCATTGAGGATTCTAAGCATTGAGGATTCTAAGCTATGAGGATTCTAAGTTAAGCATTGAATTTTCTAATCTTTGAGTTTTCTAAGCATTAAGGCCTCTATGCATATAGGTTTGTAAGCATTGAGGATTCTAAGCAATGAGGTTTCAAACAATAAAATTTCTCAGCATTGAGGTTTGTAAGCATTGAGGATTCTAAGCTAAGCATAGAGCATACTAAGGATTGAGGATGCTAAGCATTGAGGTTTCTAAGCATTGGGGATTCTACGCGTTGAGGATGCTAAGCACTGAGGATTCTAAGCATTGAGGTTTCTAAGCAGTGAGGATTCTAAGCTAAGCACTGAGGATGCTAAGTATTGAGGTTTCTAAGCATTAAGGACTCTGTGCATTGAGGTTTCTATGCATTGAGGATCCTGAGCTTTGAGGATTCTAAGCGAAGCATTGAGGATGCTAAGCATTGAGGATGTTAAGCATTGAGGATGGTAAGCATTGAGGATGCTAAGCATTGAGGTTTCTAAGAATTGAGGATTCTAAGCATTGAGGATTCTAAGCTAGGCATTGAGGATTCTAAGCATTGAGGATTCTAAGCATTGAGGTTTCTAAGCAAAGCATTGAGGTTTCTAAGCATTGATGATTCTAAGCATTGAGGATTCTAAGCATTGAGGATTCTAAGCTATGCATTGAGGATTCTAATCATTGAGGATGTTAAGCATTGAGCATTCTAAGCATTGAGGTTTCTAAGCTAAGCACTGAGGATTCTAAGCATTGAGGATTCTAAGCATTCAGGTTTCTATGCAGTGAGGATTCTAAGCTAAGCACTGAGGATGCTACGTATTGAGGTTTCTAAGCATTAAGGACTCTGTGCATTGAGGTTTCTAAGCATTGAGGATTCTAAGCATTGAGGATTCTAAGCATTGAGGATTCTTAGCTAGGCATTGAGGATGCTAAGCATTGAGGTTTCTATGCACCGAGGATTCTGAGCTTTGAGGATTCTAAGCTAAGCAATGAGGATTCTAAGCAATGAGGATGCTAAGCATTGAGGATGCTAAGCATTGAGGATGCTAAGCATTGAGGATTCTAAGCATTGAGGATTCTAAGAGAGGCATGGAGGATGCTAAGCATTGAGGATTCTAAGCATTGAGGATTCTAAGCAAAGCATTCAGGATGCTAAGCATTGAGGATGCTAAGCATTGAGGATGCTAACCATTAAGTATTCTAAGCATTGAGGATGCTAAGCATTGAGGATTCTAAGCATTGAGGATGATAAACATTGGGGATGCTAAGCATTGATGATGCTAAGCATTGAGGATTATAAGCATTGAGGATTATAAGCTTTGAGGATGCTAAGCATTGAGGATTCTAAGCATTGAGGATGCTAAGCATTGAGGATGCTAAGCATTGAGGATTCTAAGCATTGAGGATGCTAAGCATTGAGGATGCTAAGCATTGAGGATTCTAAGCATTGAGGATGCTAAGCATTGAGGATGCTAAGCATTGAGGATTCTAAGTATTGAGGATTCTAAGTTATGTAATGAGGATGCTAAGCATTGAGGATTCTAACTATAGAGGATTCTAAGCAATGCATGGAGGATTCTAAGCATTGAGGATTCTAAGCATTGAGGATGCTAAGCATTGATGATGCTAAGCATTGAGGATTCTAAGCATTGAGGATGGTAAGCATTGAGGATTCTAAGCATTGAGGATTCTAAGCAATGTAATGAGGATGCTAACCATTGAGGATGCTAAGTATTGAGGTTTCTAAGCATTAAGGACTCTGTGCATTGAGGTTTCTAAGCATTGAGGATCCTGAGCTTTGAGGATTCTAAGCTAAGCATTGAGGATGCTAAGCATTGAGGATGTTAAGCATTGAGGATGCTAAGCATTGAGGATTCTAAGCATTGAGGATGTTAAGCATTGAGGATGCTAAGCATTGAGGATTCTAAGCTATGCATTGAGGATTCTAAACATTGAGGATGTTAAGCATTGAAAATTCTAAGCATTGAGGTTTCTAATCTAGGCATTGAGGATTCTAAGCATTGAGGTTTCTAAGCTAAGCATTGAGGATGCTAAGCATTGAGGATGTTAAGCATTGAGGATGCTAAGCATTGAGGATGCTAAGCATTGAGGATTCTAAGCATTGAGGATTCTAAGCATTGAGGATTCTAAGCATTGAGAATTCTAAGCTAGGCATTGAGGATTCTAAGCATTGAGGATTCTAAGCATTGAGGTTTCTAAGCAAAGCATTGAGGTTTCTAAGCATTGAGGATTCTAAGCATTGAGGATTCTAAGCATTGAGGATGCTAAGCATTGAGGATGCTAAGCATTGAGGATTCTAAGCATTGAGGATTCTAAGCATTGAGGATGCTAAGCATTGAGGATGCTAAGCATTGAGGATTCTAAGCTTTGAGGATGCTAAGCATTGAGGATTCTAAGCATTGAGGATTCTAAGCTATGTAAAGAGGATGCTAAGCATTGAGGATTCTAAGTACTGAGGTTTCTAAGCTAAGCATTGAGGATGCGAAGCATTGAGGATTCTAACTATTGAGGATTCTAAGCAAAGCATTGAGGATTCTAAGCATTGAGGATGCTAAGCATTGAGGATGCTAAGCTTTGAGGATGCTAAGCATTGAGGATGCTAAGATTTGAGGATGCTAAGCATTGAGGCTTCTAAGCATTGAGGATGCTAAGCATTGAGGATTCTAAGCATTGAGGATGCTAAGCATTGAGGATGCTAAGCATTGAGGTTTCTATGCACCGAGGATTCTGAGCTTTGAGGATTCTAAGCTAAGCAATGAGGATTCTAAGCAATGAGGATGCTAAGCATTGAGGATGCTATGCATTGAGGATGCTAAGCATTGAGGATTCTAAGCATTGAGGATTCTAAGCTATGTAATGAGGATGCTAACCATTGAGGATTCTAAGTATTGAGGTTTCTAAGCTAAGCATTGAGGATGCGAAGCATTGAGGATTCTAAGCATTGAGGATTCTAAGCCAAGCATTCAGTTTTCTAATCTTTGAGGTTTCTAAGCATTAAGGCCTCTATGCATTGAGGTTTGTAAGCATTGAGGATCCTGAGCTTTGAGGATTCTAATCTAAGCATTGAGGATGCTAAGCATTGAGGATTCTAAGCATTGAGGATTCTAAGCTATGCATTGAGGATTCTAATCATTGAGGATGTTAAGCACTGAGGATTCTAAGCATTGAGGTTTCTAAGCTAAGCATTGAGGATTCTAAGCATTGAGGATTCTAAGCATTCAGGTTTCTATGCAGTGAGGATTCTAAGCTAAGCACTGAGGATGCTAAGTATTGAGGTTTCTAAGCATTAAGGACTCTGTGCATTGAGGTTTCTAAGCATTGAGGATTCTAAGCATTGAGGATTCTAAGCATTGAGGATTCTTAGCTAGGCATTGAGGATTCTAAGCATTGAGGATTCTAAGCGTTGAGGATTCTAAGCACCGAGGATTCTGAGCTTTGAGGATTCTAAGCTAAGCAATGAGGATTCTAAGCAATGAGGATGCTAAGCATTGAGGATGGTAAGCATTTAGGATTCTAAGCATTGAGGATACTAAGCAATGTAATGAGGATGCTAAACATTGAGGACGCTAAGTATTGAGGTTTCTAAGCATTAAGGACTCTGTGCATTGAGGTTTCTAAGCATTGAGGATCCTGAGCTTTGAGGATTCTAAGCTAAGCATTGAGGATGCTAAGCATTGAGGATTCTAAGCATTGAGGATTCTAAGCATTGAGGATTCTAAGAATTGAGGATTCTAAGCTATGCATTGAGGATTCTAAACATTGAGGATGTTAAGCATTGAAAATTCTAAGCATTGAGGTTTCTAATCTAGGCATTGAGGATTCTAAACATTGAGGATTCTAAGCATTGAGGATTCTAAGCTAAGCATTGAGGATGCTAAGCATTGAGGATGTTAAGCATTGAGGATGCTAAGCATTGAGGATGCTAAGCATTGAGGATTCTAAGCATTGAGGATTCTAAGCATTGAGGATTCTAAGCTAGGCATTGAGGATTCTAAGCATTGAGGATTCTAAGCATTGAGATTTCTAAGAAAAGCATTGAGGTTTCTAAGCATTGAGGATTCTAAGCATTGAGGATTCTAAGCATTGAGGATGCTAAGCATTGAGGATGCTAAGCATTGAGGATTCTAAGCATTGAGGATGCTAAGCATTGAGGATGCTAAGCATTGAGGATGCTAAGCATTGAGGATTCTAAGCTTTGAGGATGCTAAGCATTGAGGATTCTAAGCATTGAGGATTCTAAGCTATGTAATGAGGATGCTAAGCATTGAGGATTCTAAGTATTGAGGTTTCTAAGCTAAGCATTGAGGATTCGAAGCATTGAGGATTCTAACTATTGAGGATTCTAAGCAATGCATGGAGGATTCTAAGCATTGAGGATTCTAAGCATTGAGGATTGTAAGCATTGAGGATTCTAAGCAAAGCATTGAGGATTCTAAGCATTGAGGATGCTAAGCATTGAGGATGCTAAGCATTGAGGATGCTAAGCTTTGAGGATGCTAAGCATTGAGGATTCTAAGATTTGAGGATTCTAAGATTTGAGGATGCTAAGCATTGAGGATTCTAAGCATTGAGGATGCTAAGCATTGAGGATTCTAAGCATTGAGGATGCTAAGCATTGAGGATTCTAAGCTATGAGGATTCTAAGCCAAGCATTGAATTTTCTAATCTTTGAGGTTTCTAAGCATTAAGGCCTCTATGCATATAGGTTTGTAAGCATTGAGGATTCTAAGCAATGAGGTTTCAAACAATAAAATTTCTCAGCATTGAGGTTTGTAAGCATTGAGGATTCTAAGCTAAGCATAGAGCATACTAAGGATTGAGGATGCTAAGCATTGAGGTTTCTAAGCATTGGGGATTCTACGCGTTGAGGATGCTAAGCACTGAGGATTCTAAGCATTGAGGTTTCTAAGCAGTGAGGATTCTAAGCTAAGCACTGAGGATGCTAAGTATTGAGGTTTCTAAGCATTAAGGACTCTGTGCATTGAGGTTTCTATGCATTGAGGATCCTGAGCTTTGAGGATTCTAAGCGAAGCATTGAGGATGCTAAGCATTGAGGATGTTAAGCATTGAGGATGCTAAGCATTGAGGATGCTAAGCATTGAGATTTCTAAGCATTGAGGATTCTAAGCATTGAGGATTCTAAGCTAGGCATTGAGGATTCTAAGCATTGAGGATTCTAAGCATTGAGGTTTCTAAGCAAAGCATTGAGGTTTCTAAGCATTGATGATGCTAAGCATTGAGGATTCTAAGCATTGAGGATTCTAAGCTATGCATTGAGGATTCTAATCATTGAGGATGTTAAGCATTGAGCATTCTAAGCATTGAGGATTCTAAGCTAAGCACTGAGGATTCTAAGCATTGAGGATTCTAAGCATTCAGGTTTCTATGCAGTGAGGATTCTAAGCCAAGCACTGAGGATGCTAAGTATTGAGGTTTCTAAGCATTAAGGACTCTGTGCATTGAGGTTTCTAAGCATTGAGGATTCTAAGCATTGAGGATTCTTAGCTAGGCATTGAGGATTCTAAGCATTGAGGATGCTAAGCATTGAGGATTCTAAGCATTGAGGATGCTAAGCATTGAGGATGCTAAGCATTGAGGTTTCTATGCACCGAGGATTCTGAGCTTTGAGGATTCTAAGCTAAGCAATGAGGATTCTAAGCAATGAGGATGCTAAGCATTGAGGATGCTAAGCATTGAGGATGCTAAGCATTGAGGATTCTAAGCATTGAGGATTCTAAGAGAGGCATGGAGGATGCTAAGCATTGAGGATTCTAAGCATTGAGGATTCTAAGCAAAGCATTCAGGATGCTAAGCACTGAGGATGCTAAGCATTGAGGATGCTAACCATTAAGGATTCTAAGCATTGAGGATGCTAAGCATTGAGGATTCTAAGCATTGAGGATGATAAACATTGAGGATGCTAAGCATTGAGGATGCTAAGCATTGAGGATTATAAGCATTGAGGATTATAAGCTTTGAGGATGCTAAGCATTGAGGATTCTAAGCACTGAGGATGCTAAGCATTGAGGATGCTAAGCATTGAGGATTCTAAGCATTGAGGATGCTAAGCATTGAGGATGCTAAGCATTGAGGATTCTAAGCATTGAGGATTCTAAGTTATGTAATGAGGATGCTAAGCATTGAGGATTCTAACTATAGAGGATTCTAAGCAATGCATGGAGGATTCTAAGCATTGAGGATTCTAAGCATTGAGGATGCTAAGCATTGATGATGCTAAGCATTGAGGATTCTAAGCATTGAGGATGGTAAGCATTGAGGATTCTAAGCATTGAGGATTCTAAGCAATGTAATGAGGATGCTAACCATTGAGGATGCTAAGTATTGAGGTTTCTAAGCATTAAGGACTCTGTGCATTGACGTTTCTAAGCATTGAGGATCCAGAGCTTTGAGGATTCTACGCTAAGCATTGAGGATGCTAAGCATTGAGGATGTTAAGCATTGAGGATTCTAAGCATTGAGGATTCTAAGCATTGAGGATTCTAAGAATTGAGGATTCTAAGCTATGCATTGAGGATTCTAAACATTGAGGATGTTAAGCATTGAAAATTCTAAGCATTGAGGTTTCTAATCTAGGCATTGAGGATTCTAAGCATTGAGGTTTCTAAGCTAAGCATTGAGGATTCTAAGCATTGAGGATTCTAAGCATTGAGGATTCTAAGCATTGAGGATTCTAAGCTAGGCATTGAGGATTCTAAGCATTGAGGATTCGAAGCATTGAGGATGCTAAGCATTGAGGATGCTAAGCATTGAGGATTCTAAGCATTGAGGATGCTAAGCATTGAGGATGCTAAGCATTGAGGATGCTAAGCATTGAGGATTCTAAGCTTTGAGGATGCTAAGCATTGAGGATTCTAAGCACTGAGGATTCTAAGCTATGTAATGAGGATGCTAAGCATTGAGGATTCTAAGTACTGAGGTTTCTAAGCTAAGCATTGAGGATGCGAAGCATTGAGGATTCTAACTATTGAGGATTCTAAGCAAAGCATTGAGGATTCTAAGCATTGAGGATGCTAAGCATTGAGGATGCTAAGCTTTGAGGATGCTAAGCATTGAGGATGCTAAGATTTGAGGATGCTAAGCATTGAGGCTTCTAAGCATTGAGGATGCTAAGCATTGAGGATTCTAAGCATTGAGGATGCTAAGCATTGAGGATGCTAAGCATTGAGGTTTCTATGCACCGAGGATTCTGAGCTTTGAGGATTGTAAGCTAAGCAATGAGGATTCTAAGCAATGAGGATGCTAAGCATTGAGGATGCTAAGCATTGAGGATGCTAAG
The DNA here is from genome assembly GCF_054131305.1 of Coturnix japonica. Taxonomy (NCBI): domain Eukaryota; kingdom Metazoa; phylum Chordata; class Aves; order Galliformes; family Phasianidae; genus Coturnix; species Coturnix japonica. The sequence continues at coordinate 1,361,674 of NW_028188943.1, read as the reverse complement.
CATTGAGGATTCTAAGCATTGAGGATTCTAAGCTATGTAATGAGGATGCTAACCATTGAGGATTCTAAGTATTGAGGTTTCTAAGCTAAGCATTGAGGATGCGAAGCATTGAGGATTCTAAGCATTGAGGATTCTAAGCCAAGCATTCAGTTTTCTAATCTTTGAGGTTTCTAAGCATTAAGGCCTCTATGCATTGAGGTTTGTAAGCATTGAGGATCCTGAGCTTTGAGGATTCTAAGCTAAGCATTGAGGATGCTAAGCATTGAGGATTCTAAGCATTGAGGATTCTAAGCTATGCATTGAGGATTCTAATCATTGAGGATGTTAAGCATTGAGGATTCTAAGCATTGAGGTTTCTAAGCTAAGCATTGAGGATTCTAAGCATTGAGGATTCTAAGCATTCAGGTTTCTATGCAGTGAGGATTCTAAGCTAAGCACTGAGGATGCTAAGTATTGAGGTTTCTAAGCATTAAGGACTCTGTGCATTGAGGTTTCTAAGCATTGAGGATTCTAAGCATTGAGGATTCTAAGCATTGAGGATTCTTAGCTAGGCATTGAGGATTCTAAGCATTGAGGATTCTAAGCGTTGAGGATTCTAAGCATTGAGGATTCTAATCATTGAGGATGCTAAGCATTGAGGTTTCTATGCACAGAGGATTCTGAGCTTTGAGGATTCTAAGCTAAGCAATGAGGATTCTAAGCAATGAGGATGCTAAGCATTGAGGATGGTAAGCATTTAGGATTCTAAGCATTGAGGATACTAAGCAATGTAATGAGGATGCTAACCATTGAGGATGCTAAGTATTGAGGTTTCTAAGCATTAAGGACTCTGTGCATTGAGGTTTCTAAGCATTGAGGATCCTGAGCTTTGAGGATTCTAAGCTAAGCATTGAGGATGCTAAACATTGAGGATTCTAAGCATTGAGGATGCTAAGCATTGAGGATTCTAAGCATTGAGGTTTCTAAGCATTGAGGATTATAAGAATTGAGGATTCTAAGCTATGCATTGAGGATTCTAAACATTGAGGATGTTAAGCATTGAAAATTCTAAGCATTGAGGTTTCTAATCTAGGCATTGAGGATTCTAAACTTTGAGGATTCTAAGCATTGAGGATTCTAAGCTAAGCATTGAGGATGCTAAGCATTGAGGATGTTAAGCATTGAGGATGCTAAGCATTGAGGATGCTAAGCATTGAGGATTCTAAGCATTGAGGATTCTAAGCATTGAGGATTCTAAGCTAGGCATTGAGGATTCTAAGCATTGAGGATTCTAAGCATTGAGGTTTCTAAGCAAAGCATTGAGGTTTCTAAGCATTGAGGATTCTAAGCATTGAGGATTCTAAGCATTGAGGATGCTAAGCATTGAGGATGCTAAGCATTGAGGATTCTAAGCATTGAGGATGCTAAGCATTGAGGATGCTAAGCATTGAGGATGCTAAGCATTGAGGATTCTAAGCTTTGAGGATGCTAAGCATTGAGGATTCTAAGCATTGAGGATTTTAAGCTATGTAATGAGGTTGCTAAGCATTGAGGATTCTAAGTATTGAGGTTTCTAAGCTAAGCATTGAGGATTCGAAGCATTGAGGATTCTAACTATTGAGGATTCTAAGCAATGCATGGAGGATTCTAAGCATTGAGGATTCTAAGCATTGAGGATTGTAAGCATTGAGGTTTCTAAGCAAAGCATTGAGGATTCTAAGCATTGAGGATGCTAAGCATTGAGGATGCTAAGCATTGAGGATGCTAAGCTTTGAGAATGCTAAGCATTGAGTATTCTAAGATTTGAGGATGCTAAGCATTGAGGATTCTAAGCATTGAGGATGCTAAGCATTGAGGATTCTAAGCATTGAGGATGCTAAGCATTGAGGATGCTAAGCATTGAGGTTTCTATGCACCGAGGATTCTGAGCTTTGAGGATTCTAAGCTAAGCAATGAGGATTCTAAGCAATGAGGATGCTAAGCATTGAGGATGCTAAGCATTGAGGATGCTAAGCATTGAGGATTCTAAGCATTGAGGATTCTAAGCTATGTAATGAGGATGCTAACCATTGAGGATTCTAAGTATTGAGGTTTCTAAGCTAAGCATTGAGGATGCGAAGCATTGAGGATTCTAAGCATTGAGGATTCTAAGCCAAGCATTCAGTTTTCTAATCTTTGAGGTTTCTAAGCATTAAGGCCTCTATGCATTGAGGTTTGTAAGCATTGAGGATCCTGAGCTTTGAGGATTCTAAGCTAAGCATTGAGGATGCTAAGCATTGAGGATTCTAAGCATTGAGGATTCTAAGCTATGCATTGAGGATTCTAATCATTGAGGATGTTAAGCATTGAGGATTCTAAGCATTGAGGTTTCTAAGCTAAGCATTGAGGATTCTAAGCATTGAGGATTCTAAGCATTCAGGTTTCTATGCAGTGAGGATTCTAAGCTAAGCACTGAGGATGCTAAGTATTGAGGTTTCTAAGCATTAGGGACTCTGTGCATTGAGGTTTCTAAGCATTGAGGATTCTAAGCATTGAGGATTCTAAGCATTGAGGATTCTTAGCTAGGCATTGAGGATTCTAAGCATTGAGGATTCTAAGCGTTGAGGATTCTAAGCATTGAGGATTCTAATCATTGAGGATGCTAAGCATTGAGGTTTCTATGCACAGAGGAAATCTGAGCTTTGAGGATTCTAAGCTAAGCAATGAGGATTCTAAGCAATGAGGATGCTAAGCATTGAGGATGGTAAGCATTTAGGATTCTAAGCATTGAGGATACTAAGCAATGTAATGAGGATGCTAACCATTGAGGATGCTAAGTATTGAGGTTTCTAAGCATTAAGGACTCTGTGCATTGAGGTTTCTAAGCATTGAGGATCCTGAGCTTTGAGGATTCTAAGCTAAGCATTGAGGATGCTAAACATTGAGGATTCTAAGCATTGAGGATGCTAAGCATTGAGGATTCTAAGCATTGAGGTTTCTAAGCATTGAGGATTATAAGAATTGAGGATTCTAAGCTATGCATTGAGGATTCTAAACATTGAGGATGTTAAGCATTGAAAATTCTAAGCATTGAGGTTTCTAATCTAGGCATTGAGGATTCTAAACATTGAGGATTCTAAGCATTGAGGATTCTAAGCTAAGCATTGAGGATGCTAAGCATTGAGGATGTTAAGCATTGAGGATGCTAAGCATTGAGGATGCTAAGCATTGAGGATTCTAAGCATTGAGGATTCTAAGCATTGAGGATTCTAAGCTAGGCATTGAGGATTCTAAGCATTGAGGATTCTAAGCATTGAGGTTTCTAAGCAAAGCATTGAGGTTTCTAAGCATTGAGGATTCTAAGCATTGAGGATTCTAAGCATTGAGGATGCTAAGCATTGAGGATGCTAAGCATTGAGGATTCTAAGCATTGAGGATGCTAAGCATTGAGGATGCTAAGCATTGAGGATGCTAAGCATTGAGGATTCTAAGCTTTGAGGATGCTAAGCATTGAGGATTCTAAGCATTGAGGATTCTAAGCTATGTAATGAGGTTGCTAAGCATTGAGGATTCTAAGTATTGAGGTTTCTAAGCTAAGCATTGAGGATTCGAAGCATTGAGGATTCTAACTATTGAGGATTCTAAGCAATGCATGGAGGATTCTAAGCATTGAGGATTCTAAGCATTGAGGATTGTAAGCATTGAGGTTTCTAAGCAAAGCATTGAGGATTCTAAGCATTGAGGATGCTAAGCATTGAGGATGCTAAGCATTGAGGATGCTAAGCTTTGAGAATGCTAAGCATTGAGTATTCTAAGATTTGAGGATGCTAAGCATTGAGGATTCTAAGCATTGAGGATGCTAAGCATTGAGGATTCTAAGCATTGAGGATGCTAAGCATTGAGGATGCTAAGCATTGAGGTTTCTATGCACCGAGGATTCTGAGCTTTGAGGATTCTAAGCTAAGCAATGAGGATTCTAAGCAATGAGGATGCTAAGCATTGAGGATGCTAAGCATTGAGGATGCTAAGCATTGAGGATTCTAAGCATTGAGGATTCTAAGCTATGTAATGAGGATGCTAACCATTGAGGATTCTAAGTATTGAGGTTTCTAAGCTAAGCATTGAGGATGCGAAGCATTGAGGATTCTAAGCATTGAGGATTCTAAGCCAAGCATTCAGTTTTCTAATCTTTGAGGTTTCTAAGCATTAAGGCCTCTATGCATTGAGGTTTGTAAGCATTGAGGATCCTGAGCTTTGAGGATTCTAAGCTAAGCATTGAGGATGCTAAGCATTGAGGATTCTAAGCATTGAGGGTTCTAAGTTATGCATTGAGGATTCTAATCATTGAGGATGTTAAGCATTGAGGATTCTAAGCATTGAGGATTCTAAGCATTCAGGTTTCTATGCAGTGAGGATTCTGAGCTAAGCACTGAGGATGCTAAGTATTGAGGTTTCTAAGCATTAAGGACTCTGTGCATTGAGGTTTCTACGCATTGAGGATTCTAAGCATTGAGGATTCTAAGCATTGAGGATTCTTAGCTAGGCATTGAGGATTCTAAGCATTGAGGATTCTAAGCCAAGCATTGAGTTTTCTAATCTTTGAGGTTTCTAAACATTAAGGCCTCTATGCACTGAGGTTTGAAAGCATTAGGGATGCTAAGCATTGAGGTTTCAGAGCAATAAAATTTCTAAGCAATGGGGATTCTACGCATTGAGGTTTCTAAGCAATGCATGGAGGATGCTAAGCATTGAGGTTCCTAAGCAGTGAGGATTCTGAGCTTTGAGGATTCTAAGCTAAGCAATGAGTATGCTAAGCAATGAGGATGCTAAGCATTGAGGATGCTAAGCATTGAGGATTTTAAGCATTGAGGATTCTAAGCATTGAGGATTCTAAGAGAGGCATGGAGGATGCTAAGCATTGAGGATTCTATGCATTGAGGATTCTAAGCAAAGCATTTAGGATGCTAAGCATTGAGGATGCTAAGCATTGAGGATGCTAACCATTAAGGATTCTAAGCATTGAGGATGCTAAGCATTGAGGATTCTAAGCATTGAGGATGATAAACATTGAGGATGCTAAGCATTGAGGATGCTAAGCATTGAGGATTATAAGCATTGAGGATTATAAGCTTTGAGGATGCTAAGCATTGAGGATTCTAAGCATTGAGGATGCTAAGCATTGAGGATGCTAAGCATTGATGATTCTAAGCATTGAGGATGCTAAGCATTGAGGATGCTAAGCATTGAGGATTCTAAGCATTGAGGATTCTAAGCTATGTAATGAGGATGCTAAGCATTGAGGATTCTAACTATTGAGGATTCTAAGCAATGCATGGAGGATTCTAAGCATTGAGGATTCTAAGCATTGAGGATGCTAAGCATTGATGATGCTAAGCATTGAGGATTCTAAGCATTGAGGATGCTAAGCATTGAGGATGCTAAGCATTGAGGTTTCTAAGCACCGAGGATTCTAAGCTAAGCATTGAGGATGCTAAGCATTGAGGATGCTAAGCATTGAGGATTCTAAACATTGAGGATTCTAAGCTATGTAATGAGGATGCTAAGCATTGAGGATTCTATGTATTGAGGTTTCTAAGCTAAGCACTGAGGATGCGAAGCATTGAGGATTCTAAGCTATGTAATGAGGATGCTAAGCATTGAGGATTCTAAGTATTGAGGTTTCTAAGCTAAGCATTGAGGATGCGAAGCAATGAGGATTCTAACTATTGAGGATTCTAAGCAATGCATGGAGGATTCTAAGCATTGAGGATTCTAAGCTATGAGGATTCTAAGCCAAGCACTGAATTTTCTAATCTTTGAGGTTTCTAAGCATTCAGGCCTCTATGCATTGAGGTTTGTAAGCATTGAGGATTCTAAGCAATGAGGTTTCAAACAATAAAATTTCTCAGCATTGAGGTTTGTAAGCATTGAGGATTCTAAGCATTGAGGATTCTAAGCTAAGCATAGAGCATACTAAGGATTGAGGATGCTAAGCAGTGAGGTTTCTAAGCATTGGGGATTCTACGCGTTGAGGATGCTAAGCACTGAGGATTCTAAGCACTGAGGTTTCTAAGCAGTGACGATTCTAAGCTAAGCACTGAGGATGCAAAGTATTGAGGTTTCTAAGCATTAAGGACTCTGTGCATTGAGGTTTCTAAGCATCGAGGATTCTAAGCATTGAAAATTCTAAGCATTGAGGATTCTAAGCATTGAGGATTCTAAGCTAGGCATTGACGATTCTAAGCATTGAGGATGCTAAGCATTGAAGATGCTAAGCATTGAGGATGCTAAGCATTGAGGATGCTAAGCATTGAGGATTCTAAGCTTTTAGGATGCTAAGCATTGAAGATGCTAAGCATTGAGGTTTCTATGCACAGAGGATTCTGAGCTTTGAGGAGTCTAAGCTAAGCAATGAGGATGCTAAGCATTGAGGATGCTAAGCATTGAGGATTCTAAGCATTGAGGATTCTAAGCTATGTAATGAGGATGCTAACCATTGAGGATTCTAAGTATTGAGGGTTCTAAGGTAAGCATTGAGGATGCGAAGCATTGAGGATTCTAAGCATTGAGGATTCTAAGCCAAGCATTCAGTTTTCTAATCTTTGAGGTTTCTAAGCATTAAGGCCTTTATGCATTGAGGTTTGTAAGCATTGAGAATCCTGAGCTTGGAGGATTCTAAGCTAAGCATTGAGGATGCTAAGCATTGAGGATTCTAAGCATTGAGGATTCTAAGCATTGAGGATTCTAAGCTATGCATTGAGGATTCTAAACATTGAGGATTTTAAGCATTGAGGATTCTAAACATTGAGGATTTTAAGCATTGAGGATTCTAAGCATTGAGGTTTCTAAGCTAAGCATTGAGGATTCTAAGCATTGAGGATTCTTTGCATTCAGGTTTCTATGCAGTGAGGATTCTAAGCTAAGCACTGAGGATGCTAAGTATTGAGGTTTCTAAGCATTAGGGACTCTGTGCATTGAGGTTTCTAAGCATTGAGGATTCTAAGCATTGAGGATTCTAAGCATTGGGGATTCTTAGCTAGGCATTGAGGATTCTAAGCATTGAGGATTCTAAGCCAAGCATTGAATTTTCTAATCTTTCAGGTTTCTAAGCATTAAGGACTCTATGCATTGAGGTTTGTAAGCATTGAGGATTCTAAGCAATGAGGTTTCAAACAATAAAATTTCTCAGCATTGATGTTTGTAAGCATTGAGGATTCTAAGCATTGAGGATTCTTAGCTAAGCATAGAGCATACTAAGGATTGAGTATGCTATGCATTGAGGTTTCTAAGCATTGGGGATTCTACGCGTTGAGGATGCTAAGCATTGAGGATTCTAAGCATTGAGGTTTCTAAGCAGTGAGGATTCTAAGCTAAGCACTGAGGATTCTAAGCATTGAGGATGCTAAGCATTGAGGATGCTAAGCATTGAGGATTCTAATCATTGAGGATTCTATGAATTGAGGATTCTAAGCATTGAGGATTCTAAACTATGCATTGAGGATTCTAAACATTGAGGATGTTAAGCATTGAGGATACTAAGCATTGAGGTTTCTAAGCATTCAGGTTTCTAAGCAGTGAGGATTCTAAGCTAAGCACTGAGGATACTAAGTATTGAGGTTTCTAAGCATTAAGGACTCTGTGCATTGAGGATTCTAAGCATTGAGGATTCTAAGCATTGAGGATTCTAAGCGTTGAGGATTCTAAGCATTGAGGATTCTAATCATTGAGGATGCTAAGCATTGAGGTTTCTATGCACCGAGAATTCTGAGCTTTGAGGATTCTAAGCTAAGCAATGAGGATTCTAAGCAATGAGAATGCTAAGCATTGAGGATGGTATGCATTGAGGATTCTAAGCATTGAGGATTCTAAGCAATGTAATGAGGATGCTAACCATTGAGGATGCTAAGTATTGAGGTTTCTAAGCATTAAGGAATCTGTGCATTGACGTTTCTAAGCATTGAGGATCCTGAGCTTTGAGGATTCTAAGCTAAGCATTGAGGATGCTAACCATTGAGGATTCTAAGCATTGAGGACGCTAAGCATTGAGGATTCTAAGCATTGAGGATTCTAAGCATTGAGGATTCTAAGAATTGAGGATTCTAAGCTATGCATTGAGGATTCTAAACATTGAGGATGTTAAGCATTGAAAATTCTAAGCATTGAGGTTTCTAAGCTAAGCAATGAGGATTCTAAGCATTGAGGATTCTAAGCATTCAGGTTTCTAAGCAGTGAGGATTCTAAGCTAAGCACTGATGATGCTAAGTATTGAGGTTTCTAAGCATTAAGGACTCTGTGCATTGAGCTTTCTAAGCATTGAGGATTCTAAGCATTGAGGATTCTAAGCATTGAGGATTCTCAGCATTGAGGATTCTAAGCTAGGCATTGTGGATTCTAAGCATTGAGGATGCTAAGCATTGAGGATGCTAAGCATTGAGGATTCTAAGCATTGAGGATTCTAAGCATTGAGGATTCTAAGAATTGAGGATACTAAGCTATGCATTGAGGATTCTAAACATTGAGGATGTTAAGCATTGAAAATTCTAAGCATTGAGGTTTCTAAGCTAAGCATTGAGGATTCTAAGCATTGAGGATTCTAAGCATTCAGGTTTCTAAGCAGTGAGGATTCTAAGCTAAGCACTGATGATGCTAAGTATTGAGGTTTCTAAGCATTAAGGACTCTGTGCATTGAGATTTCTAAGCATTGAGGATTCTAAGCATTGAGGATTCTAAGCATTGAGGATTCTCAGCATTGAGGATTCTAAGCTAGGCATTGTGGATTCTAAGCATTGAGGATGCTAAGCATTGAGGATGCTAATCTTTGAGGATTCTAAGCATTGAGGATTCTAAGCATTGAGGATTCTAAGCATTGAGGATGCTAAGCATTGAGGATTCTAACTATTGAGGATTCTAAGCAATGCATGGAGGATGCTAAGCATTGAGGATTCTAAGCATTGGGGATTCTAAGCATTGAGGATTCTAACCCAAGCATTGATTTTTCTAATCTTTGAGGTTTCTAAGCATTAAGACATCTATGCATTTAGGTTTGTAAGCATTTGGGATGCTAAGAAATGAGGTTTCAAATAATAAAATTTCTCAGCATTGAGGTTTGTAAGCATTGAGGATTCTAAGCATTGAGGATTCTAAGCTAAGCATAGAGCATACTAACAATTGAGGATGCTAAACATTGAGGTTTCTAAGCATTGGGCATTCTACGCGTTGAGGATGCTATGCACTGAGGATTCTAAGCATTGAGGTTTCTAAGCAAAGGATTCTAAGCTAAGCACTGAGGATGCTAAGTATTGAGGTTTCTAAGCATTAAGGACTCTGTGCATTGAGGTTTCTAAGCATTGAGGATCCTGAGCTTTGGGGATTCTAAGCTATGCATTGAGGATGCTAAGCATTGAGGATTCTAAGCATTGAGGATTCTAAGCATTGAGGATTCTAAGCATTCAGGTTTCTAAGCAGTGAGGATTCTAAGCTAAGCACTGAGGATGCTAAGTATTGAGGTTTCTAAGCATTAAGGACTCTGTGCATTGAGGATTCTAAGCATTGAGGATTCTAAGCATTGAGGATTCTAAGCACTGAGGATTCTAAGCTGAGCGTTGAGGATTCTAAGCATTGAGAATTCTAAGCCAAGCACTGAGTTTTCTAATCTTTGAGGTTTCTAAGCATTAAGGCCTCTATTCATTGAGGTTTGTAAGCATTTGGGATGCTAAGCATTGTGGTTTCAAAGCAATGAAATTTCTCAGCATTGAGGATTCTAAGCTATGAGGATTCTAGGCATTGAGGTTTCTAAGCAGTGCGTGGAGGATGCTAAGCATCGAGGATTCTAAGCACTGAGGATTCCAAGCTAAGCATAGTGCATACTAAGGATTGAGGATGCTAAGCATTGAGGTTTCTAAGCATTGGGGATTCTACGCATTGAGGATGCTAAGCACTGAGGATTATAAGCGTGGAGGTTTCTAAGAAGTGAGGATTCTAAACTAAGCTCTGAGGATGCTAAGTATTGAGTTTTCTAAGCATTAAGGACTCTGTGCATTGAGGTTTTTAAGCATTGAGGATCCTGAGCTTTGAGGATTCTAAGCTAAGCATTGAGGATGCTAAGCATTGAGGATTCTAAGCATTCAGGATTCTAAGCTATGCATTGAAGATTCTAAGCAATGAGGATTCTAAGTATTGACGATTCTAAGCTCTGCTGTGAGGATGCAACACGTTGAGGTTTCTAAGCATTAAGGGCTCTAATCATGGGGGATTCTAAGCACTGAGGATTCTAACCATTGAAGATTCTACGTTGAGCATTTAGGTTTCTAAGCAATGAGGTTTCTAAGCATTGAGGATTCCAAGCATTGAGGTTTCTAAGCTTGGCATTGAGTATTCTAAGTATTGAGGTTTCTCAGTGTTGAGGATTCTAAGCATTGAGGATTCTAAGCAGTGAGGATTCTAAGCAGTGAGGATTCTAAGCATTGAGGATTCTAAGCATTGAGGATTCTAAGCGAAGCATAGAGCATACTAAGGATTGAGGATGCTAAGCATTGAGGTTTCTAAGCATTGGGGATTCTACGCGTTGAGGATGCTAAGCACTGAGGATTCTAAGCATTGACGTATCTAAGCTAAGCATTGAGGATTCTAAGCATTCAGGTTTCTAAGCAGTAAGGATTCTGAGCTAAGCACTGAGGATGCTACGTATTGAGGTTTCTAAGCATTAAGGACTCTGTGCATTAAGGTTTCTAATCAGTGAGGATTCTAATCATTGAGGATTCTAAGCATTGAGGATTCTAAGCATTGGGGATTCTAGGCCAAGCACTGAGTTTTCTAATCTTTGAGGTTTCTAAACATTAAGGCCTCTATGCACTGAGGTTTGTAAGCATTAGGGATGCTAAGCATTGAGGTTTCAGAGCAATAAAATTTCTAAGCAATGATGGTTCTACGCATTGAGGTTTCTATACAATGCATGGAGGATGCTAAGCATTGAGGTTCCTAAGCAGTGAGGATTCTGAGCTTTGAGGATTCTAAGCTAAGCATTGAGGATGCTAAGCATTGAGGATGCTAAGCATTGAGGATTCTAAGCATTGTGGTTTCTAAGCTAAGCATTGAGGATGCGAAGCATTGAGGATTCTAACTATTGAGGATTCTAAGCAATGCATGGAGGATGCTAAGCATTGAGGATTCTAAGCATTGAGGATTCTAAGCATTGAGGATTTTAAGCATTGAGGATTCTAAGCATTGAGGATGCTAAGTATTGAGGTTTCTAAGCATTAAGGACTCTGAGCATTGAGATTTGTAAGCATTTGGGATGCTAAGCAATGAGGTTTCAAACAATAAAATTTCTCAGCATTGAGGTTTGTAAGCATTGAGGATTCTAAGCATTGAGGATTCTAAGCTAAGCATAGAGCATACTAAGGATTGAGGATGCTAAGCATTGAGGTTTCTAAGCATTGGGCATTCTACGCGTGGAGGATGCTAAGCACTGAGGATTCTAAGTACTGAGGTTTCTAAGCATTAAGGACTCTGTGCATTGAGGTTTCTAAGCATTGAGGATCCTGAGCTTTGAGGATTCTAAGATATGCATTGAGGATGCTAAGGATTGAGGATGCTAAGCATTGAGGATGCTAAGCATTGAGGTTTCTAATCTTAGCATTGAGGATTCTAAGCATTCAGGTTTCTAAGCAGTGAGGATTCTAAGCTAAGCTCTGAGGATGCTAAGTATTGAGGTTTCTAAGCAATAAGGACTCTGTGCATTGAGGATTCTAAGCATTGAGGATTCTAAGCAGTGAGGATTCTAAGCAGTGAGGATTCTAAGCATTGAGGATTCTAAGCATTGAGGATTCTAAGCATTGAGGTTTCTAAGCGAAGCATTGAGGATGCTAAGCATTGAGGATGCTAAGCATTGAGGATTCTAATCATTGAGGATGCTAAGCATTGAGGATGCTAAGCATTGAGGATGCTAAGCATTGAGGATTCTAAGCATTGTGTATTCTCAGCTCTGCATTGAGGATTCTAAACATTGAGGATGTTAAGCATTGTGGATTCTAAGCATTGAGTTTTCTAAGCTAAGCATTGAGGATGCTAAGCATTGAGGATGCTAAGCATTGAGGATTCTAACTATTGAGGATTCTAAGCAATGCATGGAGGATGCTAAGCACTGAGGATTCTAAGCTATGCATAGAGGATTCTAAGCATTGAGGATTCTAAGCCAAGCATTGAGTTTTCTAATCTTTGATGATTCTAAGCATTAAGGCCTCTATGCATTGAGGTTTGTAAGCATTTGGGATGCTAAGAAATGAGGTTTCAAACAATAAAATTTCTCAGCATTGAGGTTTGTAAGCATTGAGGATTCTAAGCATTGAGGATTCTAAGCTAAGCATAGAGCATACTAAGGATTGAGGATGCTAAGCATTGAGGTTTCTAAGCATTGGGGATTCTACGCATTTGAGGATGCTAAGCACTGAGGATTCTAAGCATTGAGGTTTCTAAGCAGTGAGGATTCTAAGCTAAGCACTGAGGATGCTATGTATTGAGGTTTCTAAGCATTAAGGACTCTGTGCATTGAGATTTCTAAGCATTGAGGATCCTGAGCTTTGAGGATTCTAAGATATGCATTGAGGATGCTAAGCATTGAGGATGCTAAGCATTTAGGATGTTAAGCATTGAGGACTCTAAGCATTGAGGATTCTCAGCTATGCATTGAGAATTCTAAACATTGAGGATGTTAAGCATTGAGGATTCTAAGCATTTAGTTTTCTAAGCTAAGCATTGAGGATGCTAAGCATTGAGGATGCTAAGCATTGAGGATTCTAAGCATTGAGGATTCTAAGCACTGAGGTTTCTAAGCAAAGCATTGAGGATTCTAAGCATTATGGATGCTAAGCATTGAGGATGCTAAGCATTGAGGATGCTAAGCATTCAGGATTCTAAGCATTGAGGATTCAAAGCATTGAGGATGCTAAGCATTGAGGATGCTAAGCATTGAGGATGTTAAGCATTGAGGATTCTAAGCTTTGAGGATGCTAAGCATTGAGGATTCTAAGCATTGAGGATTCTAAGCATTGAGGATTCTAAGCATTGAGGATGCTAAGCATTGAAAATGCTAAGCATTGAGGTTTCTAAGCACCAAGGATTCTGAGCTTTGAGGATTCTATGCTAAGCAATGAGGATGCTAAGCAATGAGGATGCTAAGCATTGAGGATGCTATGCATTGAGGATGCTAAGCATTGAGGATTCTAAGCATTGAGGATTATAAACTATGTAATGAGGATGCTAAGCATTGAGGATTCTAAGTATTGAGGTTTCTAAGCTAAGCATTGAGGATGCGAAGCATTGAGTATTCTAACTATTGAGGATTCTAAGCAATGCATGGAGGATTCTAAGCATTGAGGATTCTAAGCATTGAGGATTCTAAGCCAAGCATTGAGTTTTCTAATCTTTGAGGTTTCTAAGCATTAAGGCCTCTATGCATTGAGGTTTGTAAGCATTGAAAATTCTAAGCAATGAGGTTTCAAACAATAAAATTTCTCAGCATTGAGGTTTGTAAGCATTGAGGATTCTAAGCACTGAGGATTCTAAGCATTGAGTTTTCCAAGCAGTGAGGATTCTAAGCTAAGCACTGAGGATGCTAAGTGTTGAGGTTTCTAAGCATTAAGGACTCTGTGCATTGAGGATTCTAAGCATTGAGGATTCTAAGCATTGAGGATTCTAAGCAGTGAGGATTATAAGCAGTGAGGATTCTAAGCAATGAGGATTCTAAGCATTGAGGATTCTAAGCATTGAGGTTTCTAAGCGAAGCATTGAGGATGCTAAGCATTGAGGATGCTAAGCATTGAGGATGCTAAGCATTGAGGTTTCTAAGCTTAGCATTGAGGATTCTAAGCATTGAGGATTCTAAGCATTCAGGTTTCTAAGCTGTGAGGATTCTAAGCTAAGCAATGAGGATGCTAATTATTGAGGTTTCTAAGCATTAAGGACTCTGTGCATTGAGGTTTCAAAGCAGTGAGGATTCTAAGCAGTGAGGATTCTAAGCAGTGAGGATTCTAAGCAGTGAGGATTCTAAGCTTTGAGTATTCTAAGCTAGGCATTGAGGATTCTAAGCATTGAGGATGCTAAGCATTGAGGATGCTAAGCATTGAGGATTCTAAGCAATAAAATTTCTAAGCAATGAGGATTCTACGCATTGAGGATTCTAAGCATTGAGGATGCTAAGCATTGAGGATGCTAAGCATTGAGGATGCTTTAGCATTGAGGATTCTAAGCACTGAGGATGCTAAGCAATGAGGATGCTAAGCAATGAGGGTGCCAAGCATTGAGGATGCTAAGCATTGAGGTTTCTAAGCTCAGCATTGAGGATTCTAAGCATTGACGATTCTAAGCTATGCATTGAGGATGCTAAGCATTGAGGATGCGAAGCCTTGAGGTTTCTAAGCTCAGCATTGAGGATTCTAAGCATTGAGGATTCTAAGCCTTCTGGTTTCTAAGCAGTGAGGATTCTAAGCTAAGCACTGAGGATGCTAAGTATTGAGGTTTCTAAGCATTAAGTACTCTGTGCATTGTGGTTTCTAAGCATTGAGGATCCTGAGCTTTGAGGATTCTAAGATATGCATTGAGGATGCTAAGGATTGAGGATGCTAAGCATTGAGGATGCTAAGAATTTAGGATTCTAAGCATTGAGGATTCTAAGCATTGAGGATTCTAAGCAATGAGGATGCTAAGCATTGAGGATGCTAAGCATTGAGGATTCTAAGCATTGAGGATTCTAAGCCAAGCATTGAGGTTTCTAATCTTTGAGGTTTCTAAACATTAAGGCCTCTATGCACTGAGGTTTGTAAGCATTAGGGATGCTAAGCATTGAGGTTTCAGAGCAATAAAATTTCTAAGCAATGAGGATTCTACGCATTGAGGTTTCTAAGCAATGCATGGAGGATGCTAAGCATTGAGGTTCCTATGCAGTGAGGATTCTGAGCTTTGAGGATTCGAAGCTAAGCAATGAGGATGCTAAGCAATGAGGATGCTAAGCAATGAGGATGCTAAGCATTGAGGATGCTAAGCATTGAGGATTCTAAGCATTGATGTTTCTAAGCTAATCATTGAGGATGCGAAGCATTGAGGAGTCTAACTATTGAGGATTCTAAGCAATGCATGGAGGATTCTAAGCATTGAGGACTCTAAGCATTGAGGATTCTAAGCAGTGAGGATTCTAATCTAAGCATTGAGGATTCTAAGCATTGAGGATTCTAAGCTATGCATGGAGGATTCTAAGCATTGAGGATTCTAAGCATTGAGGATTCTAAGCCAAGCATTGAGTTTTCTAATCTGTGAGGTTTCTATGCATTAAGGCCTCTATGCATTGAGGTTTGTAAGCAATTGGGATGCTAAGCAATGAGGTTTCAAACAATAAAATTTCTCAGCATTGAGGTTTGTAAGCATTGAGGATTCTAAGCCTTGAGGATTCTAAGCTAAGCATAGAGCATACTAAGGATTGAGGATGCTAAGCATTGAGGATTCTACGCGTTGAGGATGCTAAGCACTGAGGATTCTAAGCATTGAGATTTCTAAGCAGTGAGGATTCTAGGCTAAGCACTGAGGATGCTAAGTATTGAGGTTTCTAAGCATTAAGGACTCTGTGCATTGAGGATTCTAAGCATTGAGGATTCTAAGCATTGAGGATTCTAAGCATTCAGGTTTCTAAGCTAAGCATTGAGGATGCTAAGCATTGAGGATGCTAAGCATTGACGATTCTAAGCATTGAGGATGCTAAGCATTGAGGATTCTAAGCATTGAGGATTCTAAGCAATGAGGATTCTAAGCATTGAGGTTTCTAATCTAAGCTTTGACGATGCTAAGCATTGAGGATACTAAGCATTGAGGATTCTAAGCATTGCGGATTCTAAGCATTGAGGATTCTAAGCATTGAGGTTTCTAAGCATTGAGGATTCTAAGCATTGAGGATGCTAAGCATTGAGGATGCTAAGCATTGAGGATTCTAAGCATTGCAGATTCTAAGCATTGAGGATTCTAAGCATTGAGGATTCTAAACATTGAGGATGCTAACCATTGAGGATTCTAAGCTATGTAATGAGGATGATAAGCATTAAGGATGCTAAGCGTTGAGGATTCTATGCATTGAGGATTCTAAGCATTGAGGATTCTAAGCATTGAGGATTCTAAGCATTGATGATTCTAAGCATTGAGGTTTCTAAGCATTGAGGATTCTAAGCATTGAGGATTCTAAGCATTGAGGATTCCAAGCATTGAGGATTCTAAGCATTGAGGATTCTAAGCTAAGCATTGAGGATTCTAAGCATTGAGGATTCTAAGCATTGAAGATTCTAAGCATTGAGGATTCTAAGCAAGGCATTGAGGATTCTAAGCTAGGCATTGAGGATTCTAAGCATTGAGGATTCTAAGCATTGAGGATTCTAAGCATTGAGGTTTCTAAGGCAAGCATTGAGGATTCTAAGCATTGAGGATTCTTAGCATTGAGGATTCTAAGCATTGAGGATTCTAAGCATTGAGGAGTCTAAGCATTGAGGATTCTAAGCAGTGAGGATTCTAATCATTGAGGATTCTAAGCTAGGCATTGAGGATTCTAAGCATTGAGGATGCTAAGCATTGAGGATTCTAAGCATTGAGGTTTCTAAGCTAAGCATTGAGGATTCTAAGCATTGAGGATTCTAAGCATTGAGGATTCTAAGCATTGAGGATGCTAAGCATTGAGGATGCTAAGCATTGAGGATGCTTTAGCATTGAGGATTCTAAGCACTGAGGATCTAAGCATTGAGGATGCTAAGCATTGAGGATGCTAAGCATTGAGAATGCTAAGCATTGAGGATACTAAGCGTTGACGATTCTAAGCATTGAGGATTCTAAGCTATGTAATGAGGATGCTAAGCATTGAGGATGCTAAGCATTGAGGATTCTAAGCACTGAGGATTCTAAGCTATGCATGGAGGATTCTAAGCATTGAGGATTCTAATCATTGAGGATTCTAAGCCAAGCATTGAGTTTTTTAATCTTTGAGGTTTCTAAGCATTAAGGCCTCTATGCATTGAGGTTTTTTAGCATTTGGGATGCTAAGCAATGAGGTTTCAAACAATAAAATTTCTCAGCATTGAGGTTTGTAAGCGTTGAGGATTCTAAGCATTGAGGATTCTAAGCTAAGCATAGAGCATACTAAATATTGAGGATGCTAAGCATTGAGGTTTCTAAGCATTGGGGATTCTACGCGTTGAGGATGCTAAGCACTGAGGATTCTAAGCATTGAGGTTTCTAAGCAGTGAGGATTCTAACCATTGAGGATTCTAAGCATTGAGGATTCTAAGCATTGAGGATTCTAAGTATTGAGGATTCTAAGAATTGAGAATTCTAAGCATTGAGGTTTCTAAGCACTGAGGTTTCTAAGCATTGAGGATTCTAAGCATTGAGGATGCTAAGCATAGAGGATGCTAAGCATTGAGGATTCTAAGCATTGAGGATTCTAAGCATTGAGGATTCTAAGCCAAGCATTGTGTTTTCTAATCTTTGAGGATTCTAAACATTAAGGCCTCTATGCATTGAGGTTTGTAAGCATTAGGGATGGTAAGCATTGAGGTTTTAGAGCAATAAAATTTCTAAGCAATGAGGATTCTGCGCATTGAGTATTCTAAGCAATGCATGGAGGATGCTAAGCATTGAGGTTCCTATGCTGTGAGGATTCTGAGCTTTGAGGATTCTAAGCTATGCAATGAGGATGCTAAGCAATGAGGATGCTAAGCATTGAGGATGCTAAGCATTGAGGATGCTAAGCATTGAGGATTCTAAGCATTAAGGACTCTGTGCATTGAGGTTTCTAAGCATTGAGGATTCTAAGCATTGAGGATTCTCAGCATTGAGGATGCTAAACATTAAGGATGCTAAGCATTGAGGATTCTAAGCTATGTAATGAGGATGATAAGCATTGAGGATGCTAAGCGTTGAGGATTCTATGCATTGAGGATTCTAAGCATTGAGGATTCTAAGCATTGAGGATTCTAAGCATTGATGAATCTAAGCACTGAGGTTTCTAAGCATTGAGGATTCTAAGAATTGAGGATTCTAAGCATTGAGGATTCCAAGCATTGAGGATTCTAAGCATTGAGGATTCTAAGCTAAGCATTGAGGATTCTAAGCATTGAGGATTCTAAGCATTGAATATTCTAAGCATTGAGGATTCTAAGCAAGGCATTGAGGATTCTAAGCTAGGCATTGAGGATTCTAAGCATTGAGGATTCTTAGCATTGAGGATTCTAAGCATTGAGGATTCTAAGCTAAGCATTGAGGATTCTAAGCATTGAGGATTCTAAGCATTGAATATTCTAAGCATTGAGGATTCTAAGCAAGGCATTGAGGATTCTAAGCTAGGCATTGAGGATTCTAAGCATTGAGGATTCTTAGCATTGAGGATTCTAAGCATTGAGGATTCTCAGCATTGAGGAGTCTAAGCATTGAGGATTCTAAGCATTGAGGATTCTAATCATTGAGGATTCCAAGCTAGGCATTGAGGATTCTAAGCATTGAGGATGCTAAGCATTGAGGATTCTAAGCATTGAGGTTTCTAAGCTAAGCATTGAGGATTCTAAGCATTGAGGATTCTAAGCATTGAGGATTCTAAGCATTGAGGATTCTAAGCATTGAGGATGCTAAGCATTGAGGATTCTAAGCATTGAGGATTCTAAGCATTGAGGATGCTTTAGCATTGAGGATTCTAAGCATTGAGGATTCTAAGCATTGAGGATGCTAAGCATTGAGGATGCTAAGCATTGAGAATGCTAAGGATTGAGGATACTAAGCGTTGACGATTCTAAGCATTGAGGATTCTAAGCTATGTAATGAGGATGCTAAGCATTGAGGATGCTAAGCATTGAGGATTCTAAGCATTGAGGTTTCTAAGCCAAGCATTGTGTTTTCTAATCTTTGAGGTTTCTAAACATTAAGGCCTTTATGCATTGAGGTTTGTAAGCATTAGGGATGCTAAGCAATGAGGTTTCAATGCAATAAAATTTCTAAGCAATGAGGATTCTGCGCATTGAGGATTCTAAGCAATGCATGGAGGATGCTAAGCATTGAGGTTCCTATGCTGTGAGGATTCTGAGCTTTGAGGATTCTAAGCTAAGCAATGAGGATGCTAAGCAATGAGGATGCTAAGCATTGAGGATGCTAAACATTGACGATTCTAAGCATTGAGGATTCTAAGCTATGTAATGAGGATGCTAAGCATTGAGGATGCTAAGCATTGAGGATTCTAAGTACTGAGGTTTCTAAGCTAAGCATTGAGGATGCGAAGCATTGAGGATTCTAACTATTGAGGATTCTAAGCAATGCATGGAGGATTCTAAGCATTGAGGGTTCTATGCATTGAGGATTCTTAGCCAAGCATTGAGTTTTCTAATCTGTGAGGTTTCTAAGCATTAAGGCCTCTATGCATCGAGGTTTGTAAGCATTTGGGATGCTAAGCAATGAGGTTTCAAACAATAAAATTTCTCAGCATTGTGGATTGTAAGCATTGAGGATTCTAAGCTAAGCATAGAGCATACTATGGATTGAGGATGCTAAGCACTGAGGTTTCTAAGCATTGGGGATTTTACGCTTTGAGGATGGTAAGCACTGAGCATTCTAAGCATTGAGGTTTCTAAGCAGTGAGGATTCTAAGATAAGCACTGAGGATGCTAAGTATTGAGGTTTCTAAGCATTAAGGACTCTGTGCATTGAGGTTTCTAAGCATTGAGGATCCTGAGCTTTGAGGATTCTAAGCATTGAGGATGCTAAGCATTGAGGATGCTAAGCATTGAGGATTCTAAGCATTTAAGATTTTAAGCATTGAGGTTTCTAAGCAATAAGGTTTCTCAGCATTGAGGATTCTAAGAAATGAGCATTCTACACATTGAAGATTTTACGCGTTGAGGTTTCTAAGCATTGAGGATTCTAAGGTATGCATTGAGGATGCTAAGAAATGAGGATGCTAAGCATTGTGGATTCTATGTATTGAGGATTCTAAGCATTAAGTACTCTAAGCATTGAGGTCTCTAAGCTTTAAGGTCTCTATGCATTGAGGTTTCTAAGCATTGAGGATCCTGAGCTTTGAGGATTCTAAGCTAAGCATTGAGGATGCTAAGCATTGAGGATTCTAAGCATTGAGGATTCTAAGCATTGAGGATTCTAAGCTATGCATTGAGGATGCTAAGCATTGAGGATGCTAAGCATTGAGGTTTCTAAGCTAAGCACTGAGGATGCGAAGCATTGAGGTTTCTAAGCTATGCATGGAGGATTCTAAGCATTGAGGATTCTAAGCATTGAGGATTCTCAGCATTGAGGATTCTAAGCATTGAGGATTCTAAGCATGGCATTGAGGATGCTAAGCATTGAGGGTTTTAAGCATTGAGGATGCTAAGCATTGAGGGTTTTATGCATTGAGGATTCTAAGCATTGAGGTTTCTAAGCTAAGCATTGAGGATTGTAAGCATTGAGGATTCTAAGCATGGAGGATTCTAAGCATGGAGGATGCTAAGCATTGAGGATTCTAAGCATTGAGGATTCTAATCTATGCATTGAGGATTCTAAGCATTGAGGATTCTAAGCTATGCATTGAGGATTCTAAGCATTGAGGATTCTAATCTATGCATTGAGGATTCTAAGCACTGAGGATTCTAAGCATTGAGAATTCTAAGCCAAGCATTGAGTTTTCTAATCTTTGAGTTTTCTAAACATTAAGGCCTCTATGCATTGAGGTTTGTAAGCATTAGGGATGTTAAGCATTGAGGTTTCAGAGCAATAAAATTTCTAAGAAATGAGGATTCTGCGCATTGAGGTTTCTAAGCAATGCATGGTGGATGCTAAGCATTGAGGTTCCTAAGCAGTGAGGATTCTAAGCTAAGCAATGAGGATGCTAAGCATTGAGGATGCTAAGCATTGACGATTTTAAGCATTGAGGATTCTATGTATTGAGGATTCTAAGCATTAAGGAGTCTCAGCATTGAGGTTTCTAAGCCTTAAGGTCTCTATGCATTGAGGTTTCTAAGCATTGAGGATTCTAAGCCAAGCATTGAGTTTTCAAATCTTTGAGGTTTCTAAGCATTAAGGCCTTTATGCATTGAGGTTTGTTAGTATTAGGGATGCTAAGCATTGAGGTTTCAATGCAATAAAATTTCTCAGCGTTGAGGGTTCTAAGCAATGAGGATTCTACGCATTGAGGTTTCTAAGCAATGCATGGAGGATGCTAAGCATTGAGGATTCTAAGCATTGAGGATTCTAAACATTGAGGATGTTAAGCATTGAGGATTCTAAGCATTGGGGATACTATGCATTGAGGATGCTAAGCACTGAGGATTCTAACCATTGAGGTTTGTAAGCAGTGAGGATTCAAAGCTAAGCACTGAGGATGCTAAGTATTGAGGTTTCTAAGCATTAAGGACTCGGTGCATTGAGGTTTCTAAGCATTGAGGATCCTGAGCTTTGAGGACTCTAAGATATGCATTGAGGATGCTAAGCATTGAGGATGCTAAGCATTGAGGATTCTATGCATTCAGGTTTCTAAGCAGGGAGGATTCTAAGCTAAGCACTGAGGATGCTAAGTATTGAGGTTTCTAAGCATTAAGGACTCTGTGCATTGAGGTTTCTAAGCATTGAGGATCCTGAGCTTTGAGGTCTCTAAGATATGCATTGAGGATGCTAAGCATTGAGGATGCTAAGCTTTGAGGATTCTAAGCTATGCATTGAGGATT
The DNA here is from genome assembly GCF_054131305.1 of Coturnix japonica. NCBI lineage: Eukaryota > Metazoa > Chordata > Aves > Galliformes > Phasianidae > Coturnix > Coturnix japonica. Next base: position 1,339,991 of record NW_028188943.1, on the reverse strand, counting down.
CTAAACATTGAGGATGTTAAGCATTGAGGATTCTAAGCATTGAGGTTTCTAAGCTAAGCATTGGGGATTCTAAGCATTGAGGATTCTAAGCATTGAGTATTCAAACATTGAGGATTCTAAACATTGAGGATTCTAAGCATTGAGGATTCTAAGCTAAGCATAGGGCATACTAAGGATTGAGGATTCTAAGCATTGAGGATTCTATGCTATGCATTGAGGATTCTAAGCATTGAGGATTCTAACTATTGAGGATTCTAAGCATTGAGGATTCTATGTATTGAGGATTCTAAGCATTAAGGACTCTAAGCATTGAGGTTTCTAAGCCTTAAGGACTCTATGCATTGAGGTTTCTAAGAATTGAGGATTCTAAGCCAAGCATTGAGTTTTCTAATCTTTGAGCTATCTAAGCATTAAGGCCTTTATGCATTGAGGTTTGTAAGCATTAGGGATGCTAAGCAATGAGGTTTCAATGCAATAAAATTTCTCAGCGTTGAGGATTCTAAGCAATGAGGATTCTAAGCTAAGCCTAGTGCATACTAAGGATTGAGGATGCTAAGCATTGAGGTTTCTAAGCATTGGGGATTCTATGCATTGAGGATGCAAACACTGAGGATTCTAATCATTGAGGTTTATAAGGAGTGAAGATTCTAAGCTAAGCAATGAGGATGCTAAGTATTGAGGTTTCTAAGCATTAAGGACTCTGTGCATTGAGGTTTCTAAGCATTGAGGATCCTGAGCTTTGAGGATTCTAAGATATCCATTGAGGATGCTAAGCATTGAGGATGCTAAACTATGCATGGAGCATTCTAAGCATGGAGCATTCTAAGCATTGAAGATTCTAAGCCAAGCATTGAGTTTTCTAATCTTTGAGGTTTCTAAGCATTAAGGCCTCTATGCATTGAGGTTTGTAAGCATTGAGGATGCTAAGCAATGAGGTTTCAAACAATAAAATTTCTCAGCATTAAGGTTTGTAAGCATTGAGGATTCTAAGCATTGAGGATTCTAAGCTAAGCATAGAGCATACTAAGGATTGAGGATGCTAAGCATTGAGGTTTCTAAGCATTTGGGATTTTACGCGTTGAGGATGCTAAGCACTGAGGATTCTAAGCATTGAGGTTTCTAAGCAGTGAGGATTCTAAGCATTGAGGATTCTAAGCATTGAGGATTCTAAGCATTGAGGATGCTAAGCATTGAGGATTCTAAGCATTGGGGATTCTATGCGGTGAGGATTCTAAGCAGTGAGGGTTCTAAGCAATGAGGATTCTAAGCATTGAGGATTCTAAGCATTGAGGATTCTAAGCATTGAGGATGCTAAGCAATGAGGATGCTAAGCATTGAGGATTCTAAGCATTGAGGATGCTAAGCATTGAGGATGCTAAGCGTTGAGGATGCTAAGCATTGAGGATTCTAAGCATTGAGGATTCTAAGCATTGAGGATTCTAAGCCAAGCATTGAGTTTTCTAATCTTTGAGGTTTCTAAACATTAAGGCCTCTATGCATTGAGGTTTGTAAGCATTAGGGATGCTAAGCATTGAGGTTTCAGAGCAATAAAATTTCTAAGGAATGAGGATTCTACGCATTGAGGTTTCTAATCTATGCATTGAGGATTCTAAGCATTCAGGTTTCTAAGCTAAGCATTGAGGATTCTAAGCATTGAGGATTCTAAGCATTGAGGTTTCTAAGCAGTGAGGATTCTAAGCTAAGCACTGAGGATGCTAAGTATTGACGTTTCTAAGCATTCAGGGCTCTGTGCATTGAGGTTTCTAAGCATTGAGGTTTCTAAGCATTGCGGATTCTAAGCATTGAGGATTCTAAGCATTGAGGATTCTAAGCATTGAGGATTCTAAGCAGTGAGGATTCTAAGCAGTGAGGATTCTAAGCATTGAGGATTCTAAGCATTGAGGATGCTAAGCATTGAGGATGCTAAGCATTGAGGATTCTAAGCATTGAGGATGCTAAGAATTGAGGATTCTAAGCTTTGAGGATTCTAAGCGTTGAGGATGCTAAGCTTTGAGGATTCTAAGCACTGAGGATTCTAAGCATTGAGGATTCAAAGCATTGAGGTTTCTAAGCTAAGCACTGAGGATGCTAAGTATTGAGGTTTCTAAAAATTAAGGACTCTGTGCATTGAGGATTCTAAGCATTGAGGATTCTAAGCATTGAGCGTTCTAATCATTGAGGATTCTAAGCTAGGCATTGAGGATTCTAAGCATTGAGGATTCTAAGCATTGAGGTTTCTAAGCTAAGCATTTTGGATTCTAAGCACTGAGCATTCTAAGCATTGAGGATTCTAAGCACTGAGGATTCTAAGCATTGAGGATGCTAAGCATTGAGGATGCTAAGCTCAGCATTGAGGATTCTAAGCATTGAGGATTCTAAGCACTGAGGATTCTAAGCATTGAGGATGCGAAGCATTGAGGATTCTAAGCTCAGCATTGAGGATTCTAAGCATTGAGGATTCTAAGCATTCAGGTTTCTAAGCAGTGAGGATTCTAAGCTAAGCACTGAGGATGCTAAGTATTGACGTTTCTAAGCATTCAGGACTCTGTACATTGAGGTTTCTAAGCATTGAGGATTCTAAGCATTGAGGATTCTAAGCATTGAGGATTCTAAGCTAGGCATTGAGGATTCTAAGCATTGCGGATCCTAAGCATTGAGGATTCTAAGCATTGAGGATTCTAAGCAGTGAGGATTCTAAGCAATGAGGATTCTAAGCATTGAGGATTCTAAGCATTGAGGATGCTAAGCAATGAGGATGCTAAGCATTGAGGATTCTAAGCATTGAGGATGCTAAGCATTGAGGATGCTAAGAATTGAGGATTCTAAGCTTTGAGGATTCTAAGCGTTGAGGATGCTAAGCGTTGAGGATGCTAAGCATTTAGGATGCTAAGCATTGAGGATTCTAAGCATTGAGGATTCTAAGCATTGAGGATTCTAAGCCAAGCATTGAGTTTTCTAATCTTTGAGGTTTCTAAACATTAAGGCCTCTATGCAGTGAGGTTTGTAAGCATTAGGGATGCTAAGCATTGGGGTTTCAGAGCAATAAAATTTCTAAGGAATGAGGATTCTACGCATTGAGGTTTCTAATCTATGCATTGAGGATTCTAAGCATTCAGGTTTCTAAGCTATGCATTGAGGATTCTAAGCATTGAGGATTCTAAGCATTCAGGTTTCTAAGCAGTGAGGATTCTAAGCTAAGCACTGAGGATGCTAATTATTGATGTTTCTAAGCATTAAGGACTCTGTGCATTGAGGTTTCTAAGCATTGAGGATTCTAAGCATTGAGGATTCTAAGCATTGAGGATTCAAAGCATTGAGGATTCTAAGCATTGAGGATTCTAAGCATTGAGGTTTCTAAGCTAAGCACTGAGGATGCTAAGTATTGAGGTTTCTAAACATTAAGGACTCTGTGCATTGAGGATTCTAAGCATTGAGGATTCTAAGCATTGAGGATTCTAAGCATTGAGGATTCTAAGCTAGGCATTGAGGATTCTAAGCATTGAGGATTCTAAGCATTGAGGTTTCTAAGCTAAGCATTTTGGATTCTAAGCACTGAGCATTCTAAGCATTGAGGATTCTAAGCACTGAGGATTCTAAGCATTGAGGCTGCTAAGCATTGAGGATGCTAAGCATTGAGGATGCTAAGCATTGCGGATTCTAAGCTATGCATTTAGGATTCTAAACATTGAGGATGTTAAGCATATAGGATTCTAAGCATTGAGGTTTCTAAGCAGTGAGGATTCTAAGCTAAGTAATGAGGATGCTAAGTATTGAGGTTTCTAAGCATTAAGGACTCTGTGCATTGAGGTTCCTAAGCATTTGAGGATCCTGAGCTTTGAGGATTCTAAGCTAAGCATTGAGGATGCTAAGCATTGAGGATTCTAAGCATTGAGGATTCTAGGCATTGAGGATTCTAAGCTATGCATCGAGGATGCTAAGCATTGAGGATGCGAAGCATTGAGGATTCTAAGCTCAGCATTGAGGATTCTAAGCATTGAGGATTCTAAGCATTCAGGTTTCTAAGCAGTGAGGATTCTAAGCTAAGCACTGAGGATGCTAAGTATTGAGGTTTCTAAGCATTAAGGACTCTGTGCATTGAGGTTTCTAAGCATTGAGGATCCTGAGCTTTGAGGATTCTAAGCTAAGCATTGAGGATGCTAAGCATTGAGGATGCTAAGCATTGAGGATTCTAAGCATTGAGGATTCTAGGCATTGAGGATTCTAACTATTGAGGATTCTAATCATCAAATCTTCATGGCCGTGCTGAGGATGCCCTCTGAGCAGGGTCGGCGCAAAGCCTTCTCCACGTGCCTCCCTCACCTGGCTGTGGTCGCCCTACTTACCATCACTGGGTTTTATGCCTACCTGAAGCCACCCTCCTTCTCCTCTCCATCCATGGACCTGATGGTGGCAGTTCTGTACTCAGCTGTGCCACCAGCAGTAAACCCCCTCATCTACAGCATGAGGAACAGGGAGGTCAAGGATGCTGTGAGGAAAGTGATTACCAGATGTTTTTCAAATGCAGTGAATTGCCTGTCTTTTGGAATTTATGACTTGTAATGCAGCTTTTTACAGAGTTGCTCTCTCTCTCATTGTTTGTTTGTTTCATGCCACTTAGTATGTGTAATTTATTCTGCTTATTATTATGTTTTTAAATACTGTAATGTTTTTCACTAAAACTTCATTATTAAAACCAATTCTTATTCAGCGTTTACCTTTGTATTTTAGCCCAGATACACTGTGCATAATGAACCAGGCTCTCGGTGAACCTTAAAAGAATAAAGGACGTGCAGTTACTCTGTCTGTCCTCCTTCTTGTGAGACATTTCTGGAGCTGTTGGGGTCGGATGTTCTCAGAAACCCACAATCCAGCAGGAAGCACACAGCTGTTCATCAAACTGTGTGGTGACTTCAGCCTGCAACCGTTTCCAGCTGGTCCCTTGCCCAGTGTTCCCCATAACGCTGACAATGGAGTTTCAAAATATTCTTTTCTTATCTGATCTGACATCCTGCTTACCCAAGCCCCTCTGCAATAGTTGAGCCTTAGATTGTCCCCTTGTTCAAACTCAATCCCCCTTTTCTTAGACTTTGCAAATACTTTTGCTAGATTGCTACATTCTGGGAAAGGGAAGATTTCAAATAACTTCCGCTCTCCACTTTCTGTCTTAGCTTGTGCTTTTTCTATTCTTCACAGCTATTCCCACTGGTTTTACACTGCCGTAATGCACACCTCATTTCAACGTACATTAAAACAAGCAAGATGACTGCAGTAATACAAAGCAACAAAGAGCTGCTTCAGCCATGCAAACTGTGGTAGCCAAGCAGTAAGTTTTTCACACAATTTGGTAAATCCAAATAAAGTATCATCTATCGATACATGATGAAGTAGTTTAGTATGTTCCCATATTGCCTGTAGACCAGATTCTCTCTTTTGTTGTTTTAAGAGATGTAGTTAATCCAGTCCACATTGTTGTTAATTGTCACCCACCAGAACAGTGATTCAAACCCTGCAGCAATTGGATTTCTTGCCTTAAATTTATCACAGAAACCTCTGAGCATTCCCATCAAATCTATATCTATATACAGCATTATCAAATGAGAACCCTAAGCTCCTTTTGTTCCTTCTGGGGGTGTGTGACATCCCCTTTGTGAATGCCAGGGTGGATGGTAGAGCTCGTTGAGCAAGTACACAGGTACCTCCCCAGTAAGATGGGAGAGTGGACTGTAAGATCTTCCCACATGCCGCAACAGCACCAGAGATCTGCTCTACAGATTCCCAATCTCAAATAGTTTCCTGCTGAATCTTCCATGACATTCAAGGTCTCACTGCATAGGGAGAAATTCCCTGTATGCCTGGTAGCTCTTACACCCTGTCTTGAGAGGCAAACTGTATGGTTACCCGAGGCCATGGGGAATGCAGGAGGGGTTTTGGCATCCACCTCAGGCATTGGAGAGAGCAGTAAAGATAGCGATTTACAGGCTCTGTTTCCCTAAGTGGCTTTCTCCTGATACAGGGCAATCATGCACCACATCCCTTGGGGTTCCTGAGTCCACCCTAGTGGAAGGGGTACTACCTGAGCTACAGGTCATCCTGATGAATGATGAAGCATAGCAATCGCTATGGTTGGTATTCTGGATGGTATATTTAATCAGTTCTACCCAGGCATTCATATCCCCATGCTCTGTCTCAGCTTCAAACATTTGACTGAGATCCTTTATTTCTGCAACTATTACAACTGCAGGGTTTTTAGGAAGATTATCCACTCTCTGTTCCCTATCCTGGACATTCTGAGTATGGTCAGGGAATGAATCCCATACGGCTATGCTGAAATGTATTGGTCAGAGCTAGCATATAATGAAACCATCCTTTTCCTTGGGAGTTCAGAGAAATCCATTTGCTATTGTTGCCCAGCGTAAATTCCCTTTCCTATTTGTACTACAGAAACCTTGGGGCTGGTTCTAGGATTATTCTGCAAACAAACCTCACATTGCTGTGCTACCTATTCAGTGGTGGTGTATAACGTCCAAGCCATAATCTGATGGCTCAGCTATTTATAAAGAGCCTCTGTTCCCCTGTATGTTTTCCTGTGCTCAGCCATGAATATTGCGCATAATAGGGACTATTATTTTGTTTTGAACCCTTACCCACCCTCCTTCTCCTACCTGCCCTCCTAAGACCTCTATCAATTTTTGGTATCTTGTTTTTTAATCTCATTTTAAATTTTTACTGTCTGGAAACAAAGCCTGCATTTCCATGTCCTCCACTTCTGTATGCTCTCCGAACCACCTATCTCTTCCCCACCCCACCCCCATAAATTAATTTCAACAGATATGGAGGGAGAAAACTGAAAGACTGTAACTATCCATGCCAGACATACCCTCTCAAAATAATAACCAGACACCTAGCATGGGTGTTAGCAGATGCTGTAAAGACCATAGGCAAGCGCCACCAAAGCTGAGGTGGCTTGAAGTGAGCAGTAAGGAGCCATGGGTTCATGTCTGACAAAGGAGCAGATGGCAAATCCAGAGGAGCAGACGGCAGAGTGCCAAATGGTGGCAGATGAGCAGAAGGTGGATTGCCAAATGGTTTAAGACCCCATCACTTGTGCACGGAACCCACTCTATATTGTACTGGTCAGGACAACAGGGGGAGATGTCTGGGGGAGATGAGCTGTGCAAAAGGAGGTGAGCTTGAACATAGAGCTGCATCTCCCATGGGAATGGTTCCATGGCAGGCTGGGAGCAGGGTGCGGTGGGCGGCACATTGCTGAGTGGCTGCTGACAGAGTACTGCACTGAGATGGGGGCACCTGATGTCTCCTTTCTTGTCAGGAAGAACTAAAAACTCATTGGGGAATGCATTCTGTCCATCTGGCGTAATAGGAAAGTGCAGCATTGTCACATCCACAGGCAGCAGGACACCAGCATCCACAGTTTCTTTCTGACTGACAGCTGAGAATTTGACAGCCTCTATGACCTCATCACCCACCACCGGGAGACGCTGCTGTCATACAACAAACTTGAGATGAGGCTGATAGAGCCGGTGCCTCAGTCCAACCCTTGCAGCAACACAGTCTGGGTGCCATGGGATGGTACAAGAGGGACCATGCCAGTCCCCCTGATGATTTTGTAAGCGGTGTATAGGGATATGCTACCAATGGATATAAATCCTCCACAATTCTGTTGATAACCCTTGAATCTTGTAGTATCTGGTAGTTCCTGTACATTTTTCTAATCATGAGGATGGGTGAGTTGTATTTTTGACTCACTCCACCAACATCCAGAGTTTCTGAAAATGATCAGTTATTGGCTGGATTTCTTTCCTGTCTTTGAGTATGAGGAAGAACTGTTTAATCCAAACTGGCTGAGCTCCCTGCTTTATTCTGAATGCCATTGGTGCTGCAGCCTTAGCCCTTCCTTGAGTTTGCACAACAAACACCCCAGGGTGAACATGATCACTTACTTCATCTGAACTCCCAGTCCCTGCAGGGGTAGTGATCAGTGCAAAACTAAGCAGTTCTATTAACTGTTCTTCTTTTACTTCAGACTCCAGTTTTCCTTTAGACTTTATTTCAACTTCCATTTTTTTCTAGTAATTCTTGCCCTAGCAAAGGCTTTGGTGAATGTGGCATCTACAAACCTTTGTGTATTCCTACCTGTTTACCTAGAATAAATTGTAAAGTCTTAAGAAAGCAAGACTTTTCACTTTGGGGCAATAGTTTCTGCTGCTGTTAAAAAGCCATTTATGCATAGTAAGAAGCACCCATATCCACCAGGAAATAAACCACCTTATCCTGCTTCCCTAGCTACAATTTCACCAGTGGATCTGCTAGGGTAAACTTTGAAATCAGAGAAGGTTCCCTCTCACTTAGCTTGGTAGGATTTCTCCACCAGTGTCCCACTGCAGTTTGCACACTGCTTTCGTTCCAGTTGGGCAGAGAAATCTTGGGGTGAGCCGAAAGTGTTCCCCCTCTCAGCTGGTCCAGCAGCCGAACAGAGCAGGTCCCATCTGGGTCACCAAACTGACTTGTGGAATCAAACTCTGAAACCCAGAGTTAGGTTATAAAGCAGGGATGTGTTTATTCAGAGCAGGGTACAAAGGGGAATCACTCCTCCTGTCTTGCACACAAGCATGCAGAATCATTACATATTTCAAAACCAAGCTCATACATATTCAACAAATCTACAGGAACTCATCTACATATTCATAGGCAGTAGATGCATGTTTTTGCTACATGTTCTGCAGTTGCTCCATGCTCTGGACAGCTCCCGCTGTCACTCCACCCCTCATAATGAGCTCTGCAGTCACTCCTGCTACAGGTCCTGTACCTGTTCCAGGTATTGTGATAAGGAAATGAAACAAATTCCTCCAAAGGGAGGTGAACTGTGCCAGGAGGTTCAGCCCTGTGGTCACTCCAACCCCTCCAAAGAGCCCAATGGCTGCTCCAATTCAGTCACAGGTCCTGTGGTGATTGCAGCTTTGGCAATGAGCTCTGCACTTGTTCCAGTTCCTGCAATACCCCGACAGCCGCTTCAGCTCCTACAGTGAACCCTGTGGCTGTTAAAACCCCTGCAACAAGTCCTGGACTTGCAAACAGCTTTGCATACGTATTATTATCTGTGCATATATGTTTGCTAATTCATATGTTGTATATATGAGAAAATATTCTAAATATATTATGTATATATAAATACATTTGTCATAATTATTATCATTTTCTTTTTCTCTTTATCTCAACCCATAAACTTTAAACCACAGCACTGCCCTGAGTCCCCTACAGATCTCCTTGGGACTCTTCAATCTGACCTAGTCACGCAGTAAAGAGCACCAAAACATCTCGAAGCATTCTCAGGGAGCAGCTCCTGAAATATATTCCTTACACCAGCACTGGAAGAGGCCTCCAGTTCTCTGGTCCTTCTCTGAAGGGGCCCTGTTGTTATGGCAGTACCAGGAAGGAGACCAGCTCTGACACAGCTGTTCGTATTGCTGGCTACTGACTGCTGTGCCGGAGTGCTGCTGTACAAACAACTGGACTGTTTTGAGATACATAGGACCTTCAGGCCTGCACAAATGAGGGGACTTCAGAGCATTGTGGTAGTGTAAATAGAGCAGGATTTAAAAGAGCACTATGTTCTGCTGTCTGCGGCTGTACCTCCCTAAGACCCAAACAAGGTAGCAAGAGAGAAGGGCTAAGGAATAGTCAATTTTGAAAGCTTTTTAGGTATCTTTTAACCTATTCAGGAGATCTGTTTACATGAGCTCTTGGAGTGAGAAAAAAGAAAGTGGGTAGGAAAGAAGTGAAATAATTTGCAAATTTTTTTTCCTACAGATTACTGTACCATTCACAATCAAACAATGATGTATCAATAAAACATAAAGAACCATCACTGGGAACTATGTGAGGAAGATGTGCACATTATTGAAGCTGGAATAGTGCTTATTGCAACACCTTCCAGAGAGCCTGCTTGATCTCTCTGTTCCTCATGCTGTAGATAATAGGGTTCAGTGCTGAAGGCACTACTGAGTACAAAAGTGCCACCACCAGGTCCATGGATGGGGAGGAGATGGAGGGGGGCTTCAGGTAGGAAAAAATGCCAGTGCTAACAAATAAGGCGACCACAGCCAGGTGAGGGAGGCACGTGGAGAAGGCTTTGTGCCGTCCCTGCTCAGAGGGCATCCTCAGCACAGCAAGGAAGATCTGCACATAGGACACCACTATGAAAACAAAGCATCCAAAGACTAAACTGGCACTAAAAATGAGAAACACAACTTCCCTGAGACTTGATTCTGAGCAGGAGAGCTTGAGGATCTGGGGGATTTCACAGAAAAACTGATTCACAACATTCCCATGGCAGAGAGGCAGTGAAAACGTACTGGCAGTGTGCAGCAGGGAATAGAGAACCCCAGTGACCCAGGCAGCTGCTGCCATGGTGGCACAAGCTCTGCTGTCCATCAAGGTCCCGTAGTGCAGGGGCTTGCAGATGGCAACGTAGCGGTCATAGGACATGATGGTGAGAATGGAACACTCTGCTGAGAGGAAGAGGAGAAAGATAAAGAGCTGTGCAGCACATCCTGTGTAGGAGATGGCCCTGGTGTCCCAGAGGGTGTTGGCCATGGCTTTGGGGAGAGTGGTGGAGATGCAGCCCAGGTCGAGGAGGGCCAGGTTGAGGAGGAAGAAGTACATGGGGGTGTGCAGGCGGCGGTCGCAGGCTACGGCTGTGCTGATGAGGCCATTGCCCAGGAGGGCAGCCAGGTAGATGCCCAGGAAGAGCCAGAAGTGCAGGAGCTGCAGCTGCCGCGTGTCTGCCAACGGCAGCAGGAGGAACTCGCTGATGGAGCTGCTGTTGGACATCTGCTGTTCCTGGACATGGGGAATCATCCCGGAAGGAAAAAAAAAAAAAAAAGTTAGATGAGATTTCTCTTGGCACAAACCTGTACTGTTCCTTGGTGACCTTCCTTCTGCTGTTTAATCCAATCCTTTTTCATTTTCCGATGGAAATTTTGTTTCAGATCCACAGCCTAAGATTGTTGTCATGAGTTTTAATGTGGATGGAAGAGAAGAGGAGAAGAGGCCTCTGCTGGTCAGATCTTGAGAAGGCGAGCCTGAACCACCCAGGTGGGTACACTGTAAAGTGACAGGACTGCTCGGTTTTACTTGTAGAATGTGACGTCTTTCTTAGCATCCCTTTACATCATCTCCCTGGGCAGATGCTCTTTCTGGTAACAGAGAGATGCTAAGACAAATACTTGCGTCCTGCAGGGCAGTTCACAGCTTGGAAGGACCTCTGTCTTATAGAGAGAGCCAAGTGTCCTAATGATGGAGTCTCATTAAAAGAAATGCAGCTCATTTCCCAGCTGCACAGAATGTGTTCTCCACAGCCCTGAGCAGCTGCTCTCAGCCCGTGTGCTGGAGAAGGAAATGAGCTCACGCCTGGAGAGATGAAGCTCTGCTCTGCTGGAGCTCTGGCTGCAGAGGAGGCGGTTCAAACCTGATGCTCATTGTGTCCATCGAGCCAGAAAAGGCTGATGGAGCATGAGGATGCTGTTCACAAACCCACTCATCTCCAAAGCTACAGCACAGCAGTCTCAGTGCTGTGTTAATATATACAGCTTGTCTCTCATTTCTCCGGTCATCCCTACCCTAACGGTAGGAAAATGAACAAAAGGCAGGAATTCCCATGTTTGGTCCTCTTTTTTTTTTTTAAGTCCCTTCTGCAATGCCCCGAGCACGCAGTGCAGCTGTGAGCCTCCAGCCTCATGCAACACCCCGAGCAGCAAAAGGCCCCAGTGCTGCTGGAGGTCTCCTTCCCCCCCCCATGTCTCCCTACAGATACCTGTTCAGCTCCTCGGGCAGGCTGAGTGCTGAGCCTGGCTGGCGGCTGAGTCCCTGCCCCAGCACAGTGCCCTGGGATGCAGGGATTTTGGCTCTGCAGGACACCTTTACACTTCCATAGGGAAGGGATTCAACTGAATCCATTCAGGCATCTTATCCTGAGGTTGTAGTCCTGGCTCCTGGAGGGGACTCAGCTCCCTCCCATGCCTCTCACACACCCAGCTGGACCAGCACTGACCACACATCGGGCCACAAGCATCTGGCCCCCTGCATCCCTCCTCTTGCACAGCCTTCTTTCTCCTCCATCGTCATTCATTCCCATCTCTGACTGTTGCAGTCACACTCCAGATATCAGCTCTCACTGAGTACATTTCCCTCTTGGATCCCAATGCTACCCCCATGCTGGCTGTACCTCCCTCTCCCTGGCAGAGCTGCCATCTGTGTCACACGGGTTGTGCTGCACTTGGTGACATCTCAGTGCCTGCTGTAAGATAAAGTACCCTTAAATAGGACATCACCTTTTTTGGGCAGTGATCCTTGAAACCATCATCTGCAACACTGAGACCTCCCTAAGGAGCAGTTCAGGCCTTGAAGACTTGAGGGAAATGGCTTGTTAGGTCTTTCTGCACTGTAATGAGCCCCACAGCGTATGTGGTGTACATGAACTTTGGGGACTGAGAGAAGACTGCTGTAAGCAAACGATGTAGGTACAGACAAAATGCTGTCCAGAAATGTTCGAGAAAGTTGGAGCTGTAATTGGTCCCTGTGGGGCCATTACCAACAAAGTCTCCCCACAGCTGTGTTTGAGCAGATAATTGGAGGCTGTCATTACAGGCAGGCCTTCATCTTTTTGCTTAGCACCACTACTATGGCAAAGTGGGCTACAAACTTCAGTTCCAGATGATGAGCACAACACCAAGAGATGGTAGCCTGACAATCACACCTGGTTTGACTCAGATGGTATTGGCTATTCTCTCTTCTCAGTTGGCAAAGCACAAAGAGAAGTTTGTTACTGTCAGACTTTCGTTCTTTCTACTGCCACTATTGATGGAGGGTAGTTAGGGACACCAGACTCTCCTGAAATAAATTCTCATTTTGCAGTTTTTCATATTCAGTTAGTTGGCCATGAAAACCATGGAGCCCACTGGCTATGTGCTACACCACGTCAACTTCTAGGAAGCCGGTGAAACATTAGGACAAGTGAGGCTCTTCTTGAGATACTCCTTTAAAGAATTAAGAATAATTTGTATTGTTGTCCAGGCTGAGTGGCTTCTAGTAGACTCCCACAGTGACATCCACTTTATTTCCTTGACCCTTAATCAGTATGAAAGTAGGAATCAGGTAAATAGGGCTCTTCCTTGAAGATGAAGTATCCTTGGCTTTGGGGAATGTCAGAAGAAAAGGATCAGTGGGACATGTAGACATTGCTATAGTTACAATACAGCTGGGTCTATAGTTAAGACAATACAGCTGGGTATACATAAGGGAAGGGTAGCCAAAGAAACTGGTTTTGACCAGACAAAGTGAAGGAGCTGGGTCAAAGACGAGAGGTCAACCTCTCATCAATAGTCCTTGAAGGTCATTAAGAACCAGGGAATGGTTTGGGATGGCATGATCTCCTTGGGAGGCTCCTTGATGATCAAAGAATCGTGGATCGGCTTGTGTTGGAAGGGTCCTGGAAGGTTTGGGTGTTCCTTAATGATGATAGAAGTACAGAAGGGTTTGTGGGGGGTTTTAGGTTTGGGGTTTGGGTTTGGAGTAGGGTTGGTTTTAGCTTTGGGGACTGGGTTTGGGCTAGGGGTGGTTTTAGCTTTGAGGTTTGAGTTTGGTTTATGGTTGGTTTTAGGTTTGTGGTTTGTGTTAGGGTAGGGTTGGTTATAGCTTTGGGGTTTGGGTTTGAGTCTCAGTTGGGTCTGGGTTTGGGGTAGGGTTGGTTTTAGCTTTGGGGTTTGGGTTTGTGTCTATGCTGGGTTTGGTTTTGGGGTAGGGTTGGTTTTAGATTTGGGGTTTGGGGTAGGGTTGGTTTTAGGATTTGGGTTTGGGTTTGGGGTAGGGTTGGTTTTAGGTTTGGTGTTTGGGTTTGAGGTAGGGTTGGTTTTAGCTTTGGGGTTTGGTTTTGTGTCTATGTTGGGTTTGGGGCACAGTTGGTTTTAGGTTTGGGGTTTGAGTTTGTGTCTATGTTGGGTTTGGGTTTGTGTCTATGTTGGTTTATGGTTAGGCTTCGGCGCTGGATTAGGGTTAGGGTTGGGTTTGGGTTTGGCTTCGGCATTGGATTAGGGTTCGGGTTTGATGTAGCAGTTGGGATGGCGTTTGGGTCAGGGTTAGGGTTGTGAATCATGCACAACTTAAGGCTCAGGGCCGCTCGGTGCGGTTGGGGTCGGGGGGAGAAGAATTAAGGCTCACCCTGCGCCCCTCCCGCTCACCCCCCCTCCTCCCGGTCAATGCCGTATTCAGCTCCTCGGGGGGGGGGGTGTCTCCATCTCCTCTTTGCTCCCCCTTCCTTTACCCGTAGCGGCTCAATTGCGACCGTCGGCCGTCCCCCCCCCTTGGGACGCCTCCAGATGATGCCGCATGTTCAACGCCATGTGGGAAACGCTGGGGGGGGACCCGAAAGCCGGTTGGTGTGGGAAGGGGCTCGACCCCCCGCCGCCATCACCCCCTTCGTGTTGGATGAAGGGGACGGAGATGGGGGGTGGGTGGCGGCCGCCTCGTTGCCCCCCGCGGTCTGGCCCTAATTTGGGGGAGGGAGGGGAGAGTGGACGTGCGGTGTCAGCGCTGGGGGGCTCTGGTCCCTTTGGGTCGCCTATTGAGGGGGGAGGCTTGAGGGCAGCACACGGGTGGTTCGGGAAGGTATCTATGGGTCTGGGTCGGTTCTAGGGGGTGGGAAAGGAGGGTGTTTCTCATGAGGTTTTCTCTGTAAATGAGAACGATGCAGATTGGAGTGTTGAGTTTTGTGTTCCGTAAGGATTCGGATGCGCGGTTCCGGTCCGGTTCTGCTGACCCGACTTCGTTTCGTTGTCGTAAAGAGAGCGGAGAGCTCTCTGCTGCCACCGCGTGGCCAAAGCGTGGAACTGCACCCTGGTGTCACCCCAAACTGACCCCCCATCGCCACCCCAGCGATGTCGCCCCCGAAGGGATACCCCAACATAACTCCAACATAACCCCAACATGACCCCCCAGCGTCGCCTCCCAGCAACAAAAACATCCCTCCCTCCCTGATAGCAACCCCAGTGATACCCCAACATCACTCCTAACATCGCTCCCCAACATTACTCCAACGTTGTACCAACAGCATCACACCAGTGTCACCCCAATGTCACCCCAACACCATCACCCCAGCGTCACCCCAACACAGCCCCAATGTCACCATGTCACCCCAACACAGCCCCAATACCACCCCAATGTCACCCCAATGTCACCCCAACAGCATCACTCCTGACATCACCCCAGTGTCCTCCCAATGACCAACCCCCAGCTCACCACAGCCTCCCTTTGGGGGTTATAGGGAGCAATAAGACCCTCACTACCCCATAGCAGATCAATCCATGCCCCCACTTGGTGTTATCTGATGGCTGTTTGCTGGCGGGCTGTTGCTCCATTCAACCACCACTGTCTGGACCCATCCTCCAGTCAGTTCCTCACCCAGCACAGAGTGCACCAATGCATGCCAATGACCCCAGAAGTGCCCCCAAATGACCCCAAATGACCCGAAATCCCCCCAAGTGACCCTAAAATGATCCCATAAGTGCCCCCAAATGGGCTGCAGCTTCCCCAGGAGAAACCCATGGCGGTTGGTGTGGAAGTTTTGCTGAAGTCAGTGCAGACCAACAGACACCAACAGCCTCAGCTGTCACCTCCCCCAGCACTCATGGATGGATCCCATCCGGCCCCATGGACTCGTGGTGCTCCAGGTGGAACAGCAGGACTCTGTTTCCTCTTGAATCGTGGGGGTTTGCTCTGCTCCCCATCCCAGACAGCCAAGTCAGAGAGCAGAGAACCCATCAAGAGCCTTTTTGTCCCCCATTTTCCCTTCACATCCCTTACCCACTGCAGCCTTCGCTTCCCTGAAGCTGCACTCCCCATACACTGCTGGAAGGAGCCTTAAAGCCACAACGACCAGCCCTGGGGCTCAGGGTTTGGTGACAGGGATGCATCATTGGGCATTGGAGTGCATCTAAAAGGGCTTCAATCTTTGGTTCTTGGGTTCAGGCCTTTGATAGGGGTTCACCCTTTGATTCCTTGGGGTTATACACTTTTCTGACCCATTTGGCATCACGGTTCTGCTTTTAGTTGCCCTTTCTCTCCCGTTTTCCATCTCTATGCCCCTCCAGGGCTCCATAGCAGAGACACTTTGCTGCAGCCTTCATATATAAACTTCATGTATGAACTTCATATAAAAGCAGAAGAGAAGCATGCAGACCAAGCAGCATCTGAGTGCAGAATGGATGCTGCCCATCCCATCTCTCTTCCTATCTACGTCTGCTCTCACTCTGTGCTTTTCAAGGGGGGAATCTTTCCCCATCTCCAATGCAAAGGGTCCCAAACTCCAAAGTGAGGGGAATAATAGATATGGATTTTATTGAGGGCTTTCTTAACAACTAACAACAACCAATTGGGGGTAACATTGGCTAATGGGTTAATATGGGCTAATTACAATTAGAGGCCGTTCTTATAGGCCATGGCTGCTCTGATGAGCCATAGAATGAAAGACGACCAAGAGTAAAGACAGAAGAAAGGGAAGGAGGGACAGAGAGGCAGCAAAGTGAGGCGGTTCAGCGCTGGTAGATCCATTCACGTTCTGCTGTTGGGTGCGGATCTTCAGTCTGATGGGCCATCAGACGTTTGTTGTTTGACAGCGACTCCCGATGACAGTCCAGACTGATTTCCAACAAATCCAACGTGGTGGCACTCAGCCACCTGCCAGCACTGCCCCACTGCTGTGCCTGGGGGCAGGAGCACAGGAGAGGCCCCTTCCATGGGGACAGAGCCCTGTCCCGTGCCCCAGCACGCAGCCCCGAGCTGGGAGGGGTTACTGAGCTGGGTGGTCAGATGGGCAGCAGCCCATCACAGACCACACGCAGGGTCCTGCTTGCAAAGTACGCCACGGAAGCGTACATTGGCTGGGGCAGCACCCGCAGCAGGAGCCGATAGAGCAGCTCCTGGTCATAGTGCTGGGCGTAAAATAGGGCAGAGCCCAGCACAGCAATGAGCAGCAGCTGGAGGCAGACGAAGATGAGGCAGATGGTCCTGTGGAGTGCAAGAGGGTCGGGAATGAGGCGTCTGTGCCCCATGGCAGCACAGCCCCATACGGTGCCAAAGGGGCTGCAGAGGGGTCCAGGCCATCAGCACATTGATGGGAACCCGGCTGCTGTTGGCAAAGAGCAATGAGGGGATACTCACTGCATCCAGAAGGAGAACCCACGTCTCCTCGCCCGCTCCTTCTTCTCCTGTAGGTGAAGATGGGGCAGAGATGGAGGTCAGGGTCTGCTGCACAGCAGGGGGATCATGCAGGACTCGGGAGCCCAGCAGCACAACAGTGCTGTAAGGAGCCCTGTCCTCAAGGAGACCCCATTGCATGGGGAGACCAGTGTTGGATGGGGAGACCCCTGTTGGATGGGATGAGGGTGCTGTGTGTTCTGCTCCTTACCAGCTGTACTTCTACCAGCTCCGGCAGCACAGCCCCAGGCTCACGCTCCACCTCCATCTCCATCTGATGCTGCTGCCTGTGTTGAACAAGGCTTGGTTGGAGTCTATCACCACAGGGGGCTCCCTAACACTGTGTGCCCACCCCCCAGGGCTGGGATGGGGCTGCTCTGACACACCGTGCAGGAACCAGAGCCCCATCCCCAGCAGCACTGCAGTCCCATTGCTGCCCCAGGTGTGTCAGAGACCCCCGTGTGCAGGCGTGGGGTGCAGGATCCCACTCACCAGGCACCCTCCAGCTCCAGCTCCTCTCGCTCCTCTCGTAGGCGCTGTTTCTCTCTGCGCAGCACCTGGAAGACAAAAGCATGAGCTCCAGGTCCACAACATGGGGGTGGGCAGACCCCACCCTTCCCCTCAGTCCACCACCCTACCTCGATCTCCTCTGTCATGGTCTTCAGCTGCTCTTCCAGCTGGGCAATGAGCTGCTTCTCCTGCAAGACAACGCGTGTGCCATGAGGGGTGGCTGCGTTGGGTCCCATGGACCTGAGGGTTTGGTACCAAGGTCCTCCTGCACAGCCAGAGGTGTGAGGATGCTGAGCTGTGAGGACGAGCCCTCACTGCCCCCTACCTGCTCCAGCTCCTCTTTACGGGCAGCCGTTCTTTCAGCCCTTATTTGCTGGGCATTCTGTGGGAAAGGAGAAGAGCAGCGGCTGTCAGGGCACCGGTGCTCCCATGGGGCTCCGTCCCCTCCTGCCTCCTCCATCGGGGCAAGCAGGACCTGCAGGGCTGGAGCTGCAGACCCACACGAGGGGACTTCTCCCACCCCACACCACACAGCAGCATCTCCTCACCTTCAACAAAGACTCCCTGGCTGTGGCCGTGCGGTTCTCCATGATCCGCTCATGAGCCTGTGGGAGGGGAAAGGAGCAGCGTTGTCCCCCGGCCCTCTGCTGCCATGCCATGGGCAGGGTGCCCTCCAGCCGGCAGCTTGGCCCTTCTGTTCCCATCCATTCAGTGCTCACCTGCTCCAGCTCCTGCAGCAGCTCCACGCGCTGCAGCGCTGTTAATGTTCCACTGGCAAACTGGGCCTGCATTGCTGCACCACTCGCACAGCTCCTTGCAGGACCTGCACCGCCTGCAGAATGGGGCCGGCAGCTTCGGTGCTGACCCACTGCCTCTACCCCACCCCGGCAGGGCTTCTATGAGGTCAGCGTGTCATTGTGATGTCACTTGAAGGTCACAGAAACAGAGCATGGTTTGTGCTGGAAGATTCCCTGAAGGTCATTAAGAACCAGAGAATGGTTTGTGTTTGGGATGGAGGCTCCTTGAGGATCAAAGAACCGGCTTGTGTTGGAAGGGTGCTGGAAGGTCAGAGGACTGTAGGATGGTGTGGACTGAGGTGTTCCTTAATGAAAATAGAAGTATAGAAGGGTTTGTGGGGGAGGATCCTTGACAATCTTAGCACTGCAAGGAGGGTTTGTGTTGGAAGAGTCCGTGGAGATCTGAAGAAATACAGAACAGGTTGGTTTGGAAGGGTCCTGGAGGATCAAAGAAGCATGGAGTGGTTCTTTGTGTTCTTTAGGGTTGGTTCTAGGTTTGAGGTTTGGGTTTGTGTCTATGTTGGGTTTGGGTTCTTGAGGGTTGTTTTTAGGTTTGGGGTTTGGGTTTGTGTCTATGTTGGGTTTGGGTTCTTTAGGTTGTTTTTAGGTTTGGGGTTTGGGTTTGTGTCTCTGTTGGGTTTGGGTCATTTAGGTTTACTTTTAGGTTTTAGGTTTGTGTTTGTGTCTCTGTTGGTTTGGGTTCTTGAGGGTAGGTTTTAGGTTTGGGGTTTGGGTTTGTGTCTCTGTTGGGTTTGGGTCATTTAGGTTTACTTTTACGTTTGGGGTCTGTGTTTGTGTCTCTGTTGGTTTGTGTTGGTGAGGGTTCGTTTTAGGTTTGGGGTTTGAGTTTGTGTCTATGTTGGGTTTGGGTTCTTTAAGGTTGGTTTTAGGTTTGGGGTTTGGTTTTGTGTCTATGTTGGCTTTGGGTTCTTTAGGTTTGTTTTAGGTTTGGGGTTTGGGTTCTGGAGGTTTGGTTTTAGGTTTGGGGTTTGGATTTGTGTCTATGTTGGGTTTGTTTTAGGCTTAGGTGTTCGATTAGGGTTAGGGTTTTGTCTAGTGTTTGGGATAGCGTTTGGGTCAGGATTAGGGTTGTGAATCATGAGAGCAGCTGTTTTACGTTTTGCGGATAGCCTCTTGCACAACTTGGGCAGATACAGCCTGAAGGACAAAGGGCTGGCGTTAATATCAGCTCAGGAACAGAATTGGGAGTTGGCCACAGAGTTTGCTGTCAAGGGAAGATTAGAAAGTAGAAATGTGCTGGTGTTGAAGATAAGATGGCAGAACAGATGCCTCAGGTGGATGTAACATCAGCGGGAACTGCCCTAGGCAGCCCCCTTTAAAGGGTTGGGAATTTACAGCAAGAATGGCTATTAGCATTCATCCCACCACCATCAGAAATGTTAATTAATGCTTGGAATTTCTGCCCATGTTCTTGGAATGAATGACCACAGATAGGCTATGCCTATCAATGGAATGAATGACCATAGAGAGGCTATGCCTATCAATGGTATGAATGACCACAGATAGGCTATGCCTATCAATGGAATGAATGACCACAGAGAGGCTATGCCTATCAATGGTATGAATGACCACCGTATGGCCAGAAAAAGAAGTTGGAAGGAAGAAAAGAACTCCAAGTAACTGTTTCTGCCATTCACCTCTCGTAACTCAGTGCTGAGGTTGCTGACACAATACAAATGAATGCTGGTGACAGATTAGGGCATTCCTAGAGAAGAATCACACTGCTTTATGTTTGGTATTTCTGTTTGCCTCACTTGTTTTCAGCACAACTTGATATCTCTGTTTAAAATAAAACTGTATCCCAGCGTACCAGATTCTGTGCTCATCTGATAGAATCCATCAGGAGCACCAGAAAACAGA
Source organism: Coturnix japonica (assembly GCF_054131305.1). NCBI lineage: Eukaryota > Metazoa > Chordata > Aves > Galliformes > Phasianidae > Coturnix > Coturnix japonica. The sequence continues at coordinate 1,319,535 of NW_028188943.1, read as the reverse complement.
CCCTTACTGGATATATTTAGGTGACTAAACAAGAGGGACACACACTGGCATCCCAAAAGGAAGGTCTTCCACACCAAAGAAAATACAAAACCTTTCCGGTATCTTCCTTCAGAAAGTCAAGAAGTTACAAACTGGGTCGTTTCAGACCATGCAGGCTTCAGCATCTGGGAAGCCTCTGTTATTAGAGGAGGAAAGGGCTCATGCACCTGAATAAGAGCCATGACTTTCAGGACAGCAGCCACTCCCGTTCTTCTCCATCCAAAGCTGTCATTTAGCTTTCACTGCGTCTATTTCATGCAGCCATTCATTAGTTCTGCACTGCAAAGAATGTAGATCAAGGGAACCAATCTAATGTCCTTAATTTCCTGATGAGAAATCTCTCTCGGTCTCTTGCAATAGCACTGATCACCTGGAGCAGAGGAAATTAAAGCGCACAGGAAAAAGTTCCTCGGGTGGCAAAAGTTGAATCACAGCAGCCCCCTTTAAAGGGTTGGGAATTTACAGCAAGAATGGCTAATAGCATTCATCACACCACCATCAGAAATGTTAATTAATGCTTGGAATTTCTGCCCATGTTCTTGGAATGAATGACCACAGATAGGCTATGCCTATCAATGGAATGAATGACCATAGAGAGGCTATGCCTATCAATGGTATGAATGACCACAGATAGGCTATGCCTATCAATGGAATGAATGACCACAGAGAGGCTATGCCTATCAATGGTATGAATGACCACGGATAGGCTATGCCTATCAATGGTATGAATGACCACGGATAGGCTATGCCTATCAATGGAATGAATGACCACGGATAGGCTATGCCTATCAATGGAATGAATGACCACAGATAGGCTATTCCTATCAATGATATGAATGACCACGGATAGGCTATGCCTATCAATGGAATGAATGACCATGGATAGGCTATGCCTATCAATGGAATGAATGACCACAGATAGGCTATTCCTATCAATGATATGAATGACCACGGATAGGCTATGCCTATCAATGGAATGAATGACCACGGATAGGCTATGCCTATCAGTGGGTAGTCACTGTTTGTCTGGGTGTGTGGGTTGATGCAGCGATCCCCATGCACCCAGCCCCGCAATAAAGGGAACAGAACCCATTGGCGTGTCACATTCCTGTGTTGGTTTTCTCAGCTTTACCATGGCCATGGCTTTAGGGTCATTTATGGGTCATTTGGGGTCATTTGGGGTCTTTTGAGGTCATTTGGGGGGATTTGGGGTCACAGATCAGCTTCCAAAGCCCCTTATTTTAAAGGAGATTCCATGATCCAAAGAGAGGAGTTGCTGAGCTTCTTTTACCTCAACTGGCTAGCTGTATAGGAAGAAACAATAATTAACATGTGTTACGTATACACACACCTATATATGTATATATACATGAAATCACTGACTGCACTCCCCCAGCATCAAATTCCCTTGTGGTACACACTGGACGTCCCTGTGTTTCTCCAGCACCCACCGAGTGCACACAGCTCCCTGGGGAAAAGCAGTTCCACGGATAGGTTTGCCCTTTCCAGAGGCTGGAAGGACCCAAACTGCTTTTCCCAACATGTTCTTTACATGCACTACAGGGACCTCATCTCCCTCTGCAGTATGCAGGGGTTTGGATTGGCTAGGACCATCACGATTGACAGATCCTCTAGTATTCACCAACCAAGTGGCTTCTGCCCAATGCTTCTCCCAGTGCTTCAATGTTCCACCACCCATTGCTTTCAACATAGCTTTCAACAACCCATGGTATCATTCAATCTTACCAGAGGCTGGTGCATGGTAGGGGATACGATAAACCCACTCAATGCCATGATCTTTGGCCCAAGTATTTATAAGGGAATATTTAAAAGGAGACCCATTATGATATTCAATTCTTTCTGGGGTGCCATGTCGACACAGGACTTGTTTCTCAAGACCCAGTATGGTGTTTTGGGCGGTAGCATGGGGTACTGCGTATGTTTCAAGCCACCCAGTGGTTGTCTCCACCATGGCAAGCGCATAACACCATTGTGAGATTGTGGCAAGGTGATATAATCAACTTGCCACGCCTCCCCATATTTGTCCTTCTGCCATCACCCTTCCCCCCAGAGAGGTTTCATCCTCTTGCTTAAACATGGCACACATGTGTCGGTCACGAATAACCTGTGCAATAGCGTCCATAGTTAAGTTCACCCCTCGGTCTCCACCAAACTTATATGCCATGCCTCTTCCTTGATGGCCTGAGGTCTCATTGGCCCATCGGGAAAGAAACAATTCAACCTTGTTCTGCCAGTCCAAATCTATTTGAATCACCTCAAATCTTGCTGCTTGATCTACCTGATGTGAAGGATGAGAGAAGGGCCCCACAGTGAGGGAGAGAAAGAAACTGTCACAGAAACTGGGACGAAGGACGGGGGGGGGGGGGGAAGGTAGTCTGGTAAAAGAAGAATGGGGAGTGCAGACACTGGGTGTGGTATAACAAGGGGGATGAAGGCCATAAAGATAAGGATGCAACAGCCTGAGTACAGTGAGGTGACTGGATGTCCACAGGGCAAAGTGGAACCAGTTTGGGAGGTGCCCCTTTTGCAGGGTTGAAAGTTTACAGCGAGGAAGATGATGAGCCTTCATCCCACCACCACCCCCACGACTCACTATGCACACACAGCGGGGGAGGGACTGCGTGCTAATGGGGTCTGAGGAATGTCATGAATATGTATCCCAATTCCTGCCAACTACTGATGATGTATTAGTTCAGCCTACATCTGTAGCACGCTTTCTCCTGACAGTGTGCAAGTGAGGTGGAGCTACCCCCCTTGCACCAGGGTGTGTGCGCATCACTCATTAAACATACCTGCTTTATAACTACTTGGTGGTTATGGAGTTTGATTCCACAAGTCAGCTGCACTGTCAGGTGAGTGGTCAGTTCTCAGCTCAGGTGAGCCCAGTGAGCTGAGAGCATTGATGTAGGTGAGAACTGCTGAGCTGCAGGCTGAGGTCACTCTGTGAGCTCTGCACTGAACCAGCATCTGCTGGGAAGGGAAACTGATGAGCTGTGCATGTGCCTTTTCACTGTCCTGCTTGGCTGGTGACACTCGGTTTTGTGCAAGCCAGTGAGGGCTCCACAGGGCGATTCAAGCCAAACACATTTACAGTTGAGTGACAGACAATGTGCATTTGGACTTCCAGACTTCTGCCTTAACAACACTTTCAAACCAAGGCATCTAGCATTTCAAAATGACTACTGCTCAATACACTGGGCATGGAATTCTTCTTCCAAGCCATGCCCGATACCATCAGTCCTGCTGAGGTTTCCTGTGCAGAGTTGTCTGTTTCCTAATTACTGTGCCTACTCTGCAAGGAGTAAAACCATGCTAACCGTATGGCCAGAAAAAGAAGTTGGAAGGAAGAAAAGAACTCCAAGTAACTGTTCCTGCCATTCACCTCTCGTAACTCAGTGCTGGGGTTGCTGACACAATACAAATGAATGCTGGTGACAGATTAGGGCATTCCTAGAGAAGAATCACACTGCTTTATGTTTGGTATTTCTGTTTGCCTCACTTGTTTTCAGCACAACTTGATATCTCTGTTTAAAATAAAACTGTATCCCAGCGTACCAGATTCTGTGCTCATCTGATAGAATCCATCAGGAGCACCAGAAAACAGACCCTTACTGGATATATTTAGGTGACTAAACAAGAGGGACACACACTGGCATCCCAAAAGGAAGGTCTTCCACACCAAAGAAAATACAAAACCTTTCCGGTATCTTCCTTCAGAAAGTCAAGAAGTTACAAACTGGGTCGTTTCAGACCATGCAGGCTTCAGCATCTGGGAAGCCTCTGTTATTAGAGGAGGAAAGGGCTCATGCACCTGAATAAGAGCCATGACTTTCAGGACAGCAGCCACTCCCGTTCTTCTCCATCCAAAGCTGTCATTTAGCTTTCACTGCGTCTATTTCATGCAGCCATTCATTAGTTCTGCACTGCAAAGAATGTAGATCAAGGGAACCAATCTAATGTCCTTAATTTCCTGATGAGAAATCTCTCTCGGTCTCTTGCAATAGCACTGATCACCTGGAGCAGAGGAAATTAAAGCGCACAGGAAAAAGTTCCTCGGGTGGCAAAAGTTGAATCACAGCGTCACCTGCTGGAGACCAACATCTCGAGGGAAGCAGGATGGATGTTGCAGCCAAATGTGCTCCTCCACCACTGGTTTGCTGAGACGTACCCATGAGCACCACACATCTGTGCGGTCTGTCTGTCCATAGAGCTACAAAGGCAGAAGCAGAACATCTAAATGGTTTGTTGTGGTTGTGTGTTGTGACTGATATCAGTCCTTGGACCTGTTAGACTTCACAGTTGGGTTCAGAGTTTTCACAGCTCATCCTGGCTTTCTGGTGCTCCCTGCACAGTGACACCATCCCTCTGACCCCTTCTGTCACCCCTTTTAGTCCAACTGATTGTGATTTGCATGTAACTCCTCCACGGTGCTTCCAAATTCCTAACCGAGTGGGAAACGAGCCATGGGACCCATCTAATATCTGTAAACATGAAAACACGTGGAACTCCAGTCAACTCTGTTCCCCTAAGGATTAAATGTGAAGCAGCAAATGGTTTGACCTCGTATCACAGCAGACTCTGTACAGAGGATACTACTTGTGTTACAAAAGAGACTGAACACCATCAGCACAAGGCCTTATCAACACTGACTGCACAAAGAGACTGGGGAGTGAGGGCCCATGATACTCTGACGGTATATGGAGCTGCCTCTGGTTCCAGAGGAAACCCCGTTTCAGTCAGTGCTGCCTACGCTGTCCTGTGCAGATGCCCGAAGTCACGTGCAGCAAAAGCATTTACAGATCTCAACTTGAACCTTCAGATCTCCATTCAGGTGAGGTCCAGCAATGCTCATTTTCATCATAAACTGTACAGAAATATTACTTCAGAACCCAACTTTACAGCGTGATCATTTCAAATAGCTCCTCACTGGCAAGAGAAACAGCAATTGAGTCTGTGAGACATTTGGCAGAGCACAAAGTCAAAATCCCCGTGCTGCTTTGTCACACTTTGCCATTAATCTCAGCTCACCTCACACATACAGTGAACAAAAACCTGTTTCCTTCTCTACCTCATAGTCTGCTAAACACGCTGATGAAAACATATTTCCTGAGATGCTCAGACACTGCTGCAACAGCGATCGCATGTGTGTGTAAAAGTGTGTTTTGATACACAGTGCAAAAACATCAAACATGATCTTGGGAAAGTTCAGCTCATGGGAAGTGGTTTCTTCTTGCTGTATTTTTCCATCTCTGCATTATGAATTTTGCAAAGACAGCCGAGCTTCCATCCTACGTACACCCTGAAAATATCCCCTTTGTATTTGTACTTCACATACAAAACACACAACTTTGTCAGACTGTATTTGCAAACACTCACTCATCAGGTCCTGTAGAGGTCAAAGAATTATCACACCCTAGGCAGATTTTTAAGCTTTACACAGGTTTGCATGCAAAGCGGAGATTCATCGTGTGAGCTCAACCACCAAGACCAACACCAGTGCCTACAAACCCTTCAGAGAATGAAGGAAAGCAGTACAAGTAGAACTCCTGAACACCACATTGATTTCCATGCCTTGGTGCCCCTGGAGAGATGGAAGGAAAGGCTTTCAGTATCACATAGTATGATCTGTCATAAGTCATTCACTGAAACTTCAAGATCCAACAGAGACATTAAAGTATTTTCAATTGGGTTTGAGCATCTCTGTAGAAAAAAAAATAATAAAAAATCAGTTATGTACAGTGTTACACATAAAATACAACAGTGTTACACATACAGGTAATAAAAGGCTGAAACTTGCAAGCTGAGACTGGACATGACACTTTCCCTTCAAAATGATGGCTCTATTTTACAAGTGGCAAATCACCCATTGCATTTGACTGCTGGGATTAGTACTGCATTAGTAACTGTTGTTTGGCTTTCATTGCTCTATCCAAAGTCTACACTAAACAGGCTGACTTTACCCATTCTCAAAATCAATCAATACATACGTGAATCTGAAAACACATGAAGCAGAGCAAATTCCAGTCCCTCTACCTTCTCCTGGATGTGGGTTCTTCCAGCAGACTGAGGCTTCTGACCATCCTTGCTTTCTTCTCCTCTTTGGAGTTTGCTCAGGTGCTCGTCTGAGATCCAATCCTTAAGAGCAGTCAGGAGCTCATCAACTTCAGAATTTGGTGGTAGTTGTAATATAGTCACATCATCAGCTATTTCAGCTTTCAACTTGATGATCTTCCAAGCCAAAACCTGAGCAGATGGGCATGCACCAGAGCACATCAGTTCTGCTCATTATCCACTGAATGATGCATGATATGTCAAACAAATAAGAAGTAGATACAGACACCCCATAAAATTCAAAAGATGGTCCTAGCAGCAAGCTTTATTTTCTCTGCCCACTTCCCCCTCATAGAATCTATTCTTTCTCCAACTAATTAACTCATGAAACAAATGAAATTAGAAAAGTTTCCTTATTTCAACAGGTATGCAGAGAATGTTCCATTGCTGAATGGCTTTTGAGTGAATTTCCCACTTTGCCCAACTCTTACTTGATCCCTTCCTGATGCTGCCCTCACTTCCTCCTGCATGAAAGATGTCATCTGTTGCGCCACTTCACCAGTATCCTTACGCATCTCTGCCACTATAAACTGATATTTACACTACAACAAAACAGAACAAGGAATTCTGTTTTTCTTCTGACCTACAAAGGAATCTTGTCCAGGTAAGAAAACACCTTACCTTCAAGATAGATGAAACAAGCTTCTGCTGTCCTTATCTATTGATTTGAGTACTTCTTCCCTAGAATCCCGTCATTTACCTGAAATAAAAGAAAAATACTCAAATATCTGTGTACAGAAAATTCGATTTTTTTGGTAAACAACACTCCGAAATCCTTTGACGGAGTTCCTGAGCAGCAGAGTGATTAAATCAACAACTGCTTTACCCTTTCTCTTCTTGTAAACAAGTGACAGAACAGTAGAGACCGCGCTGCAAAAATGCCTCAAGAACTCAGAAACAGAGAGAGGGAAAGTAATTGACTGCATTCACACCTTTCCTGTCACAGAAAAACCAAGTCATCAGCTTTGCAGACATCCCGTTCAGACAACCAGCAGTGTTAACTCAGACTTGGAGAGTTACTGATCATAGGAAATAATTCCTCTCGATGGATTTCATATGGATTCATTTGCTTCCTCAAGGTCGTCCTGACATTCGGCAATTTCCTTCAGCAGCATTTCAAGCCTTTTCACTTCTGCATCCTTCTGCTGTAGAAATATCACATTCCAAACAGGATGAACCAGATCATTTTAGAAACGATTACAAGCCAAGTTGCAATAAGCGTCCTTACATTACCGCACCTCTTTCAGATTATCTAGAGAGGCTTCTTGCTCCATCAGAGCTTCTTCTTTTCCATGGAGCTGCAAAAATCAAGGGGAAAATGTTGAAATAGCTCCAAAACCTGTTCAATTTTCACTTAATGCCAATTTGGCACTATAAAAAAAAAAAAAAAAAAAAAGGTTGTTGACTGCTATACCTTTGAAGTAGTATCACTCCATAAAATGATGTACTGTTTGCCTCTGAAATCTCTCTCTGAAATCAGTTAATTCAAACACGGTTGGAGTTTTAGTAGCTGAAGCTGGATCCAGGTTTGGAAACAGCTGTGACTTCTTTCTCTCCCAGAGAAATGTAAGATCTGTGTCTCCCTTCCAGTGTTTGAAAAGACCTGAGGTGCAGTGAGAGGAGCCAGAGAGTGTTTCTTCTGCTGCGTTTTATTCCTCACAGAGTGAAAATAGTCACGTCTCAGAGGTGTGAGAATAATCCTATGAATTTTGTGACCAAAGCTTTTGTAAAGGCTTCTTTTTTACTCAGTGATGTTCCAAACACAGAGAAGTCTAAGTCTGTTACGCCCTTCAGACTTACAAGCCTAGCAAGCATATAAAAAAACTTCTGCATAAGTGTTAAGAGCTTTATGCGTCAGCAAGCAAGCTTCCCATTCCTATTTGTGTACAGGTGCCTTATTACACTATTGACAGCTTTTCAGCCTAGAGGTCTGGCGTAGGTTTTGTGTTTCCAGAGAAAATAGTGTGTTGGTAATTTTATTAAGAGAGCCACAAGACAGATTTGGGAAGGGAGACGCATGATCCTCTCCCAAAAGGAAGGAGGCAGCAGTATTGCTGCCCATCAGTCCAAACTGTATCAGCATCTGTCGGTTCCAAATGTCCTTTCCCCACAAAAAAGGCAACACAAAAATCAACTTGGTCTCTCCTTACCATCACCCTCTTCAGGTACGTATCCAGGCTTATTCTTATAACAGAAGAACATCGAAGGCGCATTGAGAAAGCCAGCACGAGCTCTCTGCTCTGGGATAGGTGCTGGTTCATCAGCAATTGTAGCACCATCAGATGGAGGATTGTCTGATGGCACAGTCGTCATCTCAGCTTTGGACAGAAATTGAGCCAAACGTGAAGACTGAATTACTTCAGAACAGCAACACTAACCCCACAGTGCCCTTATTTCTGAGCTGAGCTGTCTGCAGCAATGTGTACTACTGAATCACTGAGTAACTGTGAGGGTTTGACATCCCAGAAAACATTAACCAGCAACTGAAGAGGACTGGTTTCAAATTATTTGGGGGAAGTCTGTGCTTCTTACCAACTAACCTCAGTCTATTACCATGGTAGCTGTTACTGAAACTTTTACTGTTCAAGAAGTCATCCTTTAGTTGCATGCTCCTGAGACAACCAGAACACTGCTCTCAGTCTCTGAAATGTAACAGACAGGTGCATAACAAATATTATAGGTATTAGATATTTGAAACGCATGTAATTACGCACCTGAACAACAGATACTAGCACACTAGGTTGACATTGTGAGTTAGGATTCTGACAGGATCAACAGTTTTCATCACTTGCTTCATTTTGGACTAGGCATACAGAACAGCTAAAGAAAAAGTCATTTTTGAGTAATTCTGAGTGGTCTTTGGAGCATCTACTTGCTCAAGTTTAAAGGAGAATCGCTGAAGAAAAGCTCTGGTATTAGTTTTGCTTGGATTCCAGCAGGCAGTGCATTAGGAGGCAGCATGATTGTTTCTCACCAAACAGATTATACAGTCCCATTGACCTTCCTGCCTTTTTAGCAAAGACAGATCCACATTTCTCCTGTGCAGTATTACGGCTGGCTTTGAAACCTGCAGCACATTCAGTAAGAGAGGGCCATTACTGTGTTTCCCACATAGCTGGATTTGGGCTTTGGCATGAAACAGTGCCACAGTGTAGCTGTAAGCAACACCACGGCATCTCTCCAAACAAGCTGTAGAGCAAGAATGACTTTGTCAGCTACTGACAGATCTGAGGAGCATTCATCAATGATCTTCATTAGGCAGTGCTTTCTTTGAAGACAGGGTTTGTGCACTTCTTGTGCTTCTGCCAACACACCATCATTCATAAACTCATCTGCCTTTCTTTGCCAAAGCTAAGCAACAGTATTTAGATTAATGAGAATCAGCTGGAATGCAAGTAACAAAAAGCATTTGGGGTAATGCAAGCTAGGAACCAACCTCGGCAAGATTCCAGTGTGAACCACATTCTTCATAGCTTCAAATGCTAGGAAAGCATCATCAGTTTTGCCTTCAACTGCATCCAGCACTGCAAGTGCTATACGTGCCTCTTCTTCATAGGCTGCAACCTGAAAGACCTACAAGCAAAGCGAAAAACAAGTTATACCTCGTACACACTGATACTTGGAACAGCTGGTGCATGCCAACAGCCAGGAAGGAATCGGGTAGGAGAAAGTTAACAACATCGCTCATTTTCCTCTGAGACAAGAAAATACTTCTGGAAGAAAGTCAGTGCTCAGGGAGGTCAGTGTCATCCAAGCAGATACAGTTCTACAACTAAGAGAAGTTCTCAACAAATACTGTTTCCCCCTTCACCAGATACATTCTGATACTACCAAATCTCATCGTTAGCACAACCCAAAAGAAACCCAACAACAACTACAAAATAAATAAACAAACACAACAAAAAGCCCAAGCAATGTAAATGTGGCTCATTTCCAGCTGGGACAGACCTGCTTTCTTCAGCTTGTCAGGTATGATGCAATGTGTTGGTTCTAGGAGAAAAGCAATGCTGATAACACACCAATGTTTATAGCTCCTGCTAAGCATGTTGTGCACAGACAAAGCTGTTCTCAGGAAAGGATCCAAGGAGCTGGGAAAGAACAGAATTAGGACAGCTGGTTTACGCTGGCCAAAGGGGTGTTCTGTACAGTATGGCATGGTGCTTAGCCATCTTCTGGGTCTAACCACAGCCAAAAGCTTGTATATTGTCATATAACACCCTCTACTCTACTCTTAGATCAATCCATCTGCACCTGAATGTCCACATGATGGAAATGCTTGTAGAGAGGATCAGTCAGTTCAGGAACATTTTTGTTCTCCCTGATGGTTTCCAAGCTAATCAGAAGTTTCTTTGCCCAATGTATTCCTTCTGGTCACAGAACAATTCAGACTAGCACCCTGTTGAAGAAAAGAAATAGAAGCTATCTCAACAAATCCAAATCAAGTGTTACCTTGTTTGGTTCTTACTGGTTTTTCCCCATGTGCCGGACTGTGTGCTCTGCTGATTCCCATTCCTGCCTCTTCATGCAGCAGGAACCAGTGTGCAGCAGTCTGGTATTTATAAGGCAGACTCTTCTAATGCAGTCTTCAAACAAGAATTTGCCAGCAGTTACTGTTAATTGTTTATTGCCTTCACCCAGGACATGGAAAACCAAATCTAGAAGGAATTGCATTAGAAGACCATTAGTGGTATAATGGAATAATCCATTAGTGGATTATTCCAGCTTGCAGTGCCCACATATTTGGGAAGCTTGCTTCATCACTTCATTCCTACCTTGGCAGTGAGTAGTTACAATTGCTTTATCTTTCTTGTGTAATCATAAATGTTTTAGAGCAAACAGCTGTGTCTTGTGTGCTTTCACAGTGCCAGTACGTGTGCTGGTGACCCACTTTGGAAGTCTGAAAGCAACTTTTAACTACAGCATAAGCTCTTAAAACTCAGGGGATCGAGGTGTACCAGCAATTTAATCTGGTGATATTATCCTCAGGATGATAGGAAAAAGACTGGACTAATGTGACACTGCCTGCTGTAAAACCAAGTTTCTGTAGAACTTCAAATACATTTATTAAAATCCCCTCTCCAAACCAGAAGCACATGATGTCTGTTCAGCCTTCTAATTTCACGTCTTGAAACAATCAAACCCAGCATGCCCCATAGTACCTCTGAGCATGTATTTCTGTGCTTCATGCTAATATGTTCCCAATGCAGCGTTTGCCCCCACACACCGTGTGCACACAGCCTCACCTGGCATAAACAGCTGTATGCGCACAGTGCTGCTGACTTCCCAGCACAGAATGCCCTACCACAAGGTCTAGCCTGGTTCCTTCCAAGCTGCTAAGAGCAGACATAAAACACGCGTTGTTTTAGTTTTGACCCTATATGTGTATAGTTATACAACTGAACACTTAGACAGCCAATAGGTAATGTAATGTAAATGTAAACACAGAGTATACAGATGCTTCATACAAATGATTAATATGATAGAAGGATAAAGGGAAAATGCTCACCAACACTGAAGGTCCACAGTAAAGTCAAAAAAAAAAAAAAAAAAATCACCAGAGGAAGAAATCCTGCCTTAGTGCTGGTCAGCCCTTACATGAGATCTGGGAGAGTTGGAGCCAAGCTCCACCCCTTCCAGTAGCACAGCTGAATTACCTTCACCTGTGCTCCTGCAGCTGACTCATTGCTTGCCTCAGGTGGTCAATCAGAAGTTCAGGCTGTGATCAGTAGTTTCCCATACACTTTGTTAAGGTCAAAATACACTTCACAAAAGCTGGTAAAGCAATTGCTCTGCCAGTTGTCCTCCAACTTTGCTGTCGCTCTAATTTGGCTGTTAAGATCTGCAAGCTCCACCACAAATTACACACCAACTTTGCTTTCTTTCAGAGCTGGTTTTTGAGCACCTGCCATGTGTTCAAGGGATGGACTTCTGCAGGGACTCTCCAGAACTGGCTGGGAACGCAGCTGTCTCAAGCAAACACAAAACAGTCCAAAACTTACTTGAGAACATCTGGCACAACTCCAAACTTGAGTTTCTCACAATGGTGATGTGTTGGTGCGTCTGGGAGGAGGTGACCCAAATTTACAAGGTGGGCATCTCTGTCCTTTTTCCCAGCTGAAATGCATTTGAGGATCCAGACTCAGCAAATATCTTCTCGTCTTGTTTGCATTATCACTTCTGTCTTCAGATTCGTTGTGCTGATTCCCTTAGTTGTCAGAGGGAGCGGGGTGTGACCAGGACTCAGCCGGGCTGTGATCAAACTGCACGTACAGCCTCAGAAACTGCTCAGGAAATGGTTAAAAGAGCCGCTTCTTCTTCCTTGAAACTTCTGGCCTGCTGCAGCTTTGATTCTTTAGGGAAGAACAGACATAGCTGTGATTGTCAGGGTCTGTGTGGTTTGATTCTGGTTTCTGGGGCACGATGAAGTGCGTGGAGTGCAGGGTGATGGCACTCTAAGGACATTTCCATTTGGGTTGGATTTCCAGGTTGCTATGTTCAGTTAGGGGAGTCGTGGCACTGAGGTCTGTGTGCAAGGTCTTGCAGGCAGGCTCAGACTGTGCTGATGGCTGCAGTTGCTGTCACTGTGTGCTTGCAGCCAGCACCCTGCTGCCCAACTCATGCCACCCACGTGTTTCCCTGGCGTGTTGAAACAAGCAGGAAATCCTGAAACTTGGGAGTTTCAAAAGCAGTGTGATTTGTCTCCTCGGGCAAAGTCCTCAGCCAGAACTGCAGTAGAGACACCCCCTGGAGCCAGCAACTGGGGGTCGAAAGTACTGGATTGGAAGGGGTCAGTGCCAGGCACCCAGCTAACCTGTGGAGATAACAATGTGCCTAGAACTAATTTAGCCCTGGACTTCCAGAGAGCCTACTTTGAGTTTTTTCTGTTGCCTACTTGGAGGAATCTCACAGGCTAGAGTGCTCAAAGGTAAGGGGGCCATGAGAGCTGGGCAGCATTTAAATAGCGCTTCTTCGGAGCTCAGGATTGGTGCATCCCTCAGAGAAGGAAATAGGGAAGGGGGGTGTCCTGGAAATGGGTGATGCTGAGATGGTGAAGATGTTGAACACCTTCTTTACTTTGGTTTTCACTTCAGTGACTGCCCCTTGGGACTCCTGGGCCCTGGAGGGAAGAGAGAGAGCTTGAGAAATGGAGAGCTTCCCTCTGGGTGAGGAGGGGGTGATCTGAGAGCATCTGGTTGGGATCAGCGTGCACAATCCATAGACTCTGATGGGATGCATCCACATGTGTGGAGGGAGCTGGCAGAGGTGATTGTCAAACTCTTTATCATCTTTGACAGGTCTTGGAGAAGTGCCTGAAAGCTGGAGGAGAGCCTGTGACACTGCAGTCTTCAGAAAGGGCAAGGAGGAGGATCCGGTAAACTGCAGGGCAGTCGGTCTCACCTCTCCCTGGAAAGGTGGTGGAACAGCTTGGTCTGGATGCCATCTCCAGGCAACTGGAAGGGAAGAAGTTTACCAGCAGTAGACAGCTTGGATTCACCGGGGAAATGTCATGCTCAGCCAACCCTGCAGCCTTCTGTGATGGCATCACCAGCTGGGTAGATGTGGGGAGAGCAGTGGATGTGATCTACCTTGACTTCAGCAAGGCTTTTGATACTGTCTCACATGACATCCTGGTAACAAAGCTGAGAAAGTGTGGGATAGATGAGTGGATGGTAAGCTGGGCTGAGAACTGTCTGACTGGCCGAGCTCAGAGGGTTTTGATCACCAGCACAGCGTCCAGTTATAGACCTGTGTTCCCCGGGGTTTGTTGATGTGTCTGGTCTTGTTCAGTATCTTCACTGATGACCTTGATGAGGGGATAGTGTCCACGCTCAGTAAGTACACCTATGATACAAAGCTGGGAGGAATGGCTGACACACCTGAAGTCTGTGCTGCCATTCAGCAAGACCTGGATAGACTGGAGAGCTGGGCACTAATAAACAAGAAGTGGTTTAACAAAAGCAAGTGCAGAGTCTTGAATCTGGGAAGGAATAGCAGCAATTATCAGTACAAGGGCATGCAATGTTGTGTGGGCACATGGGTGTGCAAAGGAAGAACAGTGCTGGGATGGGCTGTGGTGGGCCGAAGATGCATAGTGGACCGAAGATGGTAGATGCTACTCTGGACCAAAAGTCATGCAGCAGCTCATGGAGTGTCACTGGACAAATCAGGCTGTGAGCTCTTTGTGAATCTCTAATTGTGATGGTTTATTGATTGACTGCAATCAAACTACAAGTACTGAGTTGGGCAGCAACTGAAACACCGCGCACTGCAGCCGCTGCCTTGTGATGTTTCTCCTCTCAGTCTTTCAGCTGCAGCTTCTGCATCATCTCTGCAAGGCTGTTCATCGCTGCAGAGAACTGGAAAGAAACAAAGCAAGCGTAGAAGTAGGACAGGAAAAATCTAGGGAGATCTCATGAAGAAACTCTGACCAGTAAACATCCAGAATGGCCCCGTGTGGAACAGCATGTTCCTTTCATTCAGGTCACTGACACTACTTCCCAGGACACACTGCCTATGCTCTGTCGTGGAAAGGCTGTTTCAAAGGTTGCAGTGCCCGACATGGCAAGCTTCTTTATCACAGCAAAACCTTCTGGCTGTTACCAACCACATCCTTCTCAAGCCAGAGGAAGGCGTCCAAGCTCCCCATGGCAGCTCTCACTGACAGTGTCATTTCCTCAAACACACAGCTGGCTGCTTTTCTATTCCATTGCTTCCCTCAGGATTTTACCATCTCTTTCATATCTGACAGATGGAGGCACTGAGACCAACAAGAGAATGCGTGTCTGTGTTCACCAAGGACTCACCTCTATATGTGCAGCTCTCTGAGAAGCCTTTTTCAATTCCCTTCTCCTTTCTTTTTGTCGTTGTCTTCTTTCTATAAAGCAAGAATACCAATGAATTCATTTTGTTAACAGCAAAACTGCAGAAACATGGGTGCTGTGAAAACAAATGGCAGTCCAATGACAAAGCAAATGGGACTAGGAAGCCTCTCAGACATTTCCAGGGGGACATACAGAAGACCACTGTGAAATTAACAGAAAGAGATGCATTTAGGTATTCTGGCACCTCACTGCCTTTGGACTTTGTAGCCTTCAACTCTTATCCCCTCTACAGAGCAGGAAAAAGCAAGCCCTAAGCAAACTCAATGTGTTGCACTTCACCAGGACGGTACCGCAGCACCTTCTTACCTCTTTGCTTGGAGCTCAGTGCTGGGGCAGGCCCAGGGTGTGCTGCTGGGGCCGGCACACTGTCTCTGTTCTGGCCTCTGGCTCTTTTGGTAGCAGGCAACTGCGCTGCAGTCTGTTTCTCTTTGTCCAAACCCTTGTGTTTACACCCAGCCAGGGTCTTGGAGACAGAGCTGGGACCTGCTGTTACAGGAAGCCCTCCAGCCTGAAGATGAGCTTTCTCTGAAAGCACTTCCTGCACCACTTTCGCATAGATGTTTCCATTTGGCTCCAGGCATACATCTGTTATAATCAAGAAAGGAGAAGCAGTAAGATTTAAAGAGTGACCAAGGCTAATTTCTGTAGCAAAATGGGCCACAATACTAGGAAATCTCATCTTGCGTGTTCACAGTAGCGGATCTTAGGATCTGAGCTGAAGGGTGGGTTTGCATTTCAAATCTGGACAGGGAAGGTAATTGTAAATCCCAGGGATGAAGACCTCAAGCAACACGCAGCAAAAGGAGTATGAAGAAAGAATGGACAGAAAGCCTAACTAGAAAGACATTGAATCAAACCCTGATGCCTGTTGTGCATCTGTACCTCTCCTGGGTGCCACGTCACAGGCTGCAGTCCTCCCCAGACTTTCCGCAAGGCTGCGCTTGGCTGGAAGACCGCTTGTGTCAGCTTCTGGCAGAAAGGAACAAGCAATACTTGAAGAGCATCTCCTGGGAGGAAGATTTGAGCGCAGCCAACCACCAACTTCCACTCTTCAAGTGTAGTTCCTACCATTTGCCTTTTTGCTGCTACAGCATGGTGCCATTTCTGCAGTAAGCACAGATCTGCAGTGGACTTCCTTCACTCTTCCATCACACACGCACCCCTCCATGCAGCCCTATTTAGAAATACCCACATTCTGGAAAATACAGACAAAAAAGAAACAGGCAGAAAAGCGGCACTAATACTTTGTCACTGGTGGGAATCTCCACAGAAAGTGCTGTGCTAAAGGTGTGAGGTTAAGGGATCATCACTGTCACGATAAAAGTGATAGCATGGAAGATTTAGCGATGGCGTGCTGACTAGAAGGAAAAAACAACACTTACCTTGGAGCTTGTTCATTTTCTCTCCTATCATCGGATATCTTCTCATCATCTACGTAGCTCTGAGGTTGGCCAAAGCCTGTTGCCATGAGCTTTGCTAAACGCAACAGTGCTGTGGCTCAGAGGTATTACACCGGCACATAACATAGGAGAACTCCATAACCCAAGTGTCGAGGGAAGAAGGAAGGGGAACTGTTACAATTAATTACGTTCACTAAATTGATAATTGTAGGCTTCTTGTCACACACTACTGCCTACAGCAAAACAGCACAGATGTTGACAACTGTGATTTCTGCATACAAGCAACCACTCGAGGCTGAGCACACTCTCCTGTCTCTTTGCCATGCCTAGAAAGACCCAGAAGAGCTCAGCGTTCTCTTGCTGTTAGTTTACATCCTCCAAGCACTTCCAAAGGCACGCTGCTCTGTAGAAAAAGCTGAGCTGCCCAGAAAGTTTGTGCAGGAAGAAGGCAGCAGTGTCAGTGCACGTCATCCTGGGGGATCTGAAAGCATTTGTGAAGAGAACAGGGAAAGAAGAGGGAAGAGAGCAAAACCAACAGGCACTAGCACTGCTGCCCACAGGGGGCGGGGCTTGAGGCAGGGCCTGTGCCAGAGGGGGGCCTGGCACAGTTAGGGCCAGCTCAGGGCCCAGAGCAGAGGGGGAGCAGGCAGAGGCAGGGCCTTGGGGCCCAGGATGGAGGAGGACCAGGCACAGCTGGGGCCAGCTCAGGGCCCAGAGCAGAGGGGGACCAGGCACAGCTGAGGCCACTGCAGGGCCCAGGTGAGAGGGGAACCCAGCACAGTCGGGGCTGCTTTGGGGCCTGGGCCGGAAGGGGGCCCGGCACAGCCAGGGCCTATCCCCCTTTTTTGCACATATGAAATGCTCCCAGCTGTGCTGCACAGCAGAACATCTTTCAATGGAGATGAAAGCCTGTGAAATGAAAGAATCCTTTCTTATTTCTTTCACATTTGTGTTTGTTGACTGCAGTTCCAACCAGGTGGACTCGCAGTGTCTTGCAAGTGCCACCTGGAAGCAGGTACAGACTGGAGACACAGCACCCTCAATGTCCAGGTGAGTAACAGCAGCCAAGGAGGCCTTTGGGCTCTGCAGGGTCCAAGTGTGGAGCATTACACACAGGAACAGCTGACTATAAAGACAGTGGCAGAGCTGCAGAGCTTGCCATAGTAGGGAGGCACAGTGGCTCAGCTCATTTCCCACAGTAACACAGGAAATAAGAGCCATGAGGGAAATGCAGATGCCTTCTGCCCCCATCAGAGGGGAGGAATGAGCTGCACTTCCACAGAGACATTCATTCCTCTCACAGCCACTCACACCTCAGGTGTGGAGGGATGAGCTGGGGCTGCTGGTGGCAGCTGTGGAACACTGCCATCTGTGGTGCTCCATCCTACCCTGGAGGTGGGCATGTAGAGCTGAGGACTGCACAAATGACTGCAAGCAGAGATGTAGCAGAGGGAACATAAAGCATTTAATAACTTATCATACAAAGCAATGAGTAATAGAAATGACAATATTTCCAACCAAATATCCCCCATCCTAGCAGTCATATCTGATCTCTACAATCCCACCCAAACAATTTCCCAGCCCCCTCCAATTCCTCCTCACTATCCCACCCCTGAATTTCCCTCCCCCAATTCCCACACAGTAATTGCCCACACTAATTACCAGCATGCAGGTTATAGAGAACACCTGTTCCTTGTGTGCAAACACCTGAAAAAAAGAAGTGGCAGGGAACTGGAGGTCTGTAGTAGGTTGTGGAGGCTCTGCATAGAGCATAACCCCAGACCACAACCCCATCAGCTGCTGGGGCAGCAGCATCCCTGTCATTGGGGGATGTTGCCAGTGGTGGACAGGGACACAGGGAGAAGCCACACCTTGGTGTAGCTCTGATCTGCTCATGTCCAGTCCAATCCTCTATAGCACTTTCCATCTTCTGTCCTTTGTTCTTAACCGTATCCTTCCTTCTCTTCTACTCTTTTCCTTTCCTTTAGTTGTCTTACCTGTATCTGCTTTTCCCCTCTTCTGTTCTTTTACTGCTCTGGTCAGCATCCAGTGTCTGCACCGCAACTATAGGTTTTGGGATGGAGAAAGGTACACAGGGCATAGATTTGTACAAGAAAAGCTCTCTTGCTGTGCCCAGCAGATGACAAAAAGGAGTCCTCAGGACCACAAAGGCAGCTTGTTTCTCCAAAGGCCACAGCGTAAGCTCGTGTAACTGGGAAGGACTCTGTTATACATCTCCTAAAAGTGCCTTTGAATGAATAATTTTCTGGTCTTGTTTCCAATTGTTGCTCAGAGAAAATGAGGTTTTTATCCTTGTATCTTTGCAGGAAGACAGAGAGGAGGGAACCTGTTTGGTGAAATGCTCAGGTGCTGTTTCCTTCCTTGCACCAACAGCCTGTTTGTGTCCACACGATGCCAGTTGTCCTCCTGACAGTTTCTACCGGTCCTTCTCCGAGTCCTTCTGCTAAGCACTGCTATTTCTGTATCCTCGGGGCCCTGTTAGGACTAAAAAGAGGAGCAGATAACAGATGGAAGGATCTGGCCTTCTGGTGGGTGATAGCCACCTGCATGTCCTGTTCCTGCTTTCTCTTTTCCTCAGGTGGCATTGTGCTTCCCAAGGAGCATATGGACCTTTTAGATGGGAGTGTGCAGCAAGGAACACATGGGGTCTCAGCTTCCTTCCTGCCCTGCACCTGAGTGAGAAACATTGTGACCTGCTCAGGAGGCAAGATGTCATGTCAGGGAAGTGTGTTTTCCTTGTTGTTTTTTTGTCATCTGTGCTTTGCTTTGCTGTGTTATTTTTTTTCCTTTGCAGTGCTATGGTTTTCTTTCCTATTTGGTGTTTTCTTTGTTGTTTTGTTTTTTTTTTAATAAGTTTGTTTCTGTTTTTCCTTGTCTTAGTTTTTTGCTTTTGTTTGATTTATTATTTTTTCTTTGCTTTTATTTATTTATCTTTTTTTTTTAAATTTTGTGTTGTTTCCTAGAATCCTTCAAGGTTTATTTGTTGTTGTTGTGTTTTTCATCTATGCTTTGCTATTTTTCTTTAGATACGCTGTATGAGAACTGTTGAATCACAGCCTGAGCCACTGATTATCACCTAGGGAAAGGACCTGGTCAGTCCTGGTTAGTACAGGTGAGGGCAATGCAGCTGAGTGACTGGAAGGGATGGAGCCTGGCTGCACCTCTCTTACAGCTCATTTTTGAAGGCTGACTGCCCCTGGGTGGTACTTTTTTCTGAGGATTTCTCCGCTGTGGAGTTTGTTCTGTGCAATTCTATCCTCAGAGGTGGGTGAGCCGTTCTTTCCTTGCCTTTGTAATATGTTCCCATTGTGCCAGTTATTCTGCTATTACAGATGCTCTGTGTTTTTTTTTTTTTATATTTCTTTTGTGTGTTTATTTTAAAACTTTGATTCCCTGGTCTTTGGCTTGATTTTTTCTTTATTGGTGTTTGTATTGCTATTTTTTATTTTTTTTCTTTCTTTTGCTGACTCATGTTCTGCTTTACGGTGGCATTTGCAAGAGACTGTGAATTCTCCTGGTTCAAATTGCAGTTGGCTTAATCAAATGTGTAAGAAATATATAAGGGCTGCTGAGGCCAGGCTGGAGTTGCATTTCTTTATGAACTGGGGTGTTGCTGCGGATGCGTTTCTCTCCTGTTTTGTCTCTTTTGTGGCTGTTCAAGAATATTTGAACGTGCAATGTCAGTGTTTGTTGCCATCCTGCTTTCTCTTCTCTGTCTTGCAGGTCAGCTCGTGCTAGAAGTCAATGGTATCACTGTATGAATGGAGGTCAGTTTAGGAGCAGCTGCTGATGGAAGGAATCAAGACCAGGCTAATAAATGGAAGCTTCTCCTGGTAAGGTGTCAGAGGTGGCAGTAATGATGTCTGTCATCGTTAAAACCAGAGGGCAGGATCATCCGACTGCTTGCTGACTGATACTTGGGAGTATCTCGTTCTTCAGCTGAACAGTAAGAAAGCTGAACATGCTGAGCCATTACGGCTTGTGCTGAAGTTGTGAATGTGCCCCCAGATGTTTCCTTTAGTGGTAAATCATGTTCTGGCACTGTGGTAGCCCTATCTCTGGCATGATCTGGAGCACCGTATCTTCTTGCGAGCCTTGTGTGCCTTTTTCCATGAACCTTGCTTTCTTTCTCTCTTCAGATTAAGTGCAGCGTGCTACCTCGTCTTTGGTGGATTAATCCAGGAGGCTGTTAGAAGGCCAAATGCAATGTTCATTACATGGAGTGACACGATGGGAATGGACTGCCGTTGCCACCAGGCAAAAGTGAGTTTCTTATGTCATGAATGATATAATTTTGATTATTCAGAGCAGTTGCAGCCCCTTGCAGGGCTCCTTTCCCCCTTGCAGGGCTCCTTTTCCAATTCTGTAATGCTTGACTCTTTCAGGGCTGCTTTTCCTTGCTCCTTTCCCCCTTGCAGGGCTCCTTTCCCCCTTGCAGGGCTCCTTTCCCCCTTGCAGGGCTCCTTTCCCCCTTGCAGGGCTCCTTTCCCCCTTGCAGGGCTCCTTTCCCCCTTGCAGGGCTCCTTTCCCCCTTGCAGGGCTCCTTTCCCCCTTGCAGGGCTCCTTTCCCCCTTGCAGGGCTCCTTTCCCCCTTGCAGGGCTCCTTTCCCCCTTGCAGGGCTCCTTTCCCCCTTGCAGGGCTCCTTGCCCCCTTGCAGGGCTCCTTGCCCCCTTGCAGGGCTCCTTGCCCCCTTGCAGGGCTCCTTGCCCCCTTGCAGGGCTCCTTGCCCCCTTGCAGGGCTCCTTGCCCCCTTGCAGGGCTCCTTGCCCCCTTGCAGGGCTCCTTGCCCCCTTGCAGGGCTCCTTGCCCCCTTGCAGGGCTCCTTGCCCCCTTGCAGGGCTCCTTGCCCCCTTGCAGGGCTCCTTTTCCAATTCTGTAATGCTTGACTCTTTCAGGGCTGCTTTTCCTTGCTCCTTTCCCCCTTGCAGGGCTCCTTTCCCCCTTGCAGGGCTCCTTTCCCCCTTGCAGGGCTCCTTTCCCCCTTGCAGGGCTCCTTTCCCCCTTGCAGGGCTCCTTTCCCCCTTGCAGGGCTCCTTTCCCCCTTGCAGGGCTCCTTTCCCCCTTGCAGGGCTCCTTTCCCCCTTGCAGGGCTCCTTTCCCCCTTGCAGGGCTCCTTTCCCCCTTGCAGGGCTCCTTTCCCCCTTGCAGGGCTCCTTTCCCCCTTGCAGGGCTCCTTTCCCCCTTGCAGGGCTCCTTTCCCCCTTGCAGGGCTCCTTTCCCCCTTGCAGGGCTCCTTTCCCCCTTGCAGGGCTCCTTTCCCCCTTGCAGGGCTCCTTTCCCCCTTGCAGGGCTCCTTTCCCCCTTGCAGGGCTCCTTTCCCCCTTGCAGGGCTCCTTTCCCCCTTGCAGGGCTCCTTTCCCCCTTGCAGGGCTCCTTTCCCCCTTGCAGGGCTCCTTTCCCCCTTGCAGGGCTCCTTTCCCCCTTGCAGGGCTCCTTTCCCCCTTGCAGGGCTCCTTTCCCCCTTGCAGGGCTCCTTTCCCCCTTGCAGGGCTCCTTTCCCCCTTGCAGGGCTCCTTTCCCCCTTGCAGGGCTCCTTTCCCCCTTGCAGGGCTCCTTTACCAATTCTGTAATTCTTTTCTCTTTGTTGTCTGCTTTTCCTTGCTCTTTTTCCCTTTCAAAGCCCCTTTCATATTCTGTAATGCTTTTCTCTTTCAGGGCTGCTTTTCCTTGTTCTTTTTTCCTTTCAGGGCTGCTTGTCCTTCTTGGAGCCCCTTTTTGCCCTTGCGGAGCCCTTTTTTGCCCTTGCGGAGCCCTTTTTTGCCCTTGCGGAGCCCCTTTTTGCCCTTGCGGAGCCCCTTTTTGCCCTTGCGGAGCCCCTTTTTGCCCTTGCGGAGCCCCTTTTTGCCCTTGCGGAGCCCCTTTTTGCCCTTGCGGAGCCCCTTTTTGCCCTTGCGGAGCCCCTTTTTGCCCTTGCGGAGCCCCTTTTTGCCCTTGCGGAGCCCCTTTTTGCCCTTGCGGAGCCCCTTTTTGCCCTTGCGGAGCCCCTTTTTGCCCTTGCGGAGCCCCTTTTTGCCCTTGCGGAGCCCCTTTTTGCCCTTGCGGAGCCCCTTTTTGCCCTTGCGGAGCCCCTTTTTGCCCTTGCGGAGCCCCTTTTTGCCCTTGCGGAGCCCCTTTTTGCCCTTGCGGAGCCCCTTTTCATATTCTGTAGTGCTTTTCTCTTTCAGGGCTGCTTTTCCTTCTTGGAGCCCCTTTTCCCCTTGCGGAGCCCCTTTTCATATTCTGTAATGCTTTTCTCTTTCAGGGCTGCTTTTCCATCTTGGAGCCCGTTTTGCCCTTGCGGAGCCCGTTTTGCCCTTGCAGAGCCCGTTTTGCCCTTGCGGAGCCCGTTTTGCCCTTGCGGAGCCCCTTTTGCCCCGGTCCCGTGGCCCATTGCTCTGCCGGGGCGATGGGCCCTGCCACCTGCTTTGCAACAGGGCAACCAGCAGCAGCTACAGCCGCTTTGTAAAGGAGCACGTGCTGGGTAAGGCAGGTCTGTTCTGGGCTATAGGCAGAGTGCTGTTGGGTTTGAGAAGGTTTTCTCTCAAGTTTGTTGTTCTGTGGTAAGTACATAACATTGTTTTTGTTGCTAATGAGGAAAAGAGATGTGTTTTTTTTTAATAGGTAGATGTTGCAAAATGCTGTAAGCTCTGCTTTGGTTCAGCGTTTTGTTTTGGCCTTCCCAGCTATGCAGTGGTAGGGCAGGTTGCTGTGTGCCAACACCAGCGAGCCTGGGAGGAGTTCTCAGTTGCTTTGCACAGCTTTGTCTTTTGATGTTGTTGGTGCAGAGGTGTTGGAATAAAATATCATGATGGTCACATCAAGCTGCTATTCCAGCCTATTTCTCTAGGGCAAGTGAGCTGGAAAACCAAGAAAGGATCCATCTTGTTGTAGACTTTTTTTTCCTTCCCTCTGTGTGAGACTACTGGGAAGCGCTGCTGCAGTTCTGTGTTGGTGTGGGCTTGGACCTGATGATGAGAGATGAGTGTGAGCTGAATGTAACTTGTATCAGCTATTTCAGCTTTAGTTGCTCTGGCTAAGTTTCGGTTATTTATCAGGGTAGTTTGTCTGCCGAAGGGACATCTGTTTGTCACCTTAGCTTCTCCCCTTAGTTTCTCCTGTGCTAGGAGAAGAGGCTGAGGTTGTCACCCACCTAAAGGCTTTCAGCATGCAACAGATTGAATTCACTCAGTTAAGCGTTTCTCGAGTTTTCCAGTGCAGGCTAAAAACTGTAAATGATGGAGGAACTGAGACAGTGGGTGTGAGTGAAGAGGGAGGAACAAAACTGTGATGTCTCCCAGATGTTAAAGAAATTTCTGTGCAGGTGAAGAAAGGTGCTGTCTGTCCAATATCATTTCTATTCCAAACCTTCAATATTGCAGCTGACGGCAGAAAATGTGCAGTAAAACATGGGGAGGCCACTGGGTAATATCCACTGTAAAGTGTTAATTGCCTATTGAGGCTGTAAACTATGTCAATATGCCTGGATCTGAGTTATTGACAGACTCCTATTTATTCCAGCCTCACAAAGCTGGGCTCTTTAGAACTGGGCTCTAATCAGTCATGCTTTACTGGTCCCACCAAGAAGCACCAGTCAATAAACGCGCTTGCTGCCTTAACCCTTTGAAGTTTGTAAAATTACAAGTGGGATTGATAACATTGATTTGGGGAGAACAACTGACAGTGGAAACCCTTTGGAAATAAAAGCTGCCTGTGGTAAATGACACCTCCTCAGGAGCAATGGTTATTCTGGGTCTGTGGGCTGAATCTCAGCTCTGTTGTCCTGCCAGCACCTGAGGCCTGAGCTGGAGGAAGGAGGAACTGCATATCCATGAACTGAAACCCCCAAAGCATTCTGCCTTTCCAGGATCAATGGGTTTCTGAGTCTGAGCTTCCGCATCTCGCGTTATTGCTGCTGAGTGTTGATGTGAAGGAGCTGTGGTGGCATTTGAGGTGGGAAAGAAGCATCAAGCAAAGGGCCAAGTGCTGTTCAGTCTGGGCTGGGGGAGGAGGAGGAGAAGGTGATGCTGTGGCTTGACATAGTCTGTAACCAGAAGAGGTCCTGGGATCATAGTAGAGAATTAGAAATGAGGCAGAAAACCCTTCCTGTTGCATTTTCGTATTAAATATGTTTGTCCTATAAATGAATCTTGTTTAACTGTTTCCTCCTCAGTCGTTTTTCTTTGATTCTGCTCTTCTTCTAAACTGATGTGATTTCATGCTAAATGTAGGATGCAAGTCTGTCCTTGCTCAGACCCCTCAGCATTCTGGAGTAAGATCCTGCAATGTTGGTTTTTGCAGACCTACAATATGACGTAGCTCCTGGTGCAGGAAAAAAGCATTGGATGGTTCAAGCCTTGTGATACTTCACTGACAAGCTGTGCTGTTTTTTTAAGCCCTGTGCTATGCTTGTTCTTCATGCTAAATGGTGTTTTGATCATTTGTATTATAATAATTCATACTAATTAATTTGTAATTCCTAAATTAAGTGCACATGGGTTTCAAGCAGAGAGGTTACACTCAGATTAACTATTGATTTTGGTCTTTGCTGTGAAGAAATTTAGATCTCGTGTCTTTCAGATTTAAGACAGCCATCTTGACATCTATTAAGAGAGAGATACAGTTAAGAATCAGATTTTGTGCCTGAAAATATGCTTGCCTGGTGACTTTTGGGATCTGTTCTGCACACAGTACTGCATTCCTTAAGGCACCAACTGCTATACGTGCTGCAATGCCACTCAGCAGTGAATTGGTGCTCTTGCAGATGCTGATATTATTAATGTCTTCTCAAAGAAACTGTGATTTTAAGAAAATCCAAGTTGAGTAGAGTCTCTGTGAAATAAACAGCTGTTTTAAATACATATGATGCTTTTGCACCCTGCGGAGTAATGCTTTAAACAACCACTCCCAAACTGCAAAGGAAAATAAGGTGTTTGATTTGTTTTCGCTTCTTTCCAGCCCATTTTCTTTCAATGAATAGATAGAGATTTTAACAACTTAATCATTCTGGTGGACTTGGAAGGAATTTGGCTGGATGCTACTGGCAAACTCCTCAAACCTGAGGCTGGAGGTGCCACAGTCCGTGTGTTCTGGATCGAAGGGACAGAAGGCAGCTGCTCATAGTTATGGATAGCTGGACGTATAGAGTGCTCTGAGCATCAGGAACAGTTTCCAACCATGTAGGAAGAAGAGTTTCCTTGAACATGGTCACAATCTCATGTTGCTCTTGTGCCTATAGGAGTATGAATTGTGGAGTGGGGGGAAAGATAAGACTTTGCAGGGGAAGTAAATGTTTCCGTTTGCAATAAGCACGATAGATTTTGCTTTTTTCCTTTTCCCTCTATTCGATGGAGAGGAGTTTGATTACTTTTGGATACGTTTTCTTTTGCATAACCTTTTCATGCACTGTGTTTTGAGCGATGTGACCACTAGAGAGCAGACGTAGCCTAGTAACAGGAGTTAATTAGTTCTTGGCCTCTTCATTTCCTCCTGTCCCCTTTCCCCTCCCCCTGAATACACAGGCAGAGGGGGTTTGGGTGGCTCTGAGCTTGCCTCCAACGCTGTGCAATCTTAGGCCTAATTAAAACGCCGCAGACGGCCTGAACCCCGCATTAAAATTTGATGAGGAATTGATCAGCCAAGCAAACAGGAAATTTAGCTGTGTGAGTGAAGGTAATGTTTGCTCAAATGTATAATGAGGTCCATGGGGAATATTTATGGGGACCTCAGTGACAGTTTCAGCAGTTTCTTCTCCTTGAAGTCATCTTCCCTACCTGCCCTCTCTGTTATGAGGCTGTAGGCAGAAGGGAATCCAACACCACGTCAGCTGGGCGGTGGAAAATGGTCTGTGTGTGGCTGCGATGGTGCCATGGAAAGGTCTGCAAGAGGAGCTGTGAAACTGCAACCTGACTTCTTTAAAAACATCAGTGGCTCCATAATGTAAGGAGTTGTGTAGCACAATTGCTGGTGGAACTCCTTGCAGCGTGTTAGAAAGCAAACCTGCCCCCTAAAAGGGTCAGGTGTTGTGTTACAGCAGATGCTACCTTTATCTCCATGGACTGCAGGATAAGCTATACATGCTGTCAGCACAGGTATTTGGAGGTGAGGCGGTACGTTCACAGGGTAGGGAGCAATGCCCTTCTCAGCACATCTTATCTATTTCTAATAATCAGTAAAAGTGTAAATGCCTTCTACTTGCAGCAAACAGATAAATTTACATGCTTCTTATTTATCACTACTCTGTCAAACGTAAATCAGCATGAGAGAGTCTTAACCTAAGCTGTTACTGACGGGTAAGATCACCCTCACACCTGTATCTGCAAGTCACTGCTGTTGCCCTCAGCTCCTGGCAGAGGCTTTGCAAAGATGTAGGGCTTTGCATTCAGGGCTCACACAGGCCCCGAGCTGCAGATGTGCTCGTCCCAGCCGTAGGACTTCTTGTGGTTCCTTCTTGTACCACTCGTGGCTACTTTTGACTGGTTGCAATTAAAGTTGAAGCTGACACTGTAAGGACTTGGAGCGAAAAGCAGAAGGATGGGCAGCCAACAGTCTGTGCCCAGTGGAACAAAGTAGGAAGGAGAGATGATGGGTGTCTTGGTGTGAGCCCTGCAGATGGGTGAACATGGTGGTTGCAAGCCAGTGCTTTGCTTTCTAATGCAACCGAGCTGTTCAACCTTGTGGCTTATCTGGTCTGCACTGTGTGAAGATGAATTGTCTTGGGCCACATTGAAGAGCCGAAAGGACCCCATAATAAATGAAAAGGGAGCACTTTGCTACTGAAAGGGAAAGAGGGCCTCATAGAAACCAAAGCAAAGGGTAGTTACAGGTAGTTTATGTTGAGGGGGCAGAGGGGGAACAAATCATCATATACAACATTATATATGGTTTATATGAGTAATACAATTTATTTAGTGTATTTTTTAAATAAAAACTGGGAAAGATATAAGATCATAAAACCGTTGGGATACCAGACCTTGTTTTTCTGAAACAAATGCATCTGTCTGGTTTGGTGACAGTGGCTGCCATTCTCAGTAAGGCCATGTTTGGTTGTTGTGAGTGACGGGTGTGCACTGGGGCCAAACTGAGATTCACTGCCATGATGGCAGGGGATGGCTGCAGGATGGGGTGGGTTGTTTGTTTGCGGGTTGGGATAGGAAAGGGAAGCTGCTTACAGTGACGGTGGGAATGACTGTCACTGAATGCGGCATGAGAAGTTGGCAGAGCTGTAGGATTTCTTGTTGCCAATAAAATCCAGGAAGATTTGCTCAGTCCATAGCATGTGTAGGGTGGCACTTGCTATATACATCTTCCAGGTGTTGCATCAACAGCAGGGATGGGATTAATGCAAGAGATGGCGATTTTTTTTTTTAGATTCTGGTGGCAAAAATCGAGGGGAGCTTTATGTCCCATTTCAGGTGCACTCTAATTTCTTGACAGTGTCCCGCTCCCCGTGCACCCTGTGTGTCGCAGGAGGGCCATCCCAGCCCTATGGTCGTGGTGATGATGTTCTGTTCTTCCAGCTCTCAGCTGCAGCTCTGAGCTCTGGGTGTTGCTGTTCCCGGCTGAGGTTGGGCCGCCCGCTCACACCTGGGGCCCGTCGTGGCGCCGCGCGTGGTCTCCGGCGGCCATCCGCCGCTCCTGGGCCACCCGCCTCAGCCATTCCCCGTCCTCTTCTTCGCGGGGTGGCTCCTCGAAGCGGCTGCGCTGGTTGGGGTCCCCGTGCCAGGAGTTGCTGCGCACCAGCGGGCGGGGGGGCCTGGAGGGGCTGCGCTGCGTGCGCCGTGCTGGGACGCTGCGGGAGCGATGGGCAGATCTTGATCTCGTCTGCCGCCGCTCCCTGGTGCGCTGCAGCCTTCCCCGGGGCCGGCGGGTCGGGGGGCGACCCGAGGGGCGCCAGCTGAGGCGCAGCATGCCGGTGATTAACCCCCGGCACAGGGGGCAGTTGGGCGTGTTGGCCGTCCAGTGCTGGATGCACTCCCTGCAGAAGATGTGCCTGCAGGGCAGAGCGCGGACGGCATCCTCCATGGGGCCCAGGCAGATGGGGCATGGCTCCTCGTGGGCCTCCGCCGGCCACGTCCATGTCTCCCTCCTCCTCCGGTTGGAAGCCGCCTCCCGGCTCATGGCTGCGGCTGCCCTGGCGCTGTGTGGCTCCAAGGATGGATTTGGGTGAAGCTGCCTCTTGCAGAGCAGTCGGCAGCCTCCGGGCCTCAGCGCCTGTCAGGCGTCCTACCTGTGGCAGACAGCTCGTGTGCCACCGGCAGAAGCTCTGAGCTCTGGGGATCCTCCAATGGGATCCTCAGTGACTCGCAGTCCTCTCGCAGGACTCTGATGTCTCTCGCACTGGCAAGGTCTCAGTGTCTCGTGCTCCCACAGGAGACGTTCACACCTCGAGAGTCGCCAGCAAGACTCAATGCGGGCTGGGCCCGCTGGCTATGGGTAGGCACCCGGCCCACTGTGAGGTCACGGGGCCACTGTGACCCTGCGCTGCCATCACAGACTGCACAGATAGGTGGAGGTTTGCTGTCCGGTGGTTGTGGCGTTGATATTTGTGGCGTTTTCCAGCCAGAGTCCACCCTAGGGCTTTAACTGGGACATTTTCACTAACAGTGAGAATAAATGATCTATTGAAGCTAGAAATGTAACAGATTTGTGGATGCTGTTGCTCAGTGCTGTGGCTGTGACTGTGCTGGTATTTGGTAGCAGTGCTAGCAAAGCAAATGCTATCCTGGGTGTTTTTCAGCAGGAAGTGAAGGGGCAGTGCTTACCAAGAAGGGATCCCTGTCTTGGTTAGGAAAGCGCAGCCCAGCTTCTTGGTTTCTCTCGTCTCCTTAATCTCTCATCCCGCCCCTCCTCTGCACCCTCCTGTACTATCCCTCACATCCCAGCCTTCTCTCTTCCCGTTTTGGGTGATGTTTAACATGACTTGGATGGAGAGTTGTGAACATCAGCCTCATGTTTATAGCATGTTCTTATGGATTGTGTGATCCTACTCAGGGCTTTGCTCTTTAATATTACACTTCTGCCTCCTGCATGTCATTTGTTAGCCATCAGTCCCCCTGTCTTGTTTGTTGGTGGGATGTGGGTTGAATATTTTCTGTCCTCTCCCTTTTCTGGCCAATGTACTTTGGTAGCCTCTGTTTGTCTCCGTGTCCCTTGCCAACGTTGCTTCCCCGGGGCTTTTCTACAGGGTTGCTTTCCAGCTGGTCACTCCCCACCTTCCCTGGTGCCTCATTTAGGTCCTCCCCAAGGGAGGAACTTTGCCCTTTCCCTTGGTGCAATCTTGAGATTTCCCTCAAGCTGTTTCTGGCTGCACAGCCTTCTGCTGCATCAGCCGCTGCTCCCAATTTGGGATCCTGCGTTGCCCTGTGAGGGTACGCTGTGTTCCATCACCCAGAGCATCCTTGGGGCTCTTCTATGGGTCTGGACCCACTTTTGTCCTCTGCAATGATCCTGCAGGGTGGCTGCAATTCTCCCACATTCAGGCAGAGCAGCAGAGGTGTAGAGTTATGAGGAGAAACAGGTGCCTCTGCTTTTCATTGTCTGCATGTTGCCCTGAGTCATTTTCCAGGTGCAGGTGAAGTTGTTTCATGGCACAGTTACAATTGTCACCCTAACGCCTGCACTTGCTGATGGCACTGCTAGCATGTAAACATCCCATACTGCCATCTGAGTGTGGTCGCTCAGCTTGCAGCCCTGTCTCTGAGCTTCGTTTCCCTTGGTCAGGATCCGGCCTCATGTCACAAACTCATGTTTCACTCCCATGGCCTGATCTTGTGAATTGCTACGTATTAACTGCTTGAGGCTTTAATATTTCCAATCCCAACAGACTTTCCTGGTAACAATTCTAAGCACAACTGCATCTCTCTGTATTCTTGGGCTCATGTCATGGCTTAGGTTGGAAAGGACCTTGAAGCCCACTCACTTCCAGCCCTTTGCCATGGCCAGGGTTTCCGTGCAGCTGCTCAGACATCACGAGCTCCATCCAACTTGGCCTTGGAATCCTTTGGGGTTGGGGCACCCACACTTCTCTGGGCAGCAGTGCCAGGGCCTCACCGCCCTCTGAGTAAAGAAATTTCCCTTTGTGTGGAACCTGATTGTCCCTTGTTTTGCTTAAAACTCTTTCCACTTGTCCTGACAGTGGTAAATGTTGCTCTCCCTCCTGTTAGGCTCCTTTTAAGTGCTGGTTGATTTAGAATCCAGAACCAAGAGGTGTGAGATTTGCTTGTAAGCATATGGGCAGGTGAGCCTTACAGGCAGTAATGAGCCGCTTGTTGGGGCAGAGTCACTGCCATGATGGCAGGGGATGGCTGCAGGATGGGCTGGGCTGTGTGGCTGTGGGTTGCAATGCAAAAGGGAAGCTGTTTACAGCGATGGTGGGAATTACTGTCACTGAATTTTCCGTGTGCTGCTGCACAAAGCCATGTGCACACCAAACCCGCTCTGTCTTCAGCATGGTGCTTCACTGTGCCATTTCAGTGTGTGTATTTAATTCAAGAGCAGCTGTATTTACTTCCTGTCTGCAGCAGATTAGAAAAGTTGAGGCCTGGCAAACCAATCACACTGCAGCCTGCCTCTGGTGGGAGCTCCGTCCACCCGGCCTCGTTTGGTTGCACAGGGGAAGTGTTGTAGAAACCAAAAAGTGTGCTTGAAGTTGAATCTGATCATTTGTGTTGTAGCTGGGTGTCACCTGTTGTCATCCAGCTTAATGTCCGTTACCAAACGTGCTGCTTCCAGCCTCGCTGACACTTTGGCTTATGAGATGTGGCATTGAACAAAACACTGGAATTGCTGTGAGCTGCCGACTGACTTGGGTTGGAAGGGACCCTGGGATGCCTGTTGTCTGTGGTGCCCCGTAGACTCGTTCACGTTCAGTCTTATCAGGCTCCTGTGGCAGCCTCTGCTCTGGCTGTGCCAAGTCCACCTCCCTGGCAGCCTCACACTGCCCTGCTTGCAGCAGCAGCCCCGACAGGGCAACAGCAGGCGGAGAGCTGGCACCCAACATGGGGGCTCTGGGCATAGGGGAGAGATGGGCATCAGGGAAGGGTTCCTATTGGAGGAGTTGAGTCTGATGGTCTGATGGTGCTGAGAATAACTAACTCCACGCAGGCCATTTTACATAGAGTGCTGGCACCCAGTTCGGTGTTATCCATCTGAGGGTTTGGAGTCTCAGTGTTCTGGGAGTAAAGTGCTGAAATGCTGTGGCACCTGGGTGTCTGAATCATTTTCTTTTTGACAGTCTTAGGCTGTTCTGTTCCTAGCCGTCAAAGTCACGGTGGTGGATCTGACTGGATGGAGTTACATCACAAAGCAGGGGTCAGCCTAAGCAGCATGAGAGATCTTTTCAGTATGTTTGTTTATCATTTGCAATTAAATGTCGTTGTACCTCACAGCAGTGGCAAGTCGTCAAAGTAGGGAGGAGAGATGATGGGTGTCTTGGTGTAAGCCCTGCAGATGGGTGAACAGGGTGGTTGCAAGCCAGTGCTTTGCTTTCTAGTGCAACAGAGCTGTTAACCTTATGGCATATCTGGTCTGCACTGTGTGAAGATGAATTGTCATGGGCCACAATGAAGAGCCGAAAGGACCCCATAATAAATGAAAAGGGAGCACTTTGCTACTGAAAGGGAAAGAGGGCCTCATAGAAACCAAAGCAAAGGGTAGTTACAGGTAGTTTATGTTGATGGGGCAGAGGGGGAACAAATCATCATATACAACATTATATATGGTTTATATGAGTAATACAATTTATTTAGTTGTTTTTTTAAATAAAAACTGGGAAAGATACAAGATCATAAATCTCATATCAGCCTGGAGAAGAGAAGGTTGCGAGGTGACCTCATTGCAGCCTTTCAATACCTGAAGGGAACTTACTCCCAGGAGGGGAGTAAACTCTTCGAAAGGGCTGATAATAGCAGGACTAGGGGAAATGGTTTTAAGTTGAAGGAGGGAAGATTTAGGTTGGATGTTAGGGGAAAGTTCTTTACTAGAAGGGTGGTTAGGTCCTGGAACAGGCTGCCCAGTGAGGTTGTGGATGCCCCATCCTTGGAGGTGTTCAAGACCAGGTTGGACAGGGCCCTGGGCAACCTGATCTAGTAAATGTGTATGTTTGGTGGCCCTGCTAGGCAGGGGGGTTGGAACTACATGATCCTTGAGGTCCCTTCCAACCCGGGTAATTCTGTGATTCTGTGATCCTGTGATAAAACTGTTAGGATACCAGACCTTGTATTTCTGAAAGAAATGCATTGGTCTGGTTTGGTGACAGTGGTTGCCATTCCCAGTAAGGCCATTTTTGGTTGTTGTGAGTGACAGGTGTGCACTGGGGCCAAACTGAGATTCACTGCCATGATGGCAGGGGATGGCTGCAAATTTCACTCCTGCTCCATCATCTTTCTTAGTGACGTTCTTTATGATTAGGCTGTGAGTAGTTTGGGTTCTCTTGATGCTGCAGGTCTCGCTTTCCTGTAAGACTTTACTATTGAGTAGTATTGGGTTTAATACTGGGTGATAAGGAGGTTATCAGGAGTACCCAGCATGGGTTCACCAAGGGTAGGTCGTGCTCGACCAACCTGGTGGCCTTTTATGAAGATGTCACTAGCTGGGTGGACGGGGGGAGAGCAGTAGATGTAGTCTACCTTGATTTCAGTAAGGCTTTTGATACTGTTCCCCATGACATCCTTATAACAAAGCTGAGGAAATATGGGATAGATGAGCGGAAAGTGAAGTGGGTCGAGAATTGGCTGACTGGCAGAGTGCAGAGAGTTGTCCTTGGTGGTAGGGTGTCTGGCTGGAGGCCTGTAACTAGCGGCATCCCCGAGGGGTTTGTACTGGCTCCAGTCTTGTTCAACGGCTTCATCAATGACCTTGATGAGGGGATAGTGACCACCCTCAGCAAGTTTGCTGATGACACGAAGTTGGGAGGATTGGCTGACACGCCTGAAGGCTGTGCTGCCATTCAGTGAGACCTGGACAGGCTGGAGAGCTGGGCAGTAAGAAACCAGATGAGGGTCAACAAAAGCAAGTGTAGAGTCTTGCACCTAGGGAGAAATAATTGCATGCACCGGTGCAGGCTGGGGGAAGAGCTGCTGGAGAGGAGCTCTGCTGAGAGGGACCTGGGCGTCCTGGTGGACGACAGATTGACCATGAGCCAGCAGTGTGCCCTTGTAGCCAAAAAAGCCAATGGCATACTGGGGTGTATTAAAAAGAGCGTGTCCAGCAGGTCGAAGGAGGTGATCCTCCCCCTCTACTCTGCCCTGGTGAGGCCTCATCTGGAATATTGTGTCCAGTTCATGGCTCCCCAGTACAAAAAAGACAGGGATCTCTTGGAAAGAGTCCAGCAGAGGGCCACAAAGATGGTGAAGGGCCTGGAGCATCTCCCCTATGAGGAGAGACTAAGTGAACTGGGTCTGTTTAGCCTTGAAAAAAGAAGGCTGAGAGGGACTTGATCCAGGTTTATAAATACCTGAGGTGTGGGAGCCATAGTGGTGAGGCTGGTCTCTTTTCAGTAGTGCGTGGGGACAGGACTAGGGGTAACGGGCTGAAACTTCAGCATAGGAAGTTCCGCATTAATGTGTGCAAGAACTTCTTTACGGTGAGGGTGACGGAGCACTGGAACAGGCTGCCAGGGAGGTGGTGGAGTCTCCTTCTCTGGAGCTATTCAAGACCCGCCTGGACGCCGAGCTGTGCAACATGGTGTAGGGAGCCTGCTTTGGCAGGGGGGTTGGACTCGATGATCTCTAGAGGTCCCTTCCAACCCCTACAATTCTGTGATTCTGTGATGAAGCTGCAGATCCAGTTCTCTTCCTTTCAAGTTCTTTCTCCCATTTTTGTCCAATTCTTTGTCCTTTTCAGTTTCTTATTCCAATTTTTTTGTCCAATTCTTTTCCTTTTTACTTTCTTAATACAATTATTTTCTCTATTTTTTGTCTAATCCTTTGTCCGATCTGTGTACATTTTGTGTCCATTTTTTGTCTTTTTGCCCCTGCCCTGCATAATTACCTCACCTGGTGCCTATGCCAATTTTACTGTGGTCAGAATGCCCTAGTCTCAAGTTTACTCTGTTCAGAAGCTTTCTTTGTGAAAGGCAACTTTTCCTATGCTACATACAGAAATACTGACAATTTATGCTGCAAAAACACAACCTACCTCTCACACCTGGAATCTATTACTCAGGGACGCTGTAGGGGACGCTGCACAGGTTGGCAGTATTGTGTGGAGCTTGGGGGCAGACGCTTCCTTCTGATCTGAGCAGATACGAGGGCCCAGCCCCCTTCCTCTCGTGGGCTGTCTAGGTCTCTGACCTGCAGCTGAGCAGCTGGATTGGCTCTTCCCACTCGCGGGGACTTAGGATGAGGCTGTTTGTCTGTGGTGGAAGTAGGCTCACACCTCCCCCTACCTGTCTCCCTCAGAGATTCCCAAGAGCTCCTCAGGCTGCTGATTTCTTGCAGCAGCCTGGCCATCTGCTCGAGCAGCTCCTTGAGCAGGGTACACCGGCAACCAGGTTCTTTTAACTTAACTAGCTCGTAGGTATGGTGAGATGTTTCCTTTATTGCCATCTAAATGGAAATCACAATGAGACGGGTGGCCTGCTGCTGTTCTTCTCCAGTGCCAGAGAAGTCCACGTAGCCCAGCACTGTGGGAGGCGGTTCCTCCCAACACCGCTTCAATCCACTTTGCCCAGCCTCCATTTTGTGCTGGGGCCAGAAGGCCGCACTGCCCCACAGCACAGAAGGCCACTGCCCCACCCTCGATGACGTGCAGGGGGCACAGGGTCTCACTGCCCCATAGCGTTCAAGGCCACTGCCCCGCCCTCAATTATGAGCTGGGCCAGAAGGCCCCACTGTCCAATAGCACTGAAGGTCACTGCCCCGCCCTCCATTATGAGCTGGGCCAGCACACAGCACAGAAGGTGCTGGCACAGCACCCCCAAGGCATTCACTGTCTGCACACCCTTGCGACAGGGACGAGAGGCAGTGGGCGCTACGGGGTCAGGGGCATCTGTCCTTGCAGATCCCACGAGTGAGAGTGAGAGTGATTGTTGGTGGCCTTTGGCTACAGCTTTTGGAGGCCGAAGGTCTCTTCAGATTCCCATGGCCATGCTGCGAGGCATTGCAGGACGGGGACAAGCCAAGTGCAGCCGGCCCTCTCCCCGCCGGGGCCCGGCACAGCCCCCAGCCTGCGCTGTGCAGCAGGAGGAGAACAGCTGGGAGCTGGAGGTGCTGCAGGCCCAGCTGGAGGGCGAGCGGCTCCACTGCCAGGAGCTGCAGCGCCGCTGGGCTGCCGAGAGATGTGAACTGCAGAAGGCGGCAGAGCGGGAGCGGCAGCTGCTGACCGACCAACTGCGCTGTGCCTGGGAGAAGCAGCAGGCCCAGGAAGAGCAGCAGCTGAAGGAGTGGGTGCAGCGGCAGCGGGCGACGGGGACCCGGCAGCTGCTGCTCTGGAAGGAGGCCGAGCTGCGCGCGACAAAGGAGCAGCTGCAGCGTGATTGCGATGCAGCCCTGCGCCAGGCTCGGGAGCTGCAGCAGCAGCTGGCCAAGGTGCTGAGGAACCCCCCCAGCAGCGAGGCAGCCCATGCCCAGCTGCAGGACGTCCTCAGCAAGCTGCGCTGGGAGACGGATGGTGAGCAGCCCGCCTGCATCCGCCACCTCCAGCGTCAGCTGGAGCTGGAGAGGAGGCTCTTCACCTTTTACATCGTGGGGAGCTGGGCAGACTTGCTCCGTAACGCAATGTCCTGCTCCCAGGAAAAACAGGGAGCTCTGCACCGCCACCGTGCAGAGCAGGGCTCCAGTCAACCGGCCATGAAGGACGCTCAGGTCCAGGTAAGATGACACACTGAGAGAGTGGGGATTGTTCAGCCTGGGGAGGGGAGGCTCTGGAGAAACCACAGAGCGGCCATCCAGTGCCTGAAGGAGAGCTGGGGAAAGCTGGAGATGTACTGGTTGTAAGGGAGGGTAGTGATACAACAAAGGACAACGCCCTGAAAGTAGAAGAGGGGAGATCTAGATGAGGTATACGAAGACGGGACACCATGAGGGGGCAGAGGTGCTGGCACAGGCTGCCCAGAGAGGCTGTGGTTGCCACACGCCTGGCAGTGCCCCAGGCCAGGCTGGACGCACCTTTGGGCAACCTGACCTAGTGGAAGTTGTCCCTGCCCTTGGCATGGGCTTGGAACGGGAGAGTCTTGAAGGCCCCTTCCTACACAAACCATTCTGTTATTCTATGATTTTCTGGTTCTAGGTGCCAGAGACAGCCAAGGAAGACCTGGGGCTCCCGGGCAGCCGGCCCTCTCCCCGCCGGGGCCCGGCACAGCCCCCCACCTGCCCTGCGCAGTGGGAGGAGAAGAGGCAGGAGCTGAAGGCACTGCAGGCCCAGCTGGAGGGCGAGCGGCTCCGCTCCCAGGAGCTGCAGCGCCGCTGCGCTGCTGAGAGACGTGAGCGGCAGGAGGCGGCAGAGCGGGAGCGGCAGCTGCTGGCCGACAAACTGCGCTCCAAGTGGGAGCGGGTGCGGGTGTCAAAGCTGCAGCGCCTGCGGGAGCAGAGCCTGAGGCAGTGGCAAGCAGAGATCTGCCAACTGCTGCAGGAGAAGGAGGCCCAGCTATGCCAGATGCAGGAGCTGCTGCAGAAGCAGCGCAATGACACCATCCGCCAGGCATGGCAACTGCAGCGGCAGCTGGCGGAGGCGCTGCTGAGGTGCGACAGCAGCAGAGCGGACCGCAGAATGCAGCAGGAAGTCCAGCGGCAGCTCTGCTGGAAGTCCCGTGCAGAGCAGGCCGTGGAGAGCAAGCGCCTCCAGTGTGAGCTGCAGGAGCAGAGAAGACACTTCCTGCAGTACATCCTGGAGCACGTGGAGGGGCAGCCACGCGTCTTCTTCAACAGGGCCAGGGCCTGCCATCGGGCTGTAGCAGAGGTGGGTGTTCAGGCTACAGAGCAACAAGAGGCCTGTCCACCTGAGCGCTGGGAGCAGCAGGAGCAGAACACCCATCTGCTGAGTAAGCTGAAGGAGCTGCAGAGACGGTGCAGCCTCCTTGAAGAGAAGAGCAGAAGCTCTCAGCAGATGTGGGAGGAGGTGGAGTGGCTCAAGGACAAGATGCGTACGCTCTGCCTCCGTACCCAGCAGCTGCTGGAAATAGTCTGGCAGCTCAAGGAGGCCTCTTCCACATCCAAAGAGGCCACAGAGAAGGCAGAGGACGTCAACCAGCTGCAGGAACAGCATGTGGAAAAGGAGGCTGCAGAGCAACAAGAGGCCTGCCCACCTGAGCACAGAGAGCAGCAGGAGCAGAACACCCACCTGCTGAGGAAGCTAAAGGAGCTGCATAGACAGTGCAGCCTCCTTGGAGAGAAGTGCTGCCTGCTGAGGAGCAGAAGCTCTCAGCAGATGTGGGAGGAGGTGGAGCGGCTCAAGGACAAGACGCGTACGCTCTGCCTCCGTACCCAGCAGCTGCTGGAAATAGTCCAGCAGCTCAAAAAGGCCTCTTCTGCATCCAAAGAGGCCACAGAGAAGGCAGAGGACGTCAACCAGCTGCAGGGACAGCATCTGGAAAAGCAGAATGAGATGGCCAAGGAAGACCCGGGGTTCCCAGGCAGCACAAGCAGCAAGCTGCTGGAGCAGTGCAGCTACCTCCAACAAGCCCTGAGCAACCTGGAGAAGCAGTGCCAGGCCCTGAAGGCCCAGAACCACCTGCTGAGAGAGGGACGCTCTCCAGAAGCGTGCCAGAAGCTGCAGAGTCTCCAGCAGGCTGACGTCAAGCTTGGAGCGCTCAGCAAGCGTCTGGAGGAAAAATGCACACAGCTCCAGGAGATGGGGAAAAAGCTGAGGCCACACAGAAATCCCAAACAGGAATGCCCTGATCCCCAGGAAAAGTCAAAAGAGTGGCCAGTGGCAGTCTGCATCTACATTTTCGCAGACCATCACCACCAAAATGAAGATTCTTAGCTCGTCACAGCTACAAAATCCTTATGAGGGCCCTAATGAGGACCCAGAAAACGAGCTTCCACTGACAGCTGGACAATACGTTTACATCTGTGGAGACATGGATGAGGATGGCTGGTTTCTGGGAGAGCTGACGGACGGCACAAGAGGACTGGTCCCTTCCAATCTGGTGGAAGAAGTTTCAGATGATGACCTGGATACCACCGTGCCTCCAGGGCTTCGTGATCTCCTGCTGGATACCGATGAGGAAGAGAGACCAGGCAGCAGGAGCAGGGGCAGAAAGTGGTCACCATCCAGAAATCTGTGTCCGTGTGTTGGCTCAGCCTGGGGACGCCGAGATTCCTCTCCATAAGACAGTAACATCCCATCAAGATTCCACCTTTCTGGATGAAGGCTACCTCATGCTCCACTTGACGTTCAAGTGGAGTGTGGTCCATCAGCAGGAAGGCCTTAAAAATTCATCCCTTGTAAGACTGAGAATTTATTACACTGGACTGGACTAAAACAACAAAAAACAACAAAAACCACCAAAAACACCAAAAACACCAAAACAACTTTAAAAAAAATTTACATTATATATTATTTATATATTATATATATTATAATATATGATTAAACAATATATATTATAATATACATAATATACATTATATACATAATATATATAATATAATAAATACAATAATAAATAATATTATATTATATATATTATAATATTTTTTAAAAACTAATAAAAATAACCAAACCCAAAATGTGTGTCCAGTCTTCTTGTTTTTAGACAGTCTGCTTTTGTAAAGGTACAAGGAAAGGTAGAGGCTGAGGAAAGCCTCCAAAGTCTTTCTCAAGCGCTCTACCTACAAGTATTAGAATCAAGAGAGAAAGGAATCATCACTGCTTGCCTCTGTTCTTTGGGACACCTGAAGTACCTTGGAAGGCCACACTTCCTGAGCCCTACGGACAGTCTGTCCCAAAGCAGCTGTTTGATCATTTCCATTGGGTGACAATGCATAGTGCTTGCATCGTCTGCGGGCACGGACTCAGATGCAAATCCACATCCTTAACTGTAGGTCCGTACATCCTTTATATACATGCTCCACCTCCTGCTTGAAATTTTCTGTCTGTCCCTATATATCAGCAGGGCAATTAGCAAGTCTCCTTCACGTCTAGACACCAACTGCCCATACAAGTGCGTGTGATAATGCACACGGCTGCGGCCAGCACTCTGTGTAAAGAGAAACTGTCAGAGAGCTGCACATCAGGGAGGGGTTCCTTGGTCTCAGCCTCTGCTTGCTTTTCTGGCTGGCTGTGAGGGACGCTCACGACCAGGTGAGACAGTGGAGATCTCTGGGAGACAGGAGAGTTACATTCCTTGGAGCCAGATGTGAGTTCTTCATTCTTGAGAGTTGAATTCTCTTCTGGTGACACAGCCGGTGAGACACAGACAGAGGGACGCCAGTGGACTGTGTGTTCTTGCCCACTTGTGTGTATGCACATGGCTGTGAGCAAGGCTGTGCACATCTTCATGCACAAATGAGCGTGCACGGAGCTGTGGACAGTGCTGGGGTTGCACACATGTGGGTGTGTACGGGTGAGTCCATTAGTGCACGCATGTGGGAGGGTGTGCAAGGATGAGGTGGTACGTGTGTGTGTGTGTGTGTGCAAGGATGGGGTGGTACGTGTGTGTGTGTGTGTGTGTGCAGGGATGGGGTGGTACGTGTGTGTGTGTGTGTATGCAAGGATGGGGTGGTACGTGTGTGTGTGTGTGTGTGTGTGTGTGTGTGCAAGGATGGGGTGGTACGTGTGTGTGTGTGTGTGCAGGGATGGGGTGGTACGTGTGTGTGTGTGTGTGTGTGTGTGTGTGCAGGGATGGGGTGGTACGTGTGTGTGTGTGTGTGTGTGTGTGTGTGCAGGGATGGGGTGGTGGCCATTTGCACGAGCACAGAGGTGTGCAAAGCGGTGGGCGATTGCTCCGTTGAAGCAAGAAGCAAGCGTGACAGTGCTCCAGTTGTAAGGAAGTGCATTGCTGGAACAGGGCAGAGCTGAGCCTGCAACTGCAGCCTCCTTTGCACAGCCCAGCTCTCAGAGGGTGAGACAGTTGTGCTTCCTGAGCAGCTCAGGGACGTTGTGGCCAGAAGCAGCCGAGTCCAAAGTTCCTGGTGTGAAGTGCTCCGAACATCGGGCTCTCTGGGCGAGCTCCCGGCTGACAGCACTGCTCCCCTCTGCCCTCGCCCGGGCCTGCTGGGAGCTGCAGGGCCTGCTGGGAGCTGCAGGCCCCGCAGGAACTACCACTCCCAGGATGCTGTGCGGCAGCACCGGGCGCCGCCATGACAGTGCTGTGTGCAGTGCTGTGCAGGGCTGGGCCTGTGGGCTCAGGGCACCGGGTGCTCCTTCCCTGAGCCTGCCAGGAGGTAAGGCACCGTGAGGGTGGTTTGGGGGAGACCAAAAGACGTAGAGAGGACGTAGGTGGGACATGGAGGTGAGATAGATGGGGCATGAACTGGATCTAGAGAGAGGGGTGAGAAGGCAAGGTGGATATCCGACAGGTGGGGACAGGGGCCTGTACAGGTCAAGGGCCAAGTCCAGCTCTGCAAGCACAGCAACATGTCGGGGACGCCGGGCTGCGGCTGGGGATGGAGCAGAGCAAGATGGAGAAAGGGGGGAACATTCAGGGAGCGAAGAAATCTCCAAGTGGGGCTTTCTCCATAGCTCAGCCTGCAGCGCAGCCACACGACCTAGGCAGGCCTCGGACTGGGATCCTGCTGCTGGGTGCTGCAGGGTGCAGCCTGGCTCAGTCCTCTCTGCACCTGGGGACTGATGGCTGTGTCTGGGATGGCAGTGAGCCTCCTCCACTCCAGGCTGAGCCACTCAGCTCTCCCAGAATTCCCGTCCATCCCCCTTTCTCATCCCTCCATTCCCACGCAGAACTGACTGAGGAGGGTAGGGATGGGTCCAATGGTGGTGGCAGATCTGGGACACTGCCCTTTCTGCTGCCCTTTCACATTGCCCTGAAGGTGGGCCTGGGGGCCTGGGGAGGTGGGCTTTGTAACTGAAGGAACGGCCGCAGGCAGGCAGAAATATGGCAAAGACATTTAATCATTGAACATAGCAAACAGTAAAGAAATGACAGTATTCCCAACCATTTCCCATCCTAACAATTCTTTCTGATCCCACCCCCTAAAACTCCCACCCCCAATCAACTTCTCGCCCCCCCGCTCCCTCCCACCAATAGTTCCCTCCCTGTGCAAAAAAAGCTCCCAG
Organism: Coturnix japonica; assembly: GCF_054131305.1. Classification (NCBI taxonomy): domain Eukaryota; kingdom Metazoa; phylum Chordata; class Aves; order Galliformes; family Phasianidae; genus Coturnix; species Coturnix japonica. The sequence continues at coordinate 1,277,905 of NW_028188943.1, read as the reverse complement.
CCCCCTGTTGTAATACAAGAAGAAAGGCAGCAGCCATGGATCAAGAGAAGGACTTGACAGAGCAGCAGCTGTGGAGCAGGATAAACAGCAAACCGTGTTGGTGGTGGATGCGGCAGGCAGTGCCAGCAGGGCGTCCCCTGCTTCAAAGTGCACCTTTCCTCTCTCACCCACCACACATTCTCTCCTGCATTCAGGGTCTGAGGGATTTCTTCCAGTTGTACTCCATATCCGCATGGCCAGTGCGTGATACAGAGCCCAAGTGGAACACCTGCTTGGAAAATGAAATCAACTCTCCCATTCAGTTCTATGAGCGTGCGCCTTCCTCTCAAGTGATGCGTGGTCATATTTGAAAAATCCAAATTAGCTGGATGGAAGATTAAGATGTAATCAGCATTCTGTGATACAGGGTCATCCCTTTGCCTGGGATTCCTTTCCAGGTTTTGCCTTTGCAAATTAGGAAAAGGCTTTAAATTAAGATAGGCTAATACAATCATAACCTAGCATTACTAATACATTCAATGATTATTGCCTCAGATTCCAGCACATCAGATCTGGTAACATCAGATCCTATTGGATTCACATCCAATCTATTAACATAGAAGCACACGATAACCTGGATAATGCCTAATAACTCTGGTTCCTGAGACAGTAGTTGGCAAACCTGAAGGCAAAAGGTCAGCGCGCTAGGACAAACAGCCAGACAGCAGTATGGTTAAATATGGCTGCGTCCATCGACTGCCCGAAAAGCCATGCTTTTATAGCAGACAGATGAGGGCGTTTAAAACCATACATACCAATTGGAGGAAAGCTACTGCAATAACAACCCCCCCTTCAAAGGCCCCCCTTGAAAGCCACGAGCTACTCATTCTTTTCCTAGAGGTGTCCTTGGTTCTCATGCTGTTTCTCCCTCCACAGCTGCTGCTCTGTGAAGCCTTTCTCTTGATGCATGGCTGCTGCTCTGTAAAATTCTTCTGGTATTACAACGGCCCCCCAGATTCCCACCCCACCAGTAGCAGAGTACAGCCATTTCATTGCCCACCCCAAAAAGGTCCCACCGCCAATTCCCACGAATTCCAACCCCAAACTCCCGCCCCCCAACCACTCCCCCACCCCCAAAATTCCCCACCCCTGATTCCCACCCACCAGCCACCCCCAATTCCCACCCTAATATTGGCCACCCCAAGAATTCCCACCCCTTCCCCCCCCAACCATTTCCCACCCCCCACCCAGCATTTCCCAGCCCGGAGCTTTGACAGTGCAACACTTTGTCGGTCCATCAGCTTCAGAGCCCTGCAGTGCCCCAGTCCAAGATGCCGTTTGCGGACAGCCCAGTTTGAGAGGGGTAGGGCTGGGGCTGGTGCTGGTGCCCCTGGAACACTGCTGCTGCTCTCTGGGTGTGGTGGGGGCCAGCCAGGAGCCCAGGGCTACAGGGAAGCGCCTTGGTTGGTTACGGCCACGTCTCCTGCTCCATCAAGTGGGCCGGTTTCCTGGTCCGCTCCCGCTGGAGCCGCTGTTGGGGTGTGATGAGCACCAAGTCCTCCTGCCGGCCGCCGTGCTGACACAGGCAGCTCCACCTAGCGCCGGTGGTTGTGGCCTGGAACATGCTGGCAGCGCGGTGGCTTCCTGGTTGTGGCGGGGACACTGGCTGCCAGTGTGCTGCTTGTGCCCGCTGCTCTGGCCTCTTGTGGTGGTGCAGGTGGGTGCTGGGCACTTGGCCGGCTGGCTGCTGTCCGCGTGCTGCTTGTCTGCCATTTGGCAGGAGATGCAGCCGGGTGGCAGTCAAAGGCGGCTGAGCAGCACCCGGGGCTGCCTCCGCCGTGCCTCCTCCATCAGGTGTGCAGTGCAGGGCGACGGAGGTGCGGGGGCAGCCAGGGGGGTGGGCAGTGCCAGGCGGGTGAGAAGCACTTGGGGCTGCCTTCGCTGTGCCTCCTCCATGAGCTGTCCAGTTTGCATCAGAGGAGGCACGGGGTGCTTGGCCGGCTGGCTGCTGTCCCTGTGCTGCTTGTCCTTGTCTGCCAGCTGGCAGGAGATGCACCCGGGTGGCAGTGCCAGGCGTCTGAGATGCACCCGGGGCTGCCTCCGCCGCGCCTCTTCCATCAGATGTGCGGTGCGGGGCGACGGAGGTGCGGGGGCAGCCAGGGGGGTCGGCTCAGGCAGCTCAGGGGATGCTGGCTGCCGCCAGAGCGGGTTTGTGAGGAGCCCTGATTCAGGATCGGGCTCGTTGCTGAGCTCCCTGCTGGCTCCCAGGGAATCAGGGTGCTCTGTGTTGTTCTCGTTCTCTTTGGTCCCCTCTCCTGTGACTGCAGGCAGGCCCCGGTTGTGCTGGGGGACCTCCAGAGCACTCGTCGCTTCTGAAAAAGCAAGAGCATCCCCCAGAGCAGAAGGATGATGGCAGCCTTCCCACACCTGCTGGGTGCAGACAGCCACCCGTCAATCACCTCTGTAAGCCACAAACTCACCAAGAATGCAGGTGAGGAAACTGTCCATTTCCATGTCGTCCTCACGTCTGTTGCTGCTGGGTGTCTCTTCTGGAAAAGGAAGAAAATCCCCAGTGGGGCAGTGCCAGCTTTCCCACTCGGCCACTCGGTGCAGACACCCCCCCAGCAGCTCTGCTGCCCCCAAACTCACCCTGGCTGATCCATGTCAGCAGCTGGTCAAAGTCTGTGCTGTCGTCTTGGATGGCCGTCTCGGATGTGACTTCTGGGGAAGGAAGAAAATCCATTGCCCAGTGGGGCAATGCTGGCAGCTCTCCCACAGCTGGGAGCACTGGGTACCACCAAGCCTGGCCAGCTCTGCTGCCACTCACCATGGTCGATCCATGCCAGCAGATGATCCATGTCTGCTGTGTCCTGCGGGGTGCCTGTGCTTGTTGTCCCTGCTGGAAAAGCCAGAAGATTTCCAGTGGGGCAATGCTGGCAGCTTTCCACAGCCAGCCACTCGCTCTGCAGCCCCTGAACTCACCGCCTGATTGCGGCGTGGCAGCGCTGCAGGTGATCGGAGCCATGTCGGGATGGGGGCAGACGTCGGTTGGCGCTGGATGCCCCTGGTCCTCCATGAGCAGCACGGCGTCTTGCAAGGGCTCCATGGGGGGCTCCCAGCTGGCGGGCAGGGTGCAGGGCACGGGGAGCACGTGCTGCTGCAGTGCCGGTACCTGCAAAAGAAGTGGTGGGGGGCCGGGGCGGCCGGGGGCCTGCGGCAGGCAGGTGCCTGCGGGCTGCGGGGGCTCTGCATGGGGCACGGCCCCAGGCCACAGCCCCATGGGCTGCTGGGGCAGCAGCATCCCTGCCAGCAGGGGATGTCCCCAGCAGTGAGCAGGGGCAGCGGGGGGAGCCATCGGTGGGTGCAGCCCCCCAGGCAGCAGCTGCAGCAGCGGTGAGTGCAGCCCCGCAGTTGGGGGCAGCCCCCCAGGTGGGAGCTGCTGTGCTGCCTGTCCCCAGACACCTGGTACCCCAGGCCAGACAGAGGCCTGAGGCACCAGGTGGGTGGCACTGGGGACAGGGAGGGGTTGGGGTGGTACCGGCATCGGTCCGCGGATGGTGGGCTGCATCCAGGCGGGGTCCGGTGGCGGCACAGTGGCTTGAAATAAAGTGGCTTCAGGCGTCACAGGCACCGTCAGCGCTCCTCGAGGGATTCTCTCTGTGGGGAAAGGCCATAAGGGGCACTGGGCTGAGATCTAGGCTGCTGGGCTGCTGGGCTGAGATGTGGCTCACAAGGGTGGCATGTGGGGCTTCAGCTGGGATCTGGGGCTTCAGCTGGGGCCAGCTGAAGCACGGGAGCAGGGGGAGCCTGCTGCCTTACCTGCCATGACAGCTGGAGAGTGGCAGTTAGGGGAGCCCCTCCCCCAACGGGGCTTCTGTGGCCGTTGGGCTCAGCCCCTTTCCCCCAGGCTTGTCATGGTTCCATTTGTCAGACCCAAACATCCTTCCCTTCCCATCTCTAACCTGAGAGCGTGGACCTTTTCTCCTGGCTTCCAATGTATCTTGGGGCAGAACACACAGCACTGTCTTTGCTGCTCTTCCCTCTTGGCTGCTTCCCTTTCCTCATCCACCATCCAACCTTCAGCTCTTCTCCCTGACTCTTCTCCTCTCCTCTTCAGCTCTTCTGCTCTTTTTCTTTCCTTGGATGCTCACTCCTCTCTTGCACGTCTACTCCTCTTCTGCTTTTCTTTCTTACCCGCATCCTCTCCCGTTCTTCTCATCTGCTCTTCCCACTTCACTGCATCCTCTTTGCACCTCTCATGCTCTACTGTTCTTCTCTTCCCACCACTCTCTGCTCTTCTGCTCCAGGCTGCGTTTCCTTCTCTGCTCTTCTGCCCTCTCTTCCTCCCTTCTGCTCTTTTTCTCTTCTGCACTTCTCACTGACTGCTGTCCTCTCTTCCCGTCTTCCGTCCTTCTGCCATGCAGCCATTCACTCTTCTCCTATTCAGCTCCTCTCCACTTGTGCCTTTCTGCCTTACCTCTATCTGCTCATCTCCCTTTCTGCTCTTCTCCTCGTCTGCACGTCTTCCTTACCTACACCCTCTCCTTTTTCTTCTGCTCTTCTCCTCTTCTGCTCATCTCCTCTTCCTGTTGTTTTGCTGCCTTGCCTGCCTCCACTCCTTTCCTGTGTTGCCCCTTTTGTCCGCTGCTTTTCTTTCTTACCTGCATCCTTTCTCATTCCTCTCTTCTGCTCTTCTTTAGTTCTGTCTTACCTGTATCCGCTCTTCCCGTCTGCTGCTCCTCTCCTGCTCTGCTCAGTGTCCAATGCCTGCACCGCAGCTCTATGTCAGAATTACTTTTGGGGTGGAGAAAGATATTCATATATTTGTGTGTGATTTTATATGATTGAACAGGAAAAGGAACTAGTTAAGGACATCTGTATTGAAGGACATGTTCTCAACATGACCAGTACTTCTCTAAGAACCAAAATGATGGAAAATATGAGCTAAGCTTTTAGTGTTTGCTGGAAGTGCTTCTGGAGTGAGGCAGTCAAGTCTGCAGCTCACAAAAGGTTGTCATAGCACTTGGCACACTGTACCTCATCCTAAATCCAGCTTGCTATCTACTGCAACTGAAACTTTTGAAGTGGAATGGAGATTGCTGCAGGATGGGGAATAAAAATCTGCTGGTCTTGCTGCTGCCAGTATATATGTACAGACTTTAGACTGCTGGGATATAGTGATTGCTGTCCTGTTTATCTGACTTGTGAAGTTTTACATCCTAAATATATTTTGCTGATCATTTCATTCACGTTAGTGAACAGTATAAATTAACATTCTTTGCACTAGAAGATTATGTTATGTGGGGTAAATTTTCTCCATTCAGAAAGAGATGATAATTTTCATGTTGCTGCAACAGTTAAGTTTTGGCATAGAGGTTAAGGGCTCTGTAGAGCGAAAATCTCAAGCAGATACCATACCTGGTGTTCTCAAGTGACTGTACATTTTTATTTTGTAAGTTTGGTCATGACCCTAATACAGAGTTCACTATTGGAAATGAAGACATACATGTCTCATGACAGGAAAAATCAAACAAATAAACAACAACAAAATAACCCCACAGCAACAAGAACAAAACCATTAAGCTTACAAGATTCTTTTTAATGGAAATGAAGTAACAGGTTGGAGAAATCTGTTTGTTCGTCCTGTATCAGGAACAGCAGGGGGCAGATAGAAGTAGTTCCTACTTCCAGCAGCTCAACTGCAGCAGGAAAAGCTGGGAATGCAGGAGCGAGAAGATCCAAACAACAGCACAGCATTTTAATATGAGTTTTTCCTGGTGAGTGTTGAGCGTTTCTGAACATTGTTCTTAATGTGATATTAAGTTAAAAGATCATAAAATAACAGAACAGTTTGGGTTGGAAGGAACCTTAGAGATCATCTTATTTCAACGCACCCTGCTGTGGACAAGGACACCCCCCACTAGACCAGGTTGCTCAAAGCACTATCCAGCCTGGCCTTGAACATTTCCAGAGAGGGTGTGTCCACAACTTCTGTGAATTCCCATAGGACCCTTATTAATAATCTTTGATTGTGTGTGAGTGTGTGCAGGGATGGGTGGTAAATGCGTGTGCACGCATGTGCATGGAGTGCAAGGATGGGGTTGCACACATTCATATGAGCGGAGGGGTGTGCAAAGGGGTGGCGTTGCACGTGCATCAGTGTGTAAGCAAGGAAGAGGTGGCACACGTGTGTGTTGGTGGTACGTGTGTGTGTGTGTGTGTGTGTGTGCAGGCAGGGAGTGCAGGAATGGTGGTGCATGTATGCATGCAGCTGGGGAGTGCGAGGATGAGTTTTTGAGTTAGAATAGTTCTAACCTGGTCTGGGGCTGTGACTACCAATTGCCTTCCAAAGGTCAATTTTCTGCTCTCTTCTACCCGAAGGGCGGTTGCTGCTACGGCTTGGATGTACTCTGGCCACCCTTGTGATACTGGATCTATCAATTTAGATAGGTATGCCACTGGTTGACGCTTACGTCCCCATTCCTGGGTTAGCACTCCCAGAGCTGCCCCTCGATCTACAGTAACAAAAAGCTGGAAGGGCTTCAAGGCAGGAAGAGCTAGGACTGGGGCTGTAATTTGGCCTTGTTTTAATTCTTTTCTTAGTTCCTTCTCTTCAGTAGTCCACTGAAGCATGTTGGGTTCTTCATCTAATAACTTAAGGTATCAGCCCTTGATATTCTGAGCATATGCCTCTATCCAGAGTCTGCAATATCCTACTACCCCCAGGAATTTTCTCAGTTCCCTCTTTGTTCTGGGCATGGGTAGCTCGATAACTCCCTGAATCCTCCCTGGGGTTATTTTATACTTTCCCTCAGAGACCAGCTGTCCCAAAGACTTGGCTTCTCTTTCCACGGACTGTGGCTTATTCTTTGATACTCTCAGTCCTTGTTTCCCCAGGAAGTTTAACAGTTCATTTGTGGCTCTTTTAACTCCCACCTTCTCTGACCCTGACAACACGAGGTCACCTACATCTTGTAGGAGTAATGCTCCCTCTGGTGGCCGAAAATGTTCTAATATTTGTTCCAAGGTTTGCCCGAACCAATTGGGTGACTCTGTGAACCCCTGGGCTAGAACTGTCCACCAATACTGTTGTTTCCGCCCACGCTCAGGATCTTCCCACTCAAAGGCAAATATGTCTCTGCTTTCAGATCCAATGGACAAGACCAAAAGGGCATCCTTTCGATCTATAACACTGATCCGCCTGTTCCCATTTGGGATTTTGTTCATCAAGGTATATGGGTTTGGAGCCACTATATTTTGTACTATGTCATTCATTTTTCTCAAATCTTGCACTAATCAGTAGGAACCATCGGGTTTTTTTAAATGGCAAAATGGGGGTATTGAAAGGTGACAGCCATGTTCCAGCAACCCATCCCTTAGTAATCACTGTATTACAGGTTTAAGGCCAATACGTCCCTCAAATGGATGTGGATATTGTCTCTGTCTTATGACTTCATATTTTGCTTGCATTTTTATTTTCAAAGGGGTTATTTTTAATCCCCCTCTATTTCCTTCTTTGACCCAAACCACAGGGTCTATCCTTCTCTCATCTGCCTCAGTTAATACATTTATTGATACAGTAATTCCATCTTGACAGGTTGTTGTTTGTATTCCTGGTTTCATCATGAGATGTCTCCCCAGCAAGTTAGTCCCTGCATCAGGTACATAGAATAATTGTCCTGTGATTGCTTTAAACCCCAGTTTCAACTCGATACTTTCATCCCAGTTCCCTCTACCCCATTTATCTTTAAGGTCTCATTTCTTAATATGAGTCCTGACTCCTTATGGGCCAGCGATGAACAAGCTGGCCCTGTAAAAACACAACTTCTTCCCCCTCAGGTCCCACTTTTATATTTACCAGGGGCTCCTGGTGGGACCACAGTTTTGAAAGCCCCGGACCCCCCTATTCTGAATTCAAAGCAGCTGGTAACTTTTCCTCTCTCTTCCGTTCTGGGCAGTTTTTCTTTATGCGTCCTGGCTGACCACACCAGAAGCATTTCCCTACACTTGGCTGCAACTGGGGCCTCACTGGATATCCTTGGGATCTTTCTTCTCCCTGCCTCCCTCCAGGGCACAACCTTCCTCCAATTTTCTTTTCCCTATTACCCATTCTTTGTTTCACCACCTGTTCTGCCATGGAAACCATTAACTTTGCCTTTTGTTTTTCCTTCTCATCTCCCCTTCTAACGTACACGCTCTGAGCCTCTCGTAAGATCTCCTCCAGAGACCTCTTACTCCATCCTTCTGTCTTCTGAAGCCTCTTTTGCACATCTGGCTGCGCCTTGGTTACAGAGTTAACTTTTAGAAGCCCTTGGGCTACAGGATCCTCAGGATTCATTCCCGAGTATTTTCTCATTTTATCTCTAAGCCTTTCCAGAAAATCACTGGGGGGTTCTTCTCTATCCTGCTGAATCCCAAATGCCTAGGTAAGATTCGGGGACTTGGGTACTGCCTCCCTAATCCCAGCCATTATTATGTCTCACCGATATTTTGCCAATGTTGTGCATTATTACTATCCCAGCTGGGGTCTTCCACTGGCTATTTTTGCACTCCAGGACGCCCAGGAGGGTTATTATTTTCCCACTCTTGTGTAGTTGCTCGCCTAATCATGCCTCTTTCTTCTCCAGTAAACAACATATCCATAATAGACATCATTTCCATCCACGAGTACAAATTTGGCCCCAGAAATTGATCTAATTGTTCTGCTACTCTTATAGGATCTTCAGTCGAGGATTTCAATTCCTTTATAAAATGTCTGACTTCTCCACTACTGAGTGGGGAGTTTACACAGCCTATTTGTCCTTGTCCCAGTGGTACCTCCTGTAAGGGGTACACTGAGGTGCTGGTACGGCTGGTGTCTGGTGAAGGAAAACTTTTGATATCCCTTTTACATACAGGGTCTTGCAAATGTCACCAGGAAGGAAGTACAGGCAGGAGGCCCAGCACCCTGCAACCTCCAGGTGGGGGAGAGCAGCCAAGGATTCCTTTGGGATCTGCAGGTTCATTGTGTGGAGCATTGCGTCAAGAAACATCTGTGTATAGAGATGATGGCAGAGGTACAGAGCTGAGCATCATAGAGAGGGAGAGTTGCTCATCTTGTTTCCCACCATAAGACAGGAACTAGGAGCCACAAAGAAAGTGTGGGCACATTCTGCTTTCCTCTTCTGTCCCACTCCATCTGCCCCGTCAGAGGGGAGGAACAGCCACGCTTCCACTGAGACGTTCCTCTCACAGCCAGGCACCCCTCAGGTTGGAGCATTGCCGGCTGCTGGATGGGAAAAGCAGCTGCAGAAGTGCGTGTACACAGGAGTGTGCGGAGAAGTGGGGTAGCAAAAGTGTGTGAGTGCAAGTGTGAGTGTGTGCAGGATGGGTGGGAAATGTGTGTGCATGCATGTGCATGGAGTGCAAGGATGGGGTTGTGCACATTGGTATGAGCAGAGGGGTGTGCAGAGGGGTGGGGTTGTACATGTGTGAAGATGCAAAAGTGTTCCTGGATGGTATTTGCACGTGGATTTGCAGAGTGCCTGCAAGCATGTGGATGCACGTGCCTAAGCAGAGTGTGAAGGGATGTTCTTTCACGTGTATGTGTGCAAGGATGGGGCTGAATGTCAGGGTGTGCAGGGATGGGGTGGTACGTGTGTGTGTGTGTGTGTGTGTGTGTGTGCAGGGATGGGGTGATACGTGTGTGTGTGTGTGTGTGTGTGTGTGTGTGCAGGGATGAGGTGGTACGTGTGTGTGTGTGTGTGTGTGTGCAGGGATGGGGTGGTACGTGTGTGTGTGTGTGTGTGCAGGGATGGGGTGGTACGTGTGTGTGTGTGTGTGTGTGTGCAGGGATGGGGTGGTACGTGTGTGTGTGTGTGTGTGTGTGTGTGTGCAGGGATGGGGTGGTACGTGTGTGTGTGTGTGTGTGTGTGTGTGTGTGTGTGCAGGGATGGGGTGGTACGTGTGTGTGTGTGTGTATGCAAGGATGGGGTGGTACGTGTGTGTGTGTGTGTGTGTGTGTGTGTGTGCAAGGATGGGGTGGTACGTGTGTGTGTGTGTGTGCAGGGATGGGGTGGTACGTGTGTGTGTGTGTGTGTGTGTGTGTGTGCAGGGATGGGGTGGTACGTGTGTGTGTGTGTGTGTGTGTGTGTGTGCAGGGATGGGGTGGTGGCCATTTGCACGAGCACAGAGGTGTGCAAAGCGGTGGGCGATTGCTCCGTTGAAGCAAGAAGCAAGCGTGACAGTGCTCCAGTTGTAAGGAAGTGCATTGCTGGAACAGGGCAGAGCTGAGCCTGCAACTGCAGCCTCCTTTGCACAGCCCAGCTCTCAGAGGGTGAGACAGTTGTGCTTCCTGAGCAGCTCAGGGACGTTGTGGACAGAAGCAGCCGAGTCCAAAGTTCCTGGTGTGAAGTGCTCCGAACATCGGGCTCTCTGGGCGAGCTCCCGGCTGACAGCACTGCTCCCCTCTGCCCTCGCCCGGGCCTGCTGGGAGCTGCAGGGCCTGCTGGGAGCTGCAGGCCCCGCAGGAACTACCACTCCCAGGATGCTGTGCGGCAGCACCGGGCGCCGCCATGACAGTGCTGTGTGCAGTGCTGTGCAGGGCTGGGCCTGTGGGCTCAGGGCACCGGGTGCTCCTTCCCTGAGCCTGCCAGGAGGTAAGGCACCGTGAGGGTGGTTTGGGGGAGACCAAAAGACGTAGAGAGGACGTAGGTGGGACATGGAGGTGAGATAGATGGGGCATGAACTGGATCTAGAGAGAGGGGTGAGAAGGCAAGGTGGATATCCGACAGGTGGGGACAGGGGCCTGTACAGGTCAAGGGCCAAGTCCAGCTCTGCAAGCACAGCAACATGTCGGGGACGCCGGGCTGCGGCTGGAGATGGAGCAGAGCAAGATGGAGAAAGGGGGGAACATTCAGGGAGCGAAGAAATCTCCAAGTGGGGCTTTCTCCATAGCTCAGCCTGCAGCGCAGCCACACGACCTAGGCAGGCCTCAGACTGGGATCCTGCTGCTGGGTGCTGCAGGGTGCAGCCTGGCTCAGTCCTCTCTGCACCTGGGGACTGATGGCTGTGTCTGGGATGGCAGTGAGCCTCCTCCACTCCAGGCTGAGCCACTCAGCTCTCCCAGAATTCCCGTCCATCCCCCTTTCTCATCCCTCCATTCCCACGCAGAACTGACTGAGGAGGGGAGGGATGGGTCCAATGGTGGTGGCAGATCTGGGACACTGCCCTTTCTGCTGCCCTTTCACATTGCCCTGAAGGTGGGCCTGGGGGCCTGGGGAGGTGGGCTTTGTAACTGAAGGAACGGCCGCAGGCAGGCAGAAATATGGCAAAGACATTTAATCATTGAACGTAGCAAACAGTCAAGAAATGACAGTATTCCCAACCATTTCCCATCCTAACAATCCTTTCTGATCCCACCCCCTCAAACTCCCACCCCCAATCAACTTCCCTCCCTCTGCCAAAAACCTCCCAGCCCCCTGTTGTAATCAAGAAGAATGGCAGCAGCCATGGATCAAGAGAAGGACTTGACAGAGCAGCAGCTGTGGAGCAGGATAAAGAGCAAACCGTGTTGGTGGTGGATGCGACAGGCAGTGCCAGCAGGGCGTCCCCTGCTTCAAAGTGCACCTTTCCTCTCTCACCCACCACACATTCTCTCCTGCATTCAGGGTCTGAGGGATTTCTTCCAGTTGTACTCCATATCCGCGTGGCCAGTGCGTGATATAGAGCCCAAGTGGAACACCTGCTTGGAAAATGAAATCAACTCCCCCATTCAGTTCTATGAGCGTGCGCCTTCCTCTCAAGTGATGCGTGGTCATATTTGAAAAATCCAAATTAGTTGGATATAAGAGAGGTAATAGCATCATAACCGAGCATTACTAATACATTCAATGATTATTGCCGCAGATTCCAGCACCATTGGTAACATCAGACCCCATTGGATTCACATCCAATCTATTAACATAGTAGAAGCACAAGATAACCTGGATAATGCCTAATAACTCTGGTTCCTGAGACAGTAGTTGGCAAACCTGAAGGCAAAAGGTCAGCCCACTAGGACAAACAGCCAGACAGCAATATGGTTAAATATGGCTGCGTCCATCGACTGCCCGAAAAGCCATGCTTTTATAGCAGACAGACGAGGGCATTTAAAAACCACACACACTAATTGAAGGAAAGCTATTGCAATAACAACCCTAAAACCCCCGTTGAAAGCCCCGAGCTACTCATTCTTTTCCTAGAGGTGTCCTTGGTTCTCATGCTGTTTCTCCCTCCACAGCTGCTGCTCTGTGAAGCCCTTCTCTTGATGCATGGCTGCTGCTCTGTAAAATACTTCTGGTATTACAACGGCCCCCCAGATTCCCACCCCAATAATTCCTTCCTCCAAATTGCAACACTGAATTTCAGAGTGTAACATTATCAGAGTACAATTTCTCCCCCAGAATTGCCACCGCACCAAGTTCCCTCCTCATCTCCCTTTCTGCTCTTCTCGTCTGCGCGTCTTCCTTACTTTCACCCTGTCCTTTTTCTTCTGGTGATGGAGATCTTCAGGCTGGAGGAGCTCTTGTCTTGCTGCAGCCACCCCAGCATCCCTTGCCAGCTGTGCTGTGCCCAAACTCATCCTCGCTGATCCATGCCAGCCGATCATCAATGTCAGCCATGTCCTCCGGGCTGCCTGCGCTTGTTGTCACTGCTGGAACAGCAGTCTGGAAAAGGCAATCTGGAAAAGTAAGTTCTTTGTACTTGAAAACTTCTCAGTTCCTTCTGATCTCGATATACAAAGTAGTTCCAAGTCCCTGTAGCTTTTGTGTTTTCTTTTGCAGAAGGATTCTGTGATTCTGTGTGATTCTGTGATCTTTGAGATCCTTTTCAACCCAGGCCATTCTATGACTGTACAGTTCCATACTGGAACAAATATAAAATGCTAACTATGTAAAACATGGAGTCAAACCTGTGTGATTTGTCCACACCAGGAGGTGATTAGAAAACAATTTGTAAGCTACAAAGCTGCTTGCATGAAAGGAAGAGAAAATAAAACTACAAGAAACAGGGAAAACATTTCTTCCTGAAAATAGGAAGAATAATGGACCTGCCATGAAATTTGGGTGAAGCTGCCTGATTTTATGAAGCTATTCACATTATTTTCTTGGTGCTGTGTTTCCCAAATGAGTGGTTTCTGGCTCTGCTGCAGCACCAGTCTGCATGTGAACATCAACTCTACTCTCCATCTGGGAAGATTAAGACTTCCCTTCTCCCACCAGTACCACTGAATTACAGTTACTCAGTGGTTAAACAAAGGAATCCTTAAAGAAGGGTTTACAGCTGTCCTGTTATCTGAAGTGCTTGTAGCATTCTGATGCTATTAAGCTCTATGTATTAACAAGTTCAAAAAGAAAAGGTAGGCATCTGATTGTTGTGCCAGTTTCTAAGTTATTTGGAAAGCTGTACCACCCAACCACTCCTTCTATTTGATGAAGGTGACAAAGCTCAGTTTAATTTCTGACTGCTGTTTAAATTCTGAAGCTCGAGCTGTTTCCTGGAGCAGAAAAAGCTCGGAAGCTGTCCCTCCTACAAGCAGGCACCTCTGAGCAAAATATGACATCTCAATTTCTGATGGTAAGGTCAGGAGATCTGATTCCAGCGTCTAGCTTTCAGCTTCATGCTATGTTAGTGGGACCTTTGGCATCTAGCACTTAATGATCTTGAAGGTTTCTTCCAACCCAAGCCCTCCCATGATCCTATGATTCTGTGATTTCACTCAGGTTTATTAAGATGAGATGAGTTCTCCTAAATGCACTGTTCTCCATATGATTATATTTGGAGTCTTAAATTATAATTGGGTGACTTAAACCAGACACCAAACTTTCTGATGGCCAAAATTAAATGAAATCAATCCTTGACTGTGTCAGTAGTCTGTAACTAGAGCCCATCAGGTAATTCCCAGCCTCCTGCCTGTATCAGTGGCTGCACACAGTGAAAAAGTCTGATGGGATTTTAACCTCTAAAATGTTCCAAAGCAACCAGAGGGTGAATATATTCACTATGCAAATACCTGCAGGAATAAGCTTGTCATGTATGTCCTCAGGTACCACAGTAGTTAATGGTGGGACTCAGTAGGTCATGCTGAAAGTTGAGTCTGCTGATCTTGAAGGTCTTTTCCAGCCTACATGACCTTATGCTAATATTTCTGTATTTATTTCTGTTCAGCTCCCAGAAAACCTCCCACCCAGCCCCCAGTTGACCCCGTGGTGAAAAATAAAACAGAAACCTCAGTGATGCTGGCATGGACCCCTCCGAAGATGCACTGCCCCATTCCAATCAATGGCTACGTCGTGGAATGCAAGAAACTAACTGGCTTCACCTGGGTGAGGTGCCACGAGTCTCATGTCCCCGTCCCAGAGTTCACGGTGAGCAATCTGTCTGAAGAGGCTGATGATCAGTTCCGAGTGTCTGCAGTCAATGCGCATGGACAGAGCCCGTCTCTGGAATTCCCAGGGAGCGTGCACCTTGGTAAGCACAAAAACCCCAATGGAAATGGGTCAGTGTGTGCTGAGCAGCTGTGTTGGTTCCCTAAAGATGTTTCCTTTGACTTTAAGGATAGTAGTGCATTAACACACCAAAGGCTTTCCCTTATTCCTAGTTCTCCTATCTCCTATCAACCTCCAGCTACCACTAAAGTGATGCAAGTTATGTTTCTGTGACAGGGACATGAATATCCTTATCTTTTGATATCTCATATGTGCAAGATCTGTAACAGATCTTAAGCATAGAAGTGCTTCTTCCAGCACTCATGCAAAGGGAGAAGTAGAAATGTCCCTATGATTTAATCTTCCATCTCTAAATGAGATACCAGACTTGCATCTAAAGAGCATTAAGACATTCATGTTGTTCTTCCTCAGAACCAGTCCTGGTTGTGAAATCCCCCCTAACAACTGGTGAAGCTGTACCTGGAGGGGATGCCATGTTTACTATTGACCTTACAACAACGTGTTGTGGCACTTGGTACCTCAGTGGTAAAGTCTTACAGGAAAGCGAGACCTGGATCATCAAGAGAACCCAAACTACTCCCAGCCTAATCATAAAGAACGTCACCAAGAACGATGATGGAGCAGAAGTGAAATTTGTTGCCAAAAATGTTGATGTCAGCAGCAAGATGAGAGTGAGAGGTATTTGCTTTGATCCTTCTCCTTTCCTCTTACAGTCAAGGCATAGTTGCTGTGATCTGATGATTAGAACTGGGGCTGCAGGCATTCACTGACTGTACCAAATACCTGAAATTGCATCCCATGGACTGACGTGAGTCCTGGTAATGACCTAAACATGATAGCACTGAGTGTAGGGTAAGCCAATCTACCCAGCTGCTTGGTATCTGAACCAGATTGCTTCATGCCAGCTGATGAATGTCTGCAGTTCACAGCTATTGGCCAGTGCATTCAGTCAGCAAGTTTACCACTGCATCACCATAGAGCAGTACTTTCAGCTCCAGGTTCAGACAGCCTTTCTGATTGCACTGGAATAGTTTAGAAGTAGGGGAGCAATCATTCCAATAATATCTCTATCAATCAGCTTTGCATGACAAAATAGAACAAATAAACATTCATTATGGGAGGAGCTGTTTGTCGTTGGGTGGAAACCTCTGCAGAAGCATGTTTAGAGCATTATTAATCAGTAGAAGGAGATGTTTGGTTGATTTTTACTTAGTAAATCCGGCAAGAAGACTAAATGAAATATCTTGAATTGCTCAGCAGTGACACAATGATGAGTGCAGGAACAGAAGGTGATACTTTTTCAGAGATGTTGCAGCAAACATTGACCACGTTAGCCTGATATAAATTGAAATAACGCGGCCTTTGCTCCTGACAGGTGCTGCAGTGAGATTTACCAAGAAGAGCAAAGATGTAGAAAAGATCTCCGCTCGGCTGCGTGAGGAAGCCAAACTGCAGGCTGAGCTTTCAGACACAGGCGCTACTGTGGAGTGGATGAAGGATGGGAAGGAGCTCAAGGCCAGTGAAAAATAGGAACTGCAAATTGTGGGGAAGAAACACACCCTGAAAATTCACAGCGTCTCAATGGATGATGCTGGAAGTTGTCAGTGCATCTGTGAGGGGGATAAAATGCTCTATCAGCTTTCACTGAAAGGTATGTGACAGTCTGGGCTGTGCTCTTCCAGCCCAGGGCCAGCAGACTGCATTCACCTGACTCCCCGACAGTCCAGCTGTTGTCAGACAGCATCTGGGGTGTTTTCAGTGGCTGTTTTGACTTGAACTGGCCAATCTGCTTTGTAGAGCCATTTGATTTCTGTGTTCTGTCCTGTGATTCGTCCCTAAGATATAGAGGAAATGAAGGGAAAGATAGGAAAAAGAGCATCCCAGCCTTCCTGCTCTTCTGTCAGGGTGGCCACAAGAGATGATGTCAACAGCTCTTTTTGTAGCAATGATCCCAAATGTGGAAGAGACCTGTGAAGAGTCACAGGGATGTTTACTTAGCTGTCATTCCATGGTGGGCTTTTTCTTACACAGATGTAGAGAGAAACTGAACTTTCCCACGCAGGTCTCTGTTTTGCTGCAGGGTGTAGGTCTGATCTCTGAGATCCACACGCTGGGCCTTGATTGCAATAAATGAGAGCCCTTTGTTTGCTCCAGTGGAAGACTTTCCATTTCTGCAGTACCCTCTGCAGATGACACAAATGCAAATGCACCTTCTTCCCAGCAACAATTGACTTTTTTTTTTTTTTACACTGAGTATGCATGAGGCTCTTCATCATATTCTGCTGGCTTGTCACCCTTGTTGGTCCATGGAGAAACAACAAAGCCCTAGAGTAGTGTATGCACTTTGGCATTGGAGAGCTTACTTAATTGCTTCTTCTCAAAGAACAAACTCCAGAGAGACATGGAGAAAGCTCCAAACAGAACTGAATAATGGGACTAAATTGATGGAGAGCAGAACTTCCTGCCAAGGCTTGTCAGCTAGTCTTAATTTTGCTTTTCTTCTCTCAGTCATGTTAGCATAATATTTCATACTGGCAGGTCTGCCCCCAGAATTAACTGAATTAGCTGATGGACGTTTCCATGTGCTTTGCACTGTAATGTGACTATCAAATGAGTAATCAATGCTGTTATTTTAAAACCTGTGTTGGCAAGCTGTAAGACAAACAACTGCTGTTGGTAGCTTGGTTACTGCAGAATCAGCTTTCGTGTATCTCATAGATAGGGAAGAGACCCTGAAGGGTCAGCTAGTTGGACTCCCCCCGCAATGAACAGGGGCACCGCAGCTCCATCAGGTGCTCTGAGCCCTGTCCAGCCTGACTTTGAACATCCTCAGGCTCACCAATCTTATACCCATGCCACACACTCGCAGTATTTCACCATTCAGCATCGCCACTTGTATCTTCTCTTGCTGTAAACCAGAGCTAGCTGGTAAATCATCTGCTGTGCGGGTCAGCTGTATCTCTGCCATGGGCATCACGTGGCTGCTGGGAGGCTCTGAAGAGCTGCAGCCAGAGGTGTGTCACCCGCTGGGCCTCGTGCCCAAAGGAGCCCACAGGAAAGTGTTGTTGCAGTTTGTCATGCACTGCACTGCCATGAGACTTGACGTGCCAGACATCCTCTGACACGTGACCTCCTGCATCCAGGCAGGACATCTGAGACGTCTCCTTCAGCCTGACGTGGCTGCAGTTTCACACTGGTTTTACTAAGGAAGGAGAAGGCACGTGGATGAAACTCTTTTCCTGCTCTTCCTGGCATTAGCTCATAGTACAAGTAAAGCACTGTCAGGTCAAGCCTGGAGGAGTAATGCTTGTCACTGACATGTTCCTGTTCAGGGTGGAGCTGGAGGGTAAAATAACACAAGAAATTGTCATTGAAATTCAAGATCTGTGAAATTCAGCTGGCTGCATTCACAGAACCTGGCGTTAAGATCTGTTTTCTGGTTTATATCTTGAGCCTATTTTCCATAACCCAGTCCTCATTTATGAACTGAAGCTCTACTGAAAGCCTTTCGCTGTGTATGCTCATGCTGCAGCGCAGCGCTTGTGACCTTTAACAGCACATTCACATTCCTCTGATCACAGGATCCTTAAGGTTGATTAAGACCCTCTAGTCCGACTGCTCACCCATCACCACCATGATGCTCACCATCAGCTAGCTAAAAACTCAGCAGAGATGATAGATCAAGCACAACACTGGATTTGGGATGGCTAGAGATTCCTAAGATATTGAAGGATTGATTGCAGGTGGTGTTGGCTCAGGTATTCACCCTGCATCCCACCTCCTGTTCTGTTTGGTTGAGAATCATGCATTCTGCAATTTCACTTTGTAATTCAAAGACCCTGGCTTTATCTGTTGACAAACTGATCTAAAACAAGCCAAGAAGACTCCGTTGGAACTGGTTGATGCAGAACAAAGGACATCCCCAAAGGACAAGTTGCACTGTTTGATGAACATTATTGGATGAGAGCTAAGCTAAGATTTAAAAAGTTCTGGGGCTGTCTCTGAGCATCAGATACAGAGGAAGCCTGCATGATTCCCTGAGAATGGATACCTCCTACTTTGGTGTAGGGTTAAGGGAACACTAGCAGTAACTCCTATCACAAAATGTCACATGGCTCAGACAAAATGCCATCAAGAGGGCTTAATTAGGAGCACCAAATGGTCACAAGATGGTCTTAGGGCAGGGAAGTAATCTATCTATGTGATATTGATTGATGCTGTTAGTTCTTAACAGCTTGACTCTAGAGGGACTGTTCTTCTTTGGTCACCTAGTTTTAAAAGAATAGATGGCTCCTGTCTATTACAATTTTTAAGGCATTATTTGTTCACTGATGCCATAAATGTGCCTGGCATAGCAATTGGCCTTGGTATATTCAGCTCGGCGTCCAGTCGGATCTTGAATATCTCCACAGAAGGAGACTCCACCACCTCCCTGGGCAGCCTGTTCCAGTGCTACGTCACCCTCGCCGTAAAGAAGTTCTTCCGCATCTTCGTGCAGAACTTCCAATGCTGAAGTTTCATCCCATTACCCCTAGTCCTGTCCCTACACATTACTGAAAAGAGACCAGCCACGCCACTATGGCACCCACACCTCAGGTATTTATAAACCTGGATCAAATCCCCTCTCAGCCTTCCTTTCTCAAGGCTAAACAGACCCAGCTCGCTAAATCTCTCCTCATAGGGGAAATGCTCCAGGCCCTTCACCATCTTAGTGGCCCTCCGCTGGACTCTTTCCAAGAGATCCCTGTCTTTTTTGTACTGGGGAGCCCAGAACTGGACACAGCACTCCAGAGGAGGCCTCACCGGGGCAGAGTAGAGGAGGAGGATCACCTCCCTCGACCCGCTGGCCATGCTCTTTTTAATACACCCCAGGATGCCATTGGCCTTTTTGGCCACAAGGGCACACTGCTGGCTCATGGTCAATCTGTCGTCCACCAGGACGCCCAGGTCCCACTCAGCAGAGCTCCTGTCCAGCAGCTCTTCCCCCAGCCTGTACTGGTGCATGCAATTATTTCTCCCTAGGTGCAAGACTCTACACTTGCTTTTGTTAAACCTCATCTGGTTTCTTACTGCTCAGCTCTCCAGCCTGTCCAGGTCTCTCTGAATGGCAGCACAGCCTTCAGGCGTGTCAGCCAATCCTCACAACTTCGTGGCATCAGCAAACTTGCTGAGGGTGGTCACTATCCCCTCATCAAGGTCACTGATGAAGATGTTGAACAAGACCGGACCCAGCACAGACCCCTGGGGGACGCCACTAGTTACAGGCCTCCAGCCAGATTCCGCACCACCAACGACAACCCTCTGCACTCTGCCAGTCAGCCAATTCTCGACCCACTTCACCGTCCACTCATCTATCCCATACTTCCTCAGCTTTATTATAAGGATGTCAAGGGGGACAGCATCAAAAGCCTTACAGAAATTAAGGTAGACTACATCTACCGCTCTCCCCCTGTCCACCCAGCTAGTGACATCTTCATAAAAGGCCACCAGGTTGGTCGAGCACGACCTCCCCTTGGTGAACCCATGCTGAGTACTCCTGATAACCTCCTTTTCTCCCAGTTGTCTGGAGATGGCATCCAGCACAAGCTGTTCCATCACCTTCCCTGGGACAGAGGTGAGGCTGACTGGCCTATAATTACCCGGGTCCTCCTTCTTGCCATTTTGAAGACAGGAGTGACACTGGCCGTCCTCCAGTCTTCAGGCACCTCCCCAGTTCTCCAAGACCTCTGATAGATTACAGAGAGCGGCTCAGCAACGACCTCCAGCAGCTCCCTCAGCACCTGTGGATGCACCCCATCAGGTCCCAAGGATTTATGGACCTTAATGTTTCCTAGGCACTCACAGACCACCTCTTCCCTGACTAAAGGGAAATCTCCCATTCCCCACACTCTCTCATTAACCTCCAGGGCCTGGGATTCCGGAGGGAGAGCCCTTTCACTAAAGACAGAAGCAAAAAAGGCGTTCACTATTTCCACCTCCTCAGCATCCCTCCTCTCCCTGGAAGCACTCAAGGCCAGGCTGGATGTGTTGTGAGCAACCTGGTCTACAGCGAGGTGTCCCTGTCTATAGCAGGTTGGAACGAGGTGATCTTAAGGGTCCCTTCCAACACAAACCATTCTAAGATTCTAGGACAGAAAAACAGGCCAGCTCTCCCACATTGTTTCAGTGTCATTTACTTATAAAACAAGCTCTGGGACAACCCGAGAAGGTATTTGTTCCACGTGCAGCATCACCTGTGATAGAAACCAAGGAAGCCTACAGCAGGCCTCAGGACTCAGCAAGCCTTTTTGGCTCAAAGCAGGGCCAGCTGGAGCAGCTTACCACGAGTGCACCCAGAAGGGCCTCCATGCAGCTGCAGGCTTGCCGCATGTCATTGCATGTCATTGTGATGCAACAGTGGGTGAGCGTGACATAAAGCTGCAGGCTGGAACTCCGGCTGGGGTGGCCTCAGTTCGCTGCTGCTGGAGCGAGAGGTGGTAGCGGAGGGTTGCAGCTCTCAGAGAGTTCCTACCAGGAGCCATGGAGTGCTGTTGCAGTGCTGGATTCCGAAATCCAGATGAATTTCTGAGCAGAGCGGGGAAGAGCGGAAAGGTGAGCGCTGCTACATCAAGAGAGGGCTGAGTGCAGTAGCCTGGGGTATGCAGGGCTGCTCTGGGGCTGTAGATGCTCTCCAGAGGCTGAGGGACACTTCTCCTCATGCTGGTGCTGGAGAAGGCTTGCAGGGAATCGCACCTCTCTGCACATCCCAGCATCAGTTACAGAAGTGGGGAGGGAGCTGCCAAAGGGAGCGGAGGTGGGCTGGAGAGAGGAATGGAGTGTCTGAGTGTCCAAGCGTGTCTTTGTCTTTCTAGCTCCGACCCAGAGGACAGGAAGTTGGAGCAGGAGGTAGCTGGCTGTTGGACCTTCCACTCGGGGTTAAAATCCCTGTGCAGCCTGGCACCAAGCTCCTTTTCGCCAGGAGAAAGCTGGGGGAAAAGGTGAGAGGAGTAAGGAAGCGTCAAAAAGGGCTCTTGTTTCCTGGGGTTGCCGCCATGCCAAGGAGGCCTTGTGTTGGGATGCCAATCCCATGTGTTGGGATGCTGGGGCCAGGCACCCATCAGGCACAGAAATGTGGAGACCGGGTCGTTCCTGGAGGAGGGTGCAACCCTCTGCTCTCCCTCTTGGAGGACTTAGGAAAACCCAGACATGACTGTTTGGGAAAGAGGCAAGAGGCCAGCCTGTGGGTGTGAGCAGCTTGGAAGTGTCTCTGTTTCTTTGCTGCTCTCTCCTTCCCCATTCACACTCTACAACACATCTCTTCCAGCTCCACCAGCCTTCTCCTCAGTTTGACCTGAGAGATCCGTACAGTCGCAATCTGTGCACAGAGTACAACAGCCTGCATGACCCGCATCTGCGGGAGTTCCACAACCGCAAAAACAACCTGCGGAACCTGAAGAAACGGGGCTTGGTCACCGAGGATGGCGACGTAAGTTTGGCTGTTGGGCTGACCAACATGGGTCTCCTCAGGAGGGCTTTCCAGTCTGCCAGGCAGGGGCCTGACACTACAGCCATCTGTCATTGTCTCTTCTGTAGGTTGTCTGCACTCTGAAGGAGTTCAACGAGTACAGGCAGTACCTGACCAGGCTGAAGCTGGAGAAAAAGCAAGCAAAGAGGCGAGAAGAGGTAGGCAAAGCCCAGTATTGGTAGGCACGTGTCAGCAGCATGGCACTGAGGGCACGGGCTTTACTTGATGGATCTGAGGGAGATGGGGAAAGCAGAAAAGGTGAGGGGCGGGCTGGTGGTCTAGGCATTGAGGCATGGAAAGGACAGCTCAGCTCAGAGCTGAGCTAGCACAGCGTGCTGGTGTGAAGGCAGCCTGGAAAGTTGCTTGCTTACAAGCAGAGCACTGTGGCAGCCGTTCTCTTCTGCCCTCATTGCAAGGCTGAAGCAGTGTGCTTGCCCTCTTCTGCGTAAAGCAGCAGTACTTAGGGTGGGAAGCACTCTCTAAGACAAGACCAAGCATAAACCCTCTGTTCCCTTCCAGGATGAGCTTCTTCGGGAGATTTCCAATTTGAAGGAATCGATCCACAGACTACAGATGGCCAGGGACAAGTTCCAGCCCGGTCCCGTGGATTACATTGCGGGTTCAAAAATCAGACCCACAATGCTTCATAAACCAGCTGGCCCCTCTCCTTCATGCTATAATCTTCTGTCTGGACAATGCAGAAGGAATGTGGCTTTGATGGAGTGTGGCCTTCAGGGAGACTCATGGAGCACAGGGCGTGCAATGAAGCTGCCTGAGAAGTCACCCAAACCTGCGTTGGGCAGGGAAGGCTCCAAACTCCCCAGAATCATCCAGACTACTTCTGTGTCAACAACAAACTCCAAACTCCCCAGAAGCATTCGTACTGCTTCTGACCCAACAGCAAACTCCAGAGTCCCCAGAATCATCCAGACTACTTCTGCGTCAACAACAAACTCCAAACTCCCCAGAAGCATTCGTACTGCTTCTGACCCAAAAACAAACTCCAGAGTCCCTAGAAGCATCCAGGCCCCAGTGAAGGGAAAAGGAAAAAAAGGGGAAAACAAGTAGAGAGATTGGCCAAAAACCAAAACAGTGGCAACAAATTAGTTTTAATTGGCTTAATTAATTTTAATTTGTTTAATTCGTTTTAATTTGTTTAATTAATTGACCAAAGATGATACCAGAATGCAAGATAACACACTACAGTACAATATATCATAATTAGTATCAGAATTAGAATTAAAACCAATAAAAAAAATTAAAAAAATAACATTACAAAGTGTGTCCGAAAACTGAAGTCCTTATTCTAAAGCCGAGGTGAGACAACCCAGGGAGTTCTTGTGCTGCTGGGATCAAAAAGGAAAGGGGAGATCAAGTGATATACGGATGGCTTTTATCTTTTGCACTGAACATAAAGGGTGACAGAGCAGCAAGCAATCCTCTGGGGGATGTAGTTGTTCTCTGCTGGGGGTACATGCAGTGTTACAGGCTTGGGACAGAATGGCTGGATGACTGTGAAGAGGAAAGGGACCTGGGGCTGTTGGTCGATGCTCTGCTCAACATGAGCCCACAGTGTGCCCAGGTGGCCAAGAAGGCCAAGGGCATCCTGGCCTGTATAAGAAACAGTGTGGCCAGCAGGAGCAGAGAGGTGATCATCCCTCTGTACTCAGCTCTGGTGAGGCCGCATCTCAAGTACTGTGTTCAGTTTTGGGCTCCTCACTACAAGAAGGACATGGAGGATGAGGTCCTCACAGGGGACTTCAACCACCCTGATATCTGTGGGAGGGACAACACAGCATTGCACCAGAAATCAAAGAGGTTTCTGGAATGTGCTGATGATAACTTCCTCTTCCAAGTAGTATGGGAACCTCAAAGATCAGGTTAGGAAAGCTAAAACCCAGGCAGAACTAAATCTAGCTGGGGACAGAAAGGGGAACAGGTATATCAGTGATTAAAAAGAAGGTAAGCGAGGATGTGGGCCCTCTCTGGAAGGCAACTAGAGGCCTGGTCATGAGGAATACAGAGAGAGCTGAGGTGCTCAATGACTTCTTTGCTTCAGGCCTCACTGGCAAGTGCTCTAGGCCCAGAGCCCAAACTGCAGAAAGCAACAGTAAAACTTGGAGAAGGTGGATCTGTAAGTGCTGTAAGTGAAGATGAGGTTCTAGACCATCGAAAGAATCTGAAGCTGCACAAGTCCAAGGGATCCATCCGCAGGTTCTGAGGGAACTGGTGGATGAACTTGCCAAGCCGCTGTGCATCGTATTTGAAAGGTCATGGCAGTCTGGTGAAGTTCCCACTGATCAGAAAAGGGGAAACATAACCCCCCTATTCCGGATCGGGAAAAAAGAAGATCCAGGGAACTACAGGCCAGTCAGTCTCACCTCTGTGCTTGGTAAGATCGCGGGGTAGATCCAACTGAAGGCCCTACTGCACCACACGGAAAAATAAAGACAAGGTGGCTGGTGGTAATCAAAATGGTTTCACCATGGGCAAGTCAGACGTGACAAACTTGGTGGCCCATGTCAACTTCATGAAGTTCAACAAGGACAAGTGCCCTGAGTTGGGGAAATCTCAAGCACAGATAAAGGTTGGGTGGAGAATGGCTTGAGAGCAGCACCGAGGAGAAGGATTTGGGGGTCTCAGATGATTCAGCACGAGGTGGCAGTGTACGCTTGCGGCCTGGAAGGCCAAATATATCCCAGGTTTCATCAAGAGAAGTGTGACCAGCGAGTCGAGGAGGCGACTCTGCCCCTCCGCGCTGCTCCCGTAAGACCCCACATGGAGTACTGCGTCCAGCTCTGGGGACCCCAACACAAGGACACTGTGCTGTTGGAGCAGGTCCAGATGAGGGAAATGGAGATGATCAGAGGGCTGGAGCACCTCCCCTAGAAGGACAGGCTGAGAGAGCTGGGGCTCTTCAGCCTGGAGAAGAGAAGGCTCCAGGGGGACCTTATAGCAACCTCCCAGTATCTGAAGGGAGTGCATAGGAAAGCTTGGGAGGGACATTTTATAAATGCATGTAGTGACAGGATGAAGGGAAATGGTTTTAAACTGGAAGAGGGTAGATTTAGAATACATACCAGGAAGAACTTTACTGTGAGGGTGGTGAAACACTGGAACAGTCTTCCCAGTGAGGCTGTGGTTGCCTCACAGAATCACAGAATTGCAGGGGTTGGAAGGGACCTCTAGAGATCATCGAGTCCAACCCTCCTGGAAAGCAGGCTCCCTACACCACGTCGCACAGCTCGGCGTCCAGTCGGATCTTGAATATCTCCACAGAAGGAGACTCCACCACCTCCCTGGGCAGCCCGTTCCAGTGCTACGTCACCCTCGCCGTAAAGAAGTTCTTCCGCATCTTCGTGCAGAACTTCCAATGCTGAAGTTTCATCCCATTACCCCTAGTCCTGTCCCTACACATTACTGAAAAGAGACCAGCCACGCCACTATGGCACCCACACCTCATGTATTTATAAACCTGGATCAAATCCCCTCTCAGCCTTCCTTTCTCAAGGCTAAACAGACCCAGTTTGCTAAATCTCTCCTCATAGGGGAAATGCTCCAGGCCCTCCACCATCTTAGTGGCCCTCCGCTGGACTCTTTCCAAGAGATCCCTGTCTTTTTTGTACTGGGGAGCCCAGAACTGGACACAGCACTCCAGAGGAGGCCCCACCGGGGCAGAGTAGAGGGGGAGGATCACCTCCCTCGACCCGCTGGCCATGCTCTTTTTAATACACCCCAGGATGCCATTGGCCTTCTTGGCCACAAGGGCACACTGCTGGCTCATGGTC
Organism: Coturnix japonica; assembly: GCF_054131305.1. Classification (NCBI taxonomy): domain Eukaryota; kingdom Metazoa; phylum Chordata; class Aves; order Galliformes; family Phasianidae; genus Coturnix; species Coturnix japonica. Next base: position 1,252,166 of record NW_028188943.1, on the reverse strand, counting down.
AATCTGTCGTCCACCAGGACGCCCAGGTCCCACTCAGCAGAGCCCCTCTCCAGCAGCTCTTCCCCCAGCCTGTACTGGTGCATGAAATTATTTCTCCCTAGGTGCAAGACTCTACACTTGCTTTTGTTAAACCTCATCTGGTTTCTTACTGCTCAGCTCTCCAGCCTGTCTAGGTCTCTCTGAATGGCAGCACAGCCTTCAGGCGTGTCAGCCAATCCTCACAACTTCGTGGCATCAGCAAACTTGCTGAGGGTGGTCACTATCCCCTCATCAAGGTCGCTGATGAAGATGTTGAACAAGACCGGACCCAGCACAGACCCCTGGGGGACGCCGCTAGTTACAGGCCTCCAGCCAGATTCCGCACCACCAACGACAACCCTCTGCACTCTGCCAGTCAGCCAATTCTCGACCCACTTCACCGTCCACTCATCTATCCCATACTTCCTCAGCTTTGTTATAAGGATGTCAAGGGGGACAGCATCAAAAGCCTTACAGAAATCAAGGTAGACTACATCTACCGCTCTCCCCCTGTCCACCCAGCTAGTGACATCTTCATAAAAGGCCTACAGGTTGGTCGAGCACGACCTCCCCTTGGTGAACCCATGCTGAGTACTCCTGATAACCTCCTTTTCTCCCAGTTGTCTGGAGATGGCATCCAGCACAAGCTGTTCCATCACCTTCCCTGGGACAGAGGTGAGGCTGACCGGCCTATAATTACCCGGGTCTTCCTTCTTGCCATTTTGAAGACAGGAGTGACACTGGCCGTCCTCCAGTCTTCAGGCACCTCCCCAGTTCTCCAAGACCTCTGACAGATTACTGAGAGCGGCTCAGCAACGACCTCCAGCAGCTCCCTCAGCACCTATGGATGCACCTCATCAGGTCCCAAGGATTCATATTCAGTGACTGAAAGCAACAGTTGTTGCTCTAAGAAATGCAATACTAAGCTAGGTCTGCCTGTAGCTGACAGCCATCAGCTTGCTCCTCAGGCAGGTTCTGTGTGGATGGAATGAAGGGCATGAAATACTGATGTGCTCATCAAACGCTGCTTGTTAGCTTAGAGACAAGGTGTTAAATAGGTTTGTTCATGTATTGCAAACATGTTACTTAGCTGCCTTCATTTTATCTTCAGAAGAACATGTGCAGAATACAGAATTGATTAAAAGAAATAAGAACTGTCTGCATAGAACTTACTCTTTCCTTTACACAGGAGAATCAAGCACACGTTTGTATGTGAGTACCTCCAGAGGTGAAACTCGATCACCCAAATGTAATGAGCAGAGACATTACAATCAGCTCTAACTGTATCTTAATGCTGTGCTGAATAAGCCTGAGTCAGGATGTAAACCACTTTCTCTTTTTTTCTTCAGATGAAGCCATTAATTTTGTCAACAAGCCCAAAACGACTCCAGAAATATCAGTCAGTCCTTCTGAAGACCTGGAGCTGGTGTGTGAGGTGTCAGCTGCAAGCGGAGCTGTCGTATGGAAGAAAGATCAAACAGAGGTGAAGCAGGACCAGAGGACAACCATCATCTCCCAGGGGACGCACCGCAAGCTCATGGTCAAAAATGTGACCCTGAAAGACCAAGGGAGCTACAGCTGTGAAACAAAAGATGACAAAGCAACATTCCAGGTGAAAGTCAGAGGTGAGAAAATGCTTGAAATCCCAGAGATAAAGGAACGCTTCATTTGGTGTGTCTTGCATTTGGAGGATCAACTGACAGCCTCTCTGGTGCAAAACATTTTGGCTATAGGACTTTCTTTGTCATCTAGTGTCATAGCAACACTTTTCTACATGTGCTTTTCCATCCAGGAATGAATTACTGCAACAAACAATAGGCAAGGAGGGTAACTTGTGCAGCTCTTGTAGTCAGCTGGTGTCTGCAGGGTTACAGTGCAAGAGCACACCAGGCATGCAAGGAGTGAGAAAAGGGGAGGTGTTTGAAGAGATCTGGTTACAAAATTTGAATGACACAATGAGGTGGAAAATGCCAATAATCAGACTCATAAATGGCCTGGGTTGCAAAGCCCCACGGTGCTCATCCAGTTCCAAACCCCTCCTATGTGCAGGGTTGCCAACCAGCTGCCCAGGTTGCCCAGAACCACATCCAGCCTGGCCTTGAATGCCTGCAGGGATGGAGCATCCACAGTCTCCTTGGGCAACCTGTTCTAGAGGGCCGTTCCCTTCTGATTTACTGGAAATGTAGAGAGACATGAGAAGAAAAAAAGAGAAGGGAGGAGGTTCAGCAGTGCATGCAGGTGTTCTAAATCTCATGTCCAAATCTGCTATCAGACTGCGAAATGTTTAGCTTTGTGATATGATGTGATATGATATGAAATGAAATGATATGCTTATCATTTCCCAAGGCAAAATAGAGGGGAAAGTGTTTTCCTGTCTTAATGAGGCATCACGATGCTCCCTGTGAAGGGCAAGTATAGTGAAAACGGGGAACTGGAGTAAGCTCTGCAGCAGACTACAGCAAAACGGTGTGACTGTTGTGATGTCCCTGCAGAGAAAGAAGACGTGTTTACAAACAAGGACAAGGTACAAGAGGAGGTGAAGGCTGTACTGACTCAAAATGCCACGCTGAGCTGCGAGGTGGCCCAGGAGAAGACGGAGGTGAAGTGGTACAAGGAGGGGAAACTGATCACCTCGAGCAAGAAGTTCAAGGTGCAGTCAGAGGGCAAACAGCGTCGGCTGGTGGTGAGCCAGGTGGAGAAGAAAGGTGCAGGGGAGTACAGCTGCGAGGCTGCTGGCCAGAAACTCACCTTCAAGATTCATGTAACTGGTAGGAAACACATTTTGGTTGATATTCTTTGATTATTCCATAGTCTGGCTGTGGAAACGTCTGTGTGAACGTGTCCTCTTTATTCTGACATGAAACTGTTTTGGGGAGGATGAAAAGAAATGCTTACAAACGTGCAGCTAAAATGATTATTTGTTTTTAATAGTGTTTCATCCAGCTCTTCCCCAACGACTACTTTTATAATGAGCTGTCCATAGATGTCCAACTGTGATTTGTACAATGTGCAACACTGCTCTGCCAGTTGATATTTCAACAGTAGTAGTTACAGATCTCTACTGTGGCTGCACTGAGGTTTGGTTGTTGGTGTCCTAAGAACTTTTAGTCAGAGGCATTGCACTTGCCTTTGGTTTGTTGAATCCCACGTTGACGACCATTCATTCCATGTTCTGTAAATGTAATGACCAGTCATGAATCCATTGATACCTTTCTAATTGTACGTTTCTCATTAGTCTGAGAGTTTAGCACGGAGGCAGATCTCTCACTCCAGCGGCAGTAGAGATTGCTCTGGTGTCAGTATATTTTGCACAAGATCTGGTAAATTGTAACTTAGACTCCAGATAGCCATGGGCACATCAGCTGCATTCTGAGTGACCATTAGTGAGCTGGCTGATGACGAGGGTTTGTCTTCTGTTTTATTTGTAGCTGCACTCTGCTGGTTTTTGCTCGTAAGTCAGCTTGTTCTCTGTTAACTTTACAGTTCTCGTCTTGTATTCTGAGCTGATCAGGACAGGGAATCTGTTTTCTCCTCTTCTTTCTTATGGCAGTGAACACATTGGAGCTTAATCCTGGTCAAGGTTTGGCATTTTATCAGCTATGTGGAGGAGCAACTGTACTGGGAGTCTACTGCCTTTCTGCTCACGCAGACCTGGTGTCCTTGCAGGGCATAGCTTGCGTTCTGTTCCCTTGTAAAGGTTGCAGTCTTTGCTCTCTCCATCTTGGGGCATTCTGCTCCTTCAGTCCCTGGTGTGCAATATATCTCTGCTCCTGTAGTAGACAGTTTTGCTGCTGCCTGTGGTGTAGACTCTAAACTATCAGCTCTTACTGTTCCCACACCACGTGGATGTGATTCTGGGGCCTTTGGATCTGTTCCGTGAGTTGTGTAGCTCATGCTTTTGGCTCAGGAAACTGGCAGTTTCAGCAAAGAGTGGATTACAGAAAGGGTAGATTTGGGAGGTATCTGTCAGAGAAAATGAAATATGAACAATGACAGAAAGACTATGGCAACAGCTGGAATCAACCAAGTTAATCCTCAGCAGCCAAAGCCAGCCCACGTCTTATTGCAGAGGTGTAGGGAGAAAACACAGCAATGTAGTGCTTTTACACTTGAATTTTGCTAGCTGAGGGCTATTATTAGCTGTTTGCTTCAGAAACCAAAGGTTTTCTGTTCTCTTTCAGACCGGATGAGCTCATGGCTGCACAGGGTAATGTAATACCTCCTCCTCTGCCATACGTGGAGAGTGCTTGCCTAGCTACCGTTCCTGTATTTCTCATGTGTACCACTGTAACATGACGTGCAAGTCCAGCACTCACTGCAAAATGATGTGGTGTGAAAGTCAGGAGGGATTATGAGTACTCATGGAGTGGTTGGCTCTTTCACTACAGAAATCCTCATCTTACTAGCTTCTCCCAAAGTGCAATGGCTTTCTGAGTCTTAATTTGTCCTCTTACCATTGCACTCAGAAAGATTTTCAGGGTTCCTCTACCCCAGGGTTCCACTGGTAGCACAGAACAATCCCATTTTAAGGACATGTTGAATGTTAGGTGCTCAGTGTTGAGCGTTACGGGATGCAGATTAGACCTTCTTGCTTAAAAGAAACAAGTGCTGCACACCTTGGGGACCTATAGAAAACGACAGTAAAAAGGGCTGATTGTGCCATCTCATTATCTCAGTATTTGTGGTGCACGCTGAAGTCCATCTTTGAAGTGGGCCAAAGCTCCATTGCATCTGTGAGAAGTTTTGCATCACCTGGTTGGTCTAGGCCATGTTTGTTGTCTTGCTAATAAGCAAGCCTTCTGATCTTCATGGAGTAACTTAAGTAAGGATGGGAGACTGAAGGTGTTGGGGAAGACATCCAGGCTTTAGCTACAGGGCATGCATGCAGAATCACAAAACAAAGGCCAGTCAGAGAAATCAGAGCTTCATGAGAATTAATGGGGTTGTTTCTACATGCCCACCCTATCTGCCAGTGTAAACCCTTCCAGTGAAAAAAAGGAAAGCTACAGATGGGTGGGGAGAATTGCTGGTGAAATTATTTGTGATATTTTTGCTAATAATATGCTCAAAATCCTGGAGCAAGACTTCAAGTTAAGCAACGCACTCTATGTAAGTAGACTTACAGAAGGGAACCATAAAGATTATGGAAGGGAACTGTCAAGCTAATCCACAGCTAAAACAGAGTAGAGACAAATTGCAGGAGCTTGTTTACTTTGCAGAAGTGTGAGCTTTAACCACTGCTGAGCTCCTAGTATAAAAGTCTGAACCAATGCAACAAACCAACCCGTCCATGTTGTACGAAGGAATGTACTGACACCACCAGAACACAAAATTCTATGGCTGAAAATACCCGCAAAAATCATCCAGCCCTTCTCCATTGCTCCAGGACATGCTCAGCTCTTTGTGCCCCAGATATTTCACTAACCTTTTCTGAAACCCACCGTGAAGGCTTCAAAGCCCCTCCAAATGACTTATCCAGTCATCCAGCCATTGAAAAGCTTTTCTGTTGTAGAACTTGCATCTTTGTCATTGCAATTGAAGTCCCTTATTTCTGCACAGAGAACAGATTGTTTGCTTCCACTTTCTAAGAGCCTTTTATGTACTCAAAGCCTGCTATCAAGCCTTTCAGTACCTGTTTATGATCTACACAGCAGCAATTGGTGGCAGGGGCTTTGTAGACAAAAATCAGATAGACCTTAAATTCTGTCCTTGTCCATTCCGTAGCAAACACAACAAAAGGATGCAGGAAATAGGACAGAAGTACATGGCTACAGCTGAGGCACCATTAGCTTACTTGAAAGGAAATCATCCATAGATAGATGCACTGTTGTGTTTTTATTTTTATTTTTTTCTTTTAACTCTGACTGATTATAAAGAGATGCTTTGAAAGACGTGCTTTGTAGAGAAGAACAGATGGTAAGCAGGGAATAGGTTGCTAATGGCCTTACAGATGAAGAAAAACAGACTGCACCAGAGTGAGAAATTCCAGAGAAGAATCAGCTAAGAGCTTATGTCAATGACATGGCTGAGGGCTGCTGGGAAGACTGCCCTCTCTTTCACCTTATTTCAAGCATTACAATGGTGTCCAAGCCCAGGGCTGTATCTCCCTGCCCCCATGGCAAGTAGGGCTGGCAGTAGCCACTGTGATAATAGAGAAGACCTGAATCCAAGTTCACATCCAGTGTCTTTACAGACCTTGCAATCATTCCACTTACTTTCCACATTGATCTTAGCTTGGGTCTTGTTGTCAGGACTCTCGCAGCAGTAAAAGCCCCTGTCTGCAAAGGAGATGTCCTTAACTATCAACATATGCATTGGGCTTCAATACAATGCTGTTCCTCATCCACTTGACTTCTGCAGGCTTGGTCAGCTCTACCTCCAGGGTCACTGTCTCTCTCTTCAACAGTTTTAGGCTCCAGTTTCTTCTTGAATGAGATTGAGGCCTCTGAAAAATGAGAAGAAATAATAGTAAGAACACAGAGAATCCACAAAACAGAGTGACAGCCTATCAATGGGGCATTACAGCCCCTTACCTCGGACTCTGAGATTGGCTGTGCTTTCTACGCCCTCAGCATTGGCAGAGATTTCAGCTGCATCTTCCAGTGTCAGATTGGTGATGGTGAGGCTGTGGTTGGTGTCCTTCTGTGAGATCATGTATTTCTTACTGGCTTCAATCTTGACACCATTCCTGAACCAGGTGACCACAGCATCACTGGGAGAAACAGTGCACTTGAACACAGCCTCTTTGCCTTCTTCAGAAATCACGTTGTTGAGGCTCGTAGCAAATTTCACCACCCTGGGAGCTGATGGAGAAAAAGAAACCACTTAGGAGCACATAAAAGATGTGTCCCTAAGTGTATGAGCTCCTTTATGTATGAGCACCTTCAAAGAGCCAACAGAGTCAATGATTTTATTGGAAGCTTCAGATTTTATGACTCGCAGGAAGTGATCACCATAACTCACACTCACATCTCCTGCCTGTAGAGGAGATCCTCTTTGCATCTACAAAGATGCAAGAAGAAAAGAGGCAAAGAAGGGGTAAAAAAAAATCCCATCTTACATTTGGGATGCTTAATTCCAACCTTGAAGGCTGATTTTACAGCTGTGCTCTTCAGAAGCAGTTGTTCCACAGCTATTTAGAGAGAAAGACGAGTTTTGTACTTGGTTGTTAACACAGAGAACAGCATAAACACACAAATAAACTCAGCGTTGCAGTGTTGTAATGGCTGATGAGGGAAGCCACGGATCCTTCCACACTGTCAGCCTTCATTTCCAGAGACATACCTTTGGGGGTGATGGTAATGCTGCTCTTGTCATCTCTGGACTCACACAAGTACTCTCCCTCATCCTCAGCCCGGATCCCTCTTATTGTCAGGGTTCTTCTGACCCCTTCCTCATCAATCTGGAAACGTTTGCTGGGTTTGATCTCAACTGCTTTCCTGCGCCACACCACCTTCCCTTTGGCATGGCTCACTTCACAGCTTAAAGTGACACTGCCCTCACGGCAGGAGAAAGAGAGGAAAGGAGAAAGTATTTTAAATGCTATAAATCACAGAGAGATGCAGAATGATTTATAATCAATAAAACAAACAATTATCCTGTCATTGCCCAATATGCTGTCACGATGGCTTCAAGCACTGGCAAGAAAAATATAAATAATAATAATGTGCATGAAAAGGAACAAATCAGAAGCCTTCCCAGTGCCTGTTAAGTGTGCAATCCAGCAAAGTAGGGCTCCATCAAATCTAAGCTGAGGTCAGGGCTCTTGTTACACTCATCTCTGTGCAATATGAGAGACAATCCCTGCTCTGGCGTGTTTCAGCTTCAGCAGAAGCAACAACAGGGACTGTATTTTACTCAGTATGGCAGGTACTGGTGGTTGAGGACTATGATTAGCATCTGTTTCCACTGAATGCACAAGCTGAGGGTGAGATGCTCCCTTTCTTGGTTCAGGAAAGAAAATCCATGGACATCTGTTGAAGTATCTGTACCAAATTCAAACTGGTAGCAAAACTTCCACTGCTTTCAAATAGAGCAGCTCTGATTTGCTATTTTATAGACACTGCTCGAACCAACATAATTCAGAATAGAAATACAGAACCCTTTTGATGCAAGCATCACTGGGGAGTGGCCAAGTGACAGCTCTGTCCCAGGACAAGCTCTCCCAAATCATTAAATGGCCTGGGTTGAAAAGAACCTCAAAGACCATCACATTTCCATCCTGGCAGTGCAGAGCTTCTGCCTCTTCCCCAGCCCTTACCTTGTGCTTCAGTGGAGTCTTGCCCACTTCCAGCTGCCCAAGTAGCTGACTAAAGGAAATATCCCCAAAAGGACATAATGCATCATTGAGAAGTTTAGAATGGCCTTGAGGTGGAGTCATACCCAGCTGTCGCAGCACCAGTCCTTACGCCTGCAATTAGGATGCAGATACACCAGTGACAATCTCCTCCCTCCTTCCTGCACTCACAGGGATTCAGTCCCCACAGATCCTTGGCCAATGGCCCTGGATCCAACCAGACAGTTCACACCTGCAGTGTTGGCAAACAAGCCAGATGCATCCTTTTAGTAAAAGTTCACCACCACTGGACATCTCTCACAGCAAAATGGATGTTTTTGTACCAACACACAGCCTGCGTGCATCCTGAATGTTCCCCTGCTTGCCATGGAAGTCTGCCAGCCCAGCGGTGGGTCTGGGAGGCCAGCAGGGGAAAAGTTAATGCAATTGAATGTGGAGAAGAAAAAGCATTGAACTTTTCAGTGGTATTTTTGTTTCATTTTTTAAATGCGGGTGGTTAAAACGATATATTTATAACAGCTGGAGGAGTTTTATGGCACTGTAAAATGCAGAGTTTTACAGACTTATAACCTGTTGTGTAAAGGGTGTAGGGGGGTGTTGCTATGGAAGAAAAATAGTGATGTCACGTTATTAGTGCTTTTGCCTCCTATGTACCTGGCTGCTAGAAAATTACAGTGTTTGCAATAGACATTACAAAGACAAACACCTAAAATTTGGAGCAAGAACCACGTGGTAACTTGTTAAAAAATGAGGCCCACCCACAGAAGCCACTTCTTTGTTTTTGCATCTCCCATGGCAGAGGAATAAAGAGGGCTTGATGCTTATGATCAACCCTGTGCTCACATGAGATGTGTTTCAAGCTTCGGTTCCTTTCTTTTCGTGCAGCCCATTGTAATGAAGAAGGTGGGCCAAGTCTTCTTGGATCCTCTGTGCAGACAGAGCTTCTTCCTCCTCCACGGTCCTTTGCAAACACGTCTTACTTGAGCACCATTCCCAACTCCTGCCAAAGGAGAGGGATCTGGAAAGGAGCCTCCTGGAAAAGAAGGGGGGCGAGAGCAGGGCATGGGGCTGACACCTGACTCCACACTGCCATACTTTGACATTTCCTGGGTACCCTGGTTGGGATCAGGGCTAGCAGTCTACATGTATGTAATCACATCTCTGTTGTGGAGAGAGTGGGCTAGAACACTCCAGACATCTGAAAATCCTTAAATAATACTTTTGCTTCCAGATATTAGCTGGCTTTCACAGAGCTGGCACCAGAATTGCTCTGCTGCGCTCTCAAGTGCATCCGTATCAAGGGGGTCCCATTTAGCTGTGCACAGCTCTATGCAAATATACAGGAACAATCTGCTGCTGAAATGTCTTAATAAAAAGCTGTGCCTCAGCTACTGAGCCTGTGGCTGAGTCCAGAAGAGCTTGTTGGGCTGTGCTCAGAGCATGTGGCAGTTCTGGGCCCAAGCTAGATTGTTTGCAAAAAAAAGATATTCTGCATTTATATACAGTTTTCTGCAAAGATTTCATGTCTGCTGTAGAGTTGTCAGCAATAAGTGGAAGCCTCAGCCCCTGGGAGCTTACACTGTAAACAGAAAGCAAGGGCAAAGAAATGATTCTTCATCCTCAATTTGCAGATGAGTAGCTGATGTATACAGGAACTAAATGTCTCCCTTAACATCTACAGTAAAGCTGTGAATGAGCTGAGAACTTAACTTGGGCTTCCAGTGTCCCAGCCTAGTATTGTCTTTCCTCTATTGGCCACTTGCTACTTGGTATTTTACTTTCTTGGTAGAACAACCTTGCTCTAGGTTTGAAGCAGCGTGTCTGAAATCTTCCTTGGGGTCCAGACTGCACAGCACTTCTTGGCACATATTTCATCACTCAGATTTATCCAATCTGGGGGCATACTGTACCCTAACCTGGCACTGGTAATCACTCTTAGGTGGTAATGTAAGGTGCACAGTTCCCATTCTGTTTTTTCTTTGTGGTATTCTAAAGCAATTGATAGCTTTTTTTGACATAGGTCTTGTGATTAGATCACTGTGCGGGCTACTTGCAGAGGTAACATGCTGTTGATGTTGATTACTGGTGCTGCTTATGGTGACTGCATCCCTTTCAACTGCAAATCCCAGGTGACCTGGAAAATGGTCTGGAGCATACCAAGACTGAGGTGCAATATGGGATAACTGGAGGTGATAATGTAGGATTAGTCATATGCCAGAGTGATTCTGTGTTGTACTGAATAGAAGCCAAATCAGATCTGTAGAGGGTGATCTGTTACAGGGTAGATGTCTTACAGCTAAGAAATAAATCATCTGTAATAATTCTTTTAGCAGCGTATACACGGGTATGCTTCGAATATTTATATCTGCCTACTTAGATTCATACTGTGTTTTTGATCAGGTGGCTCATTTCTTCCTCTTTCTATTCCTAAACTCTTCTGTCTTTCTCTGGTGTGCTGCAAAACAGATACCATGCTCCACTACAGTTTCATATCTGTTCTAGGTAAAGTTCTTACTTGCATATTGTTTCTAAATAAAACAGCAGGAGTGCTGTGGTCTGAAAGCAAGGATATACAGATGCTGTTGTTCTTCTTTGGTTTTAGAACCTCCTGAGCATCACCACTGACTGCATATAGGGCTCCCAGATGCTCTAAGGAGAAAGAACTGGAGACAATCTACTGTCAACAAGAAAAAAATAAACATACCTTGACCCATGCTCATGAGAAGTCAGCGAGAATAGCAGATACCCTCAGAGCTTCCATAAGAATTGAGTCAGATTGGTTACAGGAAGTATTGCATTTGAATGTAATGGGTCGGTCCCTTCATCTGACTGTACTTCAGGTCATCAGCCCACTGCAGCGCCTTCAAACAGGATCCACTTGAAGGCACTTCTGCAATTTCTTGTGTTTTCCACCATCTCTTGACCTCAAAAGAACTCTGAAGAAGAGGAGAGGAATCTAGGATCTAAAAATGGTCTCTGTGCGAGTACTGATTAAACCCAGAGGGACAGATTCTGGTGTGGTTTGGCAAGGTAAATCGGGAATAACTCTCTTGCACTAAAAGTTGTCAGACTAAGTTATGCCCTTGAAGCCAAGAGCAAATGGAAGCAGCAGAGATTTTCTGCTAGCAGCAGACAGTGAGTGCAGGATGATAATGCCCAGCAACAAGCCTGTTTTGGACAGGCCTAGAGAACAGTGAAGATATCAGCCTCCATGGTTTCATTCTGTTTCTTTCCATAGAAGGGAGCTGAAGAGAAAAGAGTAAAGCTGCAACTTAAAACAAGTAAAGCAGAGCTGTAGCAACTGGAGGATCCCACTTCCTCCTGAGATCCGTGAATCAATCCTTGAAATTCAATTAAGAGGGTTTGGGGTTCAGTCTGTTAGCTCGGCAGCTGCCTGTCCCATGGGCATGGCCATCACAGTGTGTCTCACTGTGCCTTGGCTTATCCTGGTGCAAAATAGGGATTAACACTGCCTGAATGAGAGAGGCACATAACAGCCCCTTTCAGTTCATTACTGTTTCTAAGGCATCTGTTGGGGTCTTAGAAGAAAGGGGAAAGGTATAATGCCAGTAAGTGCGCAGGTCTATTGACATGAGTGGGAATGCTGCCATGGGATGCACAGAATCAGAGCTTTAAGGACCAACATTTTTTGACAACTTGTAACCCAAAGAGGGGGCTGTTTTTTTGCATGATAATTCCTTGGACCTATCTCTGAAGCCTTGTCACAAGATGAAACACTACCTTATAATACACAGCTGGAAATACCTTATCCCCTTATAGTTTTCTTTTCTTGCCTGATATTTCCTACAGCATCATGCACTATACGATATAGTAAATCTCTCCTCCATCAGACAGACAGATACAAAACAGAAAGTAATTTATTATTCTGTCCTATTATGCCTGTTTTCATAGAAACTAATTATTCTGCATTGTTGTATTAGATACTCTAAGAAAGACTACATTTTCTTACTTTCGGCTGATAAAAAAATTAAATCCATCAGTTTTCCTAAACACATTAGAGTTAAGACAGAATTTCTGGTTCTAATTATTAATCAGTCGGATTTGAGGACACAGAATATTTGACTTAAGCTCAATATATTCACGAACAACGTCCCAATATCACATTTTGTATTGAAACAATTTTTCACTTTATTAAAGTCTTAAGGAGAGGAACCCAAGCTGCAGCTCTCACTCAAGGTCATGGGAGCTTAATGCAGCCTCATCGGTGTAACAAAGCTTAAACATTATCTTCAACTTTACAGGCACTACAGGCATCTTCTTCCCTCCCCTCCGAGCCCCACGTTATGTCTTAGTGTTGTAGCAATGAGATAAGGGAGAGGGGAGCAATCCATCATGCCTGGAGCCGGGGTGGGAATATTTCTATGGATGGAAGAGAGACCAGGGGCATAGGGCTGAGCCAAGGCGAGTCCTGGAAGTTTTAATAGAGCTTCCTCTGATAATTTTATACACTTAATTCTTGAATTCAGTCATGATTGGGTGAGTTTCTACCTAAGCATCTCAACCATCTGCATGTACAGGAGTAAGCAAAGTAGAGCATGGTCCAAATATATTCCTAAATCTGATGTGCTGGCAAGGGGAATTGGGGTTTCCACAGCCACCTCAGCATGTTCTGCTGGGGTGCAGTAGAGCTATTGGGGTGTGACACAGCACCTCAGGGCTGGAGGAGCCCTCCCACGTGGATTCTGCTTACATGAGTTAAAAGTTCTGCAGCACATTTCTGCACAGCCATAGGGGCACAGCTCTTCACACTACAGCTGTAGTTCTCCTTCATGCATTAGCAGTGCATTAGGTTTGTCATTGCCTTTTGCTGCATAAGCAGCTCTTGTGCTGAGGAAAGGGGGAAAGAATGGCTGAGTTTTCTGTTTGTTTAAGCCCTTGCTGTGTTTTTTTTGGGGGGGGTTGGTTTTTTTTCTTTGTTTTTGAAGAGTAAGGTTTTGTCAGCAGTGTAAGACTGGAAGATTCAGTGATGTCAAGAGAATCAGAAATAGCTTCAGTGTTTTCCACTCTTCATCCTGCACTGAGGTTCTGCAGGAAGAGAAAGGGTATTTGACTTTTCAAGACAGATCAGACAAAGGCTTTCGTCTAAGTCAGAATGAATTCTAGATACTCCAGTTTAGTAGTGGGTGACAGGTAACGTCCTCACTAAAGAGGAGTGACACCCTCCGGCAAGTGTCACTTTCATACAGCCCATGGAAGCTGACACTTTGTCACGGCTGTCACGCGCAGGGGGCTGTGGGTAATAGTCCCAAAGCTGGGGCCTTGCTCTGTTATTTTCTACTGGTAAAATATAACATTGCAGCAAATTAACTTTCATTTCAGTGTCACATGCTCTTCTCTAGCTGCTTGCTTAGCGCTGCTGACTCTGCAAGCCTCAGTGAGTAAGTGCTGGCAGTGGGGGGGGTGGTCGCAGCCTCCCTCAGCTTGCCAATGGCATGGAGATGTGTGTCACGGGCACGCCAGAGAAGGGAGCAGAAGAAGCTGGGCTGGAGCTGAGACATGTTTACAGCCTCTCCATCTCCACATTTGCACAAAATATTTTGCTGTTTCTCCTTTCCCTTCCTTCAGCATCTTGGTGACTCAGAAACGTGCTGTGAAGCAGCGAGACGCCATGCTCTGTGGTGAGCACCTCAGCCTCCTCCAGGAGCCTTGTCTGTGATGCACTCATCCCACTGGGGCTCTTTAGGCCGAACCCGCCTGTGTGTTGTCTCTAAAGCTCTGTGCTGAACAAAGGCCGGGTGGCACGTGTTGTGTGTGCGACTCGCCTGGGCTCCCCGTGATGCTGCTGCCGTCAAACCTGCATTTCCTGCCACTTGCAGTGCACCGCCTCTGCGGATCTGCTGCTTGGTGGCACGTCTGTGACTTGCCATAGAGCTCAAGCTTTTCACCAGAGTCTGCAAGGAGAGAGGATCAGGTGTTGTGCTGATTTTGGGGTGCACACTTGAATGTTGCTCTGCTTTTCCAAACCCTCTGCTGAAATCCCTCATCTCAGCTGAGGCTGGGGGTGACGACTTTTTGCAGTGTTGTTTTTCTGGGTCTTCCTGTCCTTCAGTGTTCAGGACTTTGTTTATCCTCGTGACTACAAGCAATTGCTAAAGAGAGAGAGATTGTATTTCCCATTTCCCCCCCTTTTCTGCGGGCTCCCAGCTTTGACTAACTGTTCTTTTAAAAAAAATAAATAGCCCTTGGGAACATGTGGACTGGAAACCAGGATCTCACGGCAGTGAAATGTGCCTGTGTAGCTTATATATGCTTCCTTTAAAATCCTTGTCTTGACTGCTGTTCTTCAGGGCAGATGATGATTTTATCTGCAGATGTCACCCCTGGAATGTTCACAAATTGTGTTCTTGGGTGAATTTTCAAAATAATCCCACAAGCTCGTTTCACTCTACAAAATACTTGACCTTGGTCTGTCATTTCATGCTTTCAGAGTGGAAAGGGAAGGGGTAGCCACTGATCTCTTGTCGGGATTGCCGGGATGGGGGAAGGCTCCACACTGACATTTCTTTTATAGCCCTGTAGGACTTCTCTGTCAAATTTACACTGGGACTGCTTTGCCAGAATCATTGCCCCTCAGACTTGTACTGTTCTCCATCAAGAGCCTGAGCTGCAGTGCTAAGTCATGAAGAGTTCCCATCATGATGCATACTCCCATGCCTGCCTCTCGTCATGCATCCCATGCGCATCCTGATTGTCATAGGCCCAGAAATGGGGCAGGGATGTCAAATGCAGTGTCTGGTATGTGAACAGACTGCATGATTTGCCCTCTTTTTCTATTTTCTTATTCCAGGGGAGGCAGCCTAATCTTACTGGCTAAAAAAACAAAACTACAACAGAATCCTCTCCCGGCCACAAAGCAGCATATCCAAGAGATTATTTTTTCCACTTTGTCATTGCTGTTGTAAAAAGCTTATCAACGGGATGTTTGCACTACACTTAGATTACAGGCAGAGTGTTCTAATGGATAGAACTTGCACTTAGGAGGCTTGAATTTTAACTCCATCTCTGCTACTGGCTTGCCACGTGCCTTTGCTAAAACCACTGTGTGACTGTTTTTCTTTCATTATTCAGTCATTAAGGTTATTCCTTTCTAGAGAAAAGCACAGTCTCGCTGCAGATACCAAGTCCAGTGCACTGGGGCTGCCCCACTCTTCATTAAATATTTCTTAGCAGTTCTGCATATGCAAGGTCTTTTGAGAGCTTGCAACCCAGCCTACATCAGAGGGGTTGGAAGCAGATGATCTTCAAGGTCCCTTCCAACCTAAACCATTCTATAGTTCTGAGACATCACAGCTGTCTTCTGGTGTAAGGGAGGTTGTCCCAGGCCTGAAGGAAGTCAGCAAGGAAGTTTTCCTGAAGGCTGTGACAGAATTGTGTTGCTAGATTAAGATCAGACAGTTCTAAGTGGCTATCTCCCTTGGCTTCCCTCCATTCTTCTGACATTGCTGCCTCCAAGGCATGAGTGCTTGATGTGCTTGTGAATCAGCTTCTGAGCCACTGCAGCTTTCAGCATAACGTGTTAATGTAGAGTGGCTGCAGCCAGGTGAGGATGATAACCAGTACAGTAACCTGACTGAAATTTGTCACCAAACACAGTCATTTGATGACTGAAGGGAGAGCTTCCAGAATGAACGTGTGCCATATAGCATCACATCTATTCTTCTGATGTTGAGTATTGCTTCTGGTACTGCCATTCTTCAAAGCCTTAGTGTCCAGGACCAGCAGAACTGAATTATTGTTGCTCTATTGGCATAAGATTGTTGTGAACAAGATTTGATGTCAAAAAACCTTTTCAAAAAGAGAACAGATTGACAACTTGAGCTGAACAACCCTGTTCCATGCTACTTCTGAGTCCAGAACTGCCTTGATATTTGGACCAGCTTATGAAGATTGTTGCTTTGAGACAGATCTCCAGCTCCCTTTAGTGTGAATGAGGCTTTGCCAAAGTAACCTTTGGTTTCTGAGGCTTGTTTCAATGGCTGGAGCATCAGTGTCAGCTGGTACAAAAATAAACCGCGCCTTTGAGTCTTGTATGAGACCTAATTGAAAGATACAGAGATGAGTTTTAAGATGAAGATGGAGTATTTTATATATGAGCTTTCAGACTTTTTCTCGTTTTTCTTGACAAGGATAGAAGAGCACCGTCAAAGGCTTCTGAAAAACATTTCTAAAGCACACATCTATCTATCTATCTATCTTCTTTCTTTCTTTCACACTGTTTTCCCCTATACATGCCTGTCTACTACATATAGACTCATCGCTCTCGTGATTTATATTGCTACTTGGCATCTTCAGTAGAAGTGCAGACTTGTAGCATGCACAGCTTGAGATGTGCTTTAGAAAGACTGAACTTGCAATCAAGGATAGAGCAGAGACTTCCACTTTTGCAGCTGTCCTGAGCAACCTATCTCCCCTATGTTTAAATATAGGCTAGTGGGAATTTCGGATAAAGCAGATACTATTAGGACAGGTTTCTATCACTCCATGCCACCCTACAGCAGAGAGGATGCACAGGGGAGACAGAAGAGAGCTGCATCTTCATGGCTGAGGTATCCACTGGCATGGCTGCTGAGACTGGCAGCAAGGAAGCCGTTCTGACCTGGCTGGGACTATTCAGAATACTGATGTACCTCACTGGAAGGCTGCTGCCTTTGCCATGGTCCTGGCCCTGCATGTTAGAGCCCTTTCCTCAGCTCTCTGTGTGGCCACTTCTCTCCTCAGAGACTACTGTAAACGGGGAGAGCTGCCTAAGTATTGGGAGTCCAGAAAAAATCAAATGAAAACCAGACAGAAGGAAAACAGGAAGTGAAGTGCAACTGCAGGAAGGAGTGGAGCTTGTTTCCAGAGGGGAGCACAGATCACTCTTCAGGGATGGGGACCAGGAAAAGAGGAAAAGTAAAGAGTAAAGAAGTAAGAGTAAGAAGTATAGCAATGGCTGAAGCAGTGTTATTAGGCAGGAGAAGGGCATACGTTCACTTGTGTCATGGAGATTGGATTCACTGCAATGCTGAAATAGCAAAACATTGCTTCCCCACGGCAGGAAAGGAACCACGGCAGCAGCCTCATCAGCACACCCTGCACAAAACAACCGGTACAAAACCTTCTCCAGTTAGCACCATTTTAAAGAACCTGCAAAGATATTTGTCTTCACTTCTTTGGCAGCCTCTTCAGCTCTTAGCAATCCCTATGGAAGAAAAAAAAACCCTAGCTCTAAAAACAAAAACAAAAACTAACCCCCAGCAGACATCACAGGACTGGGATCAAGAGATAACAGCGGAGAATTCCTCTCCTGCATGCAGGTTAATTAAA
The DNA here is from genome assembly GCF_054131305.1 of Coturnix japonica. Lineage (NCBI taxonomy): Eukaryota > Metazoa > Chordata > Aves > Galliformes > Phasianidae > Coturnix > Coturnix japonica. Next base: position 1,234,525 of record NW_028188943.1, on the reverse strand, counting down.
TGACACAGATAACCTTGTGCATGCCCAGGGAAAGTGTGCTTTCTTTCTGAAATCATATCAATCATTTAATTATCCCTCTTCTCACGCTGCCATTATCTAGAGCTAAAGGCTGCACAATTATTTCTTGATTTAAATTTTTAAACTCACCTTTTTTTTCTTTCAAAGTCTGAGTTATCACTCAGTTAGATACACTCCTATGGCTACACGTAGGCACTCCAGCCCAGGTCTGACCTCCCAGCTTATTTTTTCCCAAGTTCTTGCATCCCGTTTCTCATCACATTATATGCTAACAACTTCTTAGTGGCGTATGCAGCAAATTAATTGGTGTTTGTCACGCATGGCAAAGTAAGATGCTCAGAGTCACAGGGAGTAGGTCAGTGTCAGAGCCAGGGTTCGTTCCCGAGCTAATGATCTTTTCTCACTGCCTGCTTCTGTCTCACCTTGTTGCCCTCAAGAAACAAAATGGTCTTTAGGAGAGAATGACAGAAGGATTGGAATGCAACTGGTATCTGGACAAAATAAGTTTAATTAGTATCTCAAATCAAAGGGAGAATAAAATCTCATTGTCTCTGCTCATGTGAATGAATACACTGTGAATACACTGGTATGGGTGTGCAGCAAACAGCACACCATGGGGTTTGGCTGCAGAGGACTGACTTTTATCAACATAAAGTGACTTCTAGGACACCTGAGGGTGTGCAGGGAAGAACTAGATTTGCATCATCTGTGTGGTGCAGGACTGAAAGGCAGGAAACCTCAAGGCAGGGCTGACTGAAGTCATCTGAGCTCTGCTGGATCACGGGACCCTCCTGTGACACGGCAGGTGGAGCTGTGAACGTGTGAAATGTTTTAATGAGCTGGTTAGGAGCCTGGGGCTGCTATGGCAGGATGGGTCTGCAGGATGGGTCTGCAGGACAGGACCATCCACAGTTCTCTGCTCTGTGGGCTGGTTTCTCAGGATACAAGTTCCTAAGTTCCAAAACTTGCATGAAGCTCCAAGTTTGAAAACTTGCAATGCATGACAGAGTCCACTCATCTCTCCTCAGCCCATTCCAGAGCAAGGGACAGCTTGTCCCCCAGGATCTCAGTGCCAAAGGTGCCAAATCTTGCATCACCAAAAGCAGGATGGTGGGAGGCCATGAAGGAGCGTTGAGGGAAGCTGGAGTGATGGAGTGAACTTCCTGGGAATTAGGAGGAAATTCTAATTGGCTTTGACTGCAATTTGTGCCTTGACAGCCTGTGTCCCTCGCCAGCTGTTTTTCCTGCACTGAGTGCTCTGCTTGCTCTTGTTCACATTGCATTCCCCCGGAACGCTCTATTTCTTTTCTTATCCAAAGAGTCACCAGCTGGTGTTGTTGATCACCACCCCCAGCAGCAGGTGCAAAGGCCAGCACAGGCTTCACACAACACTCCTTCTCCTTCCCATTCTTTCTTAGCTCTAATGAAAACATTGTCATTTGAAATGAGCAGCTGGGAGTGGCAGCGATTCCAGTCTTTTCATTAAGGTGGTTAGGCAGATCATCTTCTCTATTCTATTCTTGCCCCATAGTCATGGCTCCATGCAGCAGTCTGTAATTCAGGCCTGGCCATGCTGAAGTGGAATATAGCAGCAGCTCTGTGCTCCAATCTTGAGCCTCCTCATATGATCTGCTACTGCCAAGTGTCTCCAGCCACTGCAGGCATGCAGCTGAGCTTTGGAAGGCTTCCTCCCACCATTTGCTGTCCCTGCAATAAGGGCACAAGTCCTTAAGCTACCAACCCTTCCCCACACAGAGCTGTTCAACAGTAGTGACCCCTTCCAGAGAGCTAACCTACTCGAGAACCTGTGTTTTAGAAGAACCATGATGGAAAACTGTCATGTGCCTTATGGAATGTTTATGGAGAACTGCTCCTGCAGTTAAGTAACTTGCTTGTATATACAGCAAATGAGCAGTGGGCTTGGATGCTGTGGGCTAACCACAGCGGAGAACCTTCCTGAAGCGATGGGGAGAGGGCAACCTGTATGTAGAGATCAGAGGATGCTGATCTAGATTGGTCCTACCTAACGTTAGGCACTTAAGACATTTCAACTGGAAATGTAATTGCCCTGAGTTCCTTGTAAAAGCAAGAGGCTGTCAAGGAATGGCTTTACGCTCTGGTGGTGTTTCTTTCTCCACTTACTGGAGAGGGAGCCTAGCATGGGAAGGTTTCTATTTCAGATGCTGAATTTAAGTGGGTGAAGTTGAATGTGACGAAACTGGGCTTTGGAAATCCACCGCTGCTTTCAGTGGGAGGCTTAAGGACCTCTTCTATCTGTCTTGTAGAAGGCATCATATTTCCATACAGTGTGTGTGTCTAAGGCAAAGAAGCTGAGTGTTTGACTGCTGCTAGGAGTAGACCACGCTGACCTTGTGAAGCACCGAGGTCTAAATATCCACAGTAAGCACACCTACAACCCACTCCTTCAGCATACAAATGTAACCTGCTTCACATGGCTTTTCCTCTCTCTGATGGATATGCTTTCCTTACCCTTTCCATTTCCATTATATCTATATCAGCATGCATGAGAGAGAGAAAGTGTAAATAGAGTCAGGGCACATGATAAAGAGCAGGGTAATACATTTTTTATTCCCACCAGTTAGGGATGACAGCGTCACATATTTACTGGCAGTGAGTTGTGGATGTTTGCTTCTAACAAATGTAAATCAGTGGTATGATGCTGCTCCGTCCATCACTCGATATTTTCAGACCGTTCTGGAGTTGCTGAGGTTGTACCTGAAGTCACTGACGTTATTAATAGGGGTGGCAGTGATAACAAGATGCTGTGATGCCTTATTTCCCAGTGGGGCTCCGTCCTACACAGTGTCTGCATTTTTCCAGCCCTTAACTTGTCTTTTTGCCCCTCTGGTGTTTGTGACATGACAACCTTCATTGTAAACATCTGAAGAGAAACAATGGTCATTTTCATCACCTCCACTTGGAGCTGCCCGCTTTGTCCTTCAGCCTTCAGAAGGGTCCTAGCAGCCTCTCCTTCTCTTCAGTCTCCTCCTTCAGAGGGCAGGGACAATAAACGGTCCTGCAGTCAGCCTCTCACAGTATTCTTGTGCCTGAGCACAAAAAAAGAAGGTGGAATCTCTCCATTTATGTCCGTATTTTAAAACAACGCTAGAAAAACCCCACCCGAAACAATTACCGGTCTCTACACCTATTCTCCCACTCTCCTTTGTTCCTGCACAGAACTTGTCAGCCTTAGACGAGCTGCAGGCAGGGAGGAGGGGTGAGGGAAGGCTGGGGGCTGGAGCCATTTAAGCTGTCACCAACTCTATCCGTTGTGGAGAGTGTTTATGCAGAATGGCTTCATGAGAAAGGACATGAAGAGATTCCACTAGTTAAATTGTAAAAGAATGAACGTGATTAAAGACAAAGACGGTCTATTCTAGGGCCGATCATGGGCTACGCAGCTGAGAAGAAATCAGGATGTGAAAAGACAGGGTATGTAGCTAAAGATGAAATATGTATCTAGAAGCAAGGACGGCCTAAGGGAAAAGCAAGATGTGTAGCAAGGTGTAGACAAAGCTGCAAAGAAAAAGTATCTATAAGACTAACCACAAAGGTCAGATGAAGTAATGTCTAATTCACCAATCCTGAGCTTAACTTTTGCAATATGCATGAACTTATTACTGATTGTATAAATGAGATGTTGTAACACCTAATAAACGAGGCTTGTTGACCATGATAGCATGAGACTTGTCTCCCGCGGTTACTTCCAACAAATGGTGACCCCGACGTGATAAGGAAAAAAGGGCGCCACGGGTGAAGAACTGCGTTGGGTTCGGGTCCGGATTTCACAGCCCGACGGACGACGAAAAGAGCTAAAATTGGAGCTCCGCGTCTCGAGTGACCACACAGGTGGGCTCGACCGATACGTGCTGCCGAAGCCTGGAGGGCTGCAACGGTACCGACGTGAGTAAATATGGACAGGCAAGCAGCATATAATTTATTTTCCGCTTTTCTTAAGCGGAGACAGTTTAAGGGGGTAGACTTGGAAAAGGAACTCCCTAAGTTATTAGTGTATGGTTATGCTAAAGGGTTATTTCAGAATCCGCATTTAGTGCATGATCTTGCTGAGTGGCGTAAATTTGGGGATACAATTTTTCAGGGAATGATAGATGGGGAGAAAATGGTTAAAAAATGCGGGAAGTGGTGGCGTGTTGTTTATAATGATTTGTTGCAATATCAGGCAGAAAAGGAAGCGGTAGAGAAAGCTAGTGCTGCGCAGGGGAGGAATAAGAATTATAATGAATGGTCAGATTGCCCGGGGCCCCCTGCAGTGTCCACCGTAAAGTTGCCGCCGGCCGCCGAGCCTGCGTTGCCGGTGGCTGTGGAGCCGAGTGCCCCGTCTCCGTCTCCCTGCACGTCTGTATCAGACGAGCCGCCTGCATCGACCATGGCGCTACAGCCGGCCCCCTCGACCCCCCTTTGCAATGAGCCGCTCCCTGGGGCACAGAGTGACCTGGCGGAGGCCGTCGCGCGGGAGCGGGGGGGGGCTTGGGCTGCGCTGGCGCGGGCTTGTTTAGAGACGGGAGACGGTGAGGCGTTGGAAGCGGTGCCACAGGTGGTGCTGTCGGTGGGGTATTCGCCTAATGCTGCAGGTGGGACACAGGCTGCTATCAGTGCTTTAGATTGGAAGTTGTTGTCACAATTGCGGTCTACGGTCAGTCAGTTTGGAGTAAAAAGTGAGCCAGCGAGACAGATACTGGATTATATCTGGAGTACTCAGGTTTTGTTGCCATCTGATTGTGGGGCTATAGCTAGGTTGATTTTTTCGCAGCACGAACAACTGCTATTTAATGCTTATTGGGAAGAGATGTGCCAACAGAGAGTTGCGATAGTTAGGCAGCCTGGAGATCCCTTGTATAATGTCACTGTTGAAGAACTTTTAGGGGTGGGTCCTTTCATCCGGACGGAGGCCCAGGCTTTATTAGGACCAGCTAAATGTAGGGAGTCAATGCATCTGGCCAGGCAGGCTATGGATAAGATCAAGGCACCAGGTGGGTTGTTGTCTTATATGGGAATCCGGCAGGGAAGAAATGAGGATTTTGGAGCGTTTCTAGATAAGGTAGCTGGAGCCATAGAGAAGGCTGGAGTACCAGAGTACATGAGGGAAATAATGCTAAAACATTGTGCACTTCAGAATTGTAATGCTACAGCTCATGGCATTCTAAGTACTTTGAGGAGTAACTGGACAATAGAGGAGGCGTTAGACAGACTATCGAGCGTGCCCACAGGGGCTCAGGCTTTCATAGTTGAGGCTATTAAAGAGCTAGGGGCAGGATTAAAGGCACAGGCTGAGGCTTCTCAGAATCAAGTGTTAGCAGCCCTTGCACCCCTCCAAGCTGCAGTCGCTACAAGCCCACGCTCGCAGATCAGCTCCCTCATGAAATGTTTCCGTTGTGAAAAAACTGGCCACATCCGTCACGAGTGCCAAGCCACTGGGATTTGGCGCAGCAAGTGTCAATCCAACACCCACAACGCTGCTGTATGCTATAGGAAGTCGGGAAACGTGAGAAGCAGCGCACGAAAGAACAGCGGCCGCGCTCCGATACAAGCTGCCGTTCCCAGCCAGCGGCCGCTTGCCCCCCCGCACACGTCGCTCGTCGCGTTGTCGGTCTCTACAGCACCCCCGCCCTCTGCTTCGCCCACGTCGTTCTCTGCACCTCGCCATGCCGCCCCTCCCTCGTCGTGCGCGGCTGTGTCTCTGCAGCCCGTGTGTAACGTGGTTAAAGACACGGATGGACTGAAACCAGGGGATTGTTGTGACCCAGGTCCAGTAGATCCAGAAAGCGAATCGGACGCATTTCCTCCTGATGATACTTTGAAGGGAGCAGGAATGACAAATTTCCCTACAGCGTACTGTGATGTCTTAGAGCAATGCAGAGAAGAAACAATATTAAGGGGTGATGCTGACACGTTGCAAACCTTTCCTAATCAGGTCCCCCATTTGGAATCCCTGCCTTATGAGGCAGTGAAGGAGCTAAGGGAGTCAGTGAGAACATACAGAGTTCAGTCAGCCTTTACATACAATCTTTTGGTTACAAACAGTGACACTTACGCTATGACCCCTCACGATTGGAAAACTGTGTTAAGAATGATCCTCTCTCCTATGCAATACACCGTGTTTATGACTGAATATCAGCTACATAATTTGACTGATACCTCTTTGCCTCAGACTCGGACAAATCCATGTGGCACAGCACCTCTTCAACTGTGTCAGACAAATGTCACTCACATTCCTGAATTTGGCCGTCTAAAATATGCACATGTAACAATAGATATTCATTCTTCTTACATATTTGCCACAGCACATACAGGTGAACTCAGTCATGACACCCGTAAACACTGGTTATCTGCTTATGCTGCTATGGGAATCCCACATACTACAAAAACAGATAATGGGCCTGCGTATACCTCTAAGGCCACTCAAACTTTCCTCCAAGAAGGGTGTGTTAAACATACTACAGCCATTGCTCATTCTCCCACTGGACAAGCTATTACTGATCACATTTATCAAACATTGAAATCCATTCTTATTAATAAACAAAAAAGGGGGAATATGGGAGGCACACTACAAGAAATATTATGTAAGGTTTTGCTTGTTTTGTTTGTGCTGAATTTTTTGAATCGTGCTCATAGAGATACAGCTTATGTGGATCATCATTTTGAGGCTTCCCCGGTGCTAAAGGAACAGCCTATGGTTAATGTTTGGAATATGGCCACAGGACTTTGGGACTGTCCTCTACCACTGACAACTTGGGGTCGTGAATATGCTCATATTTCCACAGGGACTGGCCCTATGTGGGTTCCAGCATGATATCTTCGGTCTCATCTGAAGGCAGAAAATAGCATCCAGCCTTTATAGTAATTGTAATTGTGTGTTTATTACTTAGTGGTATTGCTTTGTAACTTGCTGTGTTATAGATAATATTAGTAATAGTTTGACATAGTGTGTGATTTTCTGTTTTACCAATGCAGTCTCAAGATTTAGAGTTTAAGGCATTAGCTAGGATGTTGTGTGCTTCTTCTATTTTAGTAATAGATCAGATGTGTATTAAACAGGATTTGATGTAATCAATGCTAGAATCTACAGGAATAGATCTTTTAATGTTTTAGTACTGTTTGGTTATGATGTTATTAGCCTATTAATTAGCTTTTCTTAATTTGCAAAGACAAAACCTGGAAAGGAATTCTAGTCAAAGAGATGACCCTGTATCATATAACGGATACCTATTTTACATCCAATTAATTGGGATCTGAAAATATAACCATGCATCATTTTAGACAAAAGTGCACGCTAATAGAACTAAATTTGATAGTTTATTCTGTTTTCTAAGCAGGTGTTCCACTTGGGCTCTATATCACGCACTGGCCATGCGGATATGGTGTACAACTGGAAGAAATCCTTCAGACTCTGAATGCAGGAGAGAATCTGTGATGGGTGAGAGAGGAAATGTGCACCTTGAAGCAGGGGACGCCCTGCTGGCACTACCTGTCGCATCCACCACCAACATGGCTTGCTGTTTCTCAAGGGTCAATGACTATTAATGCCCCTAGTGATACTCTAGTACGTTTGTCCTCTAAAATTGGTTCTATTTGACATGCTACTTCATAAATTGCACGTTCATTAATCAATTATTAGCCCGGATAACTCAGTTGGTAGAGCATGGTTATGAGCATCTTAAAAGCATTTATTGCACAAATTTTAGTGGTCATTAAAATCAATATATCAGAGTATATGAAAATTGAAGACTTTTCCTGATCAGTTACAGATTAACACAATGGGACCCTCACGGATTTATTTTCAGGTTGCAGAAACTTAGGTTGCAGTACAAACATGTTTGTTCTTTTTAGTAGGTTTAACAGTAATGTTGTTATGTTGTATTTGACTTGTCTCTTTTTTCACTTTTAGAGTATTGTCAATCGAGGTCTTGATTGAGTTATAATAGTTATGTCATTAATATAAGTAGTGTTGTTATTCTATAGGCAGTATCTTGGAATTGTTGTAATACAAGAAGAATTTTATGGAGCAGCAGTCATGGATCGAGATGAGAAGTTCACAGAGCAGCAGCTATGGAGCAGGATAAAACTACATGAGAACTAATTGAACAATTGAACTGAATTGCTTGTTAAATATGATTAATCGGTCGTTGAACTGAGCCTTTTCATTTTAAAAGAAAACGGGGGAAATGTGGAGAGTGTTTATGCAGAATGGCTTCATGAGAAAGGACATGAAGAGATTCCACTAGTTAAATTGTAAAAGAATGAACGTGATTAAAGACAAAGACGGTCTATTCTAGGGCCGATCATGGGCTACGCAGCTGAGAAGAAATCAGGATGTGAAAAGACAGGGTATGTAGCTAAAGATGAAATATGTATCTAGAAGCAAGGACGGCCTAAGGGAAAAGCAAGATGTGTAGCAAGGTGTAGACAAAGCTGCAAAGAAAAAGTATCTATAAGACTAACCACAAAGGTCAGATGAAGTAATGTCTAATTCACCAATCCTGAGCTTAACTTTTGCAATATGCATGAACTTATTACTGATTGTATAAATGAGATGTTGTAACACCTAATAAACGAGGCTTGTTGACCATGATAGCATGAGACTTGTCTCCCGCGGTTACTTCCAACAATCCGTGCATTTAAATCACTGACAGAATTACAGTGCCACATATTGCAGTTCAAAAAACAACCAGCCCCAGAATTCCTATCAATGCAGCGTCCTTCCTCCAGGATAATGTACTTTCTAACTGTAGTATACGGATATACAAAGAGCAGGGCAGACTCGTAGGCTAGATAGTGTAGCAAGGATCTGTACACTGAACTTTCTTTCTGCTGCTGGGTAAATCAAATTCAAACAGCACAAGTCTATGCTCTGCTCCTTCTTTCTATTTAAATGGTTACTGCTGGTAAGCACCATAATAGTTAAGGATCTGTCAGCAATTCCAATACAAAGAAGAGCAATCACATCATTAAGCAGACTCCCAGTGATGGGCTATAGACTATCAAACTTAAATAGATTCTTAAAATCCTAGCCGTTAGGGCAGGAAAATCTTTCAGCACTAATAGTGCATGACTGTTACCAGCAGTGAAGCCATCATGATAAGTGGTTTAGCCAGCGCTCCTCATCATGCCCTTGTGGCCACCCCCTTCAGGTCAGGTATCCCATCATCTCATCTGTGCCACTTTCAGAACTTGTCCCTTCAAGGCGACTGCAGTCAGGGACCTGTGGTCTGAGGGTTTGTGCTGATGCCTGTCTATCTGTCTGAATAGTTGGGTTTGCCTTACCAGCACTCTGTCTTTGCCTGCAATCACAGTGGCTGATCCTCGCAGAAGGTAAGGGACTGTGGTTAGTGCTGGCTAGCAGAAGTCTCCTTTAACTGTGATTTATAGAGTAATTGCCTGTCTGCAGCACATAGACACACTGTTGGACATGCCTTTGTTCCCCTTCAGTTCCTCCTGAATGCACTATATACTTACCAATATCCTCTCTCCCTGGGTTGCCCTTCTCAGAGACACATTCTTCCATTCCTTGGGAGTCAAAAGATCAAAGCCAATAGCTCTGATTTTTTGCATGGACTTATGCTGCACCTTTACTGGATTCTCTGCAATTTATTTACATCTCTCTTGTGTTCTCAATACCAGCGTGCACGATACCAGCTCTTCTTGGACAGTCTGCAGCAAATCTATAGGGAATCATGCCATAAACAGAGCATGTGCTGAGTGACCTTTCTATTGCTATATTCCCCTGATTCTCAAGAATCCATTGCAAAAGGAATTCTTGAGATGGAGCTTGGGATGGGAACAGAAAGATGAGGGAAAATAACTCTCTCATCTTCATTGACAGCCATTGGCAAGGAGGGACAGATCACAGATTCCTGCTAGTTATTGGGTGAGATGTGTAAGGGCTGCTTGATGTGTGCAGAGCTCAGAGCCTTGCTCTGGAGCACATAGCAGCTTTCACTGGTCATCCCACCCAAACTGGCCTCCCCTGGCAGAGGGATAATTACAGGCAGCTCGAGAGGAGGAGCCCTTTGACATGGCTGCCATCATTTCTGGGTGCAAACCACCCCGATGCTGTGCCATAGTGTTGTTCCACTTGGTCTCAACCTTTAAAAGAACCATCATTGGTACTCTCCATAACTGGTGGGATAACTGTTGCTGCAGCAGCAGGTTACATCTCTTTATGCTTGTAGAAAGTAAGGAATACTTCCTACCCTTTCTCTATAGTCTTTTGTGTCTGGCTGCTTTGCTTATTGCTTCTCACTTGACACGTTCTGGTCATTTTTATTTTATTTAGTGAAGGCAATTGTTTTCCAGCAAAGCCATAGCGAGCAGGGGATGACAGGGTTCAAGAGAGAACAGTTCAGAAAGAAATGCATCACTGCTACAGCATATCCAGATTCCTTTCACCAAAACTGAAAGCTTTCCACAGCCAGTAAAAGCCCACATGAATACCTGTGTGTTTTAGGGACATCTTAAAGCATGAGTTTGTAACTATGAGCTCTGTTTATTTAGGTCCTAGGGCAGCACTATTGTTCCCCAGAAGTCAGAGGTGTTACATGGCACTGATCTCCTGAGTGTGGAAATGCAGCAGGAACCCCTTTGGCATTATTACTCTGCTGGGAATAGCAATTATTCAGCAGACAGAGCCATGAATTTAGCCTGCTGCATCAGCTCCCAGCAAGGCAGAACCTCAGTGCAGTCACCAAACAGGGCTGGAAGTGGCCTTGCATGCTTACAGGTACCCTTTCTAACACAAAGGACATGTAGTAATGCAGTATGGGCTATTTTGCACTCATCCTGCTTTTCCCAACCAGAGAATCTTCATTTCTTACTTCCCAAGGGGTGATTCAACTTGAAGCCATGTCCTTCTGAGCAAAGAGAGACATAGATTTTCCTGCTTTAAAATACTAAGCTGTGCTCACAAGAGAAAGCATTCTCTGTTCCTTGAGCAGGATTGTAATTCTTCTGTGGAGCCTGAGGGCCATGATTAGGAAGCCAGGATTGCTCTGCTCTCAGGGATCCTGCCATTGTCTTTGATTGCATGGTATTAACAGTAAATTATACCCTTTTGGAGACCGCATGTAAAAATAAAATAAAAAAAAGAAGTGTCAGAAGACAGAGAAAATATTGATTCCAGAGGTAGCGGAAACTATGGCTTGGTTCAATTAGAGCCTGGAAAAATAAAAACAAATGAGCTTTTGTGAGGGTGAAATGGGGACTACGTAAAGTGGACAGTGTTCCTCCCCATGGACCTATGGCAATTCCAAGTGACCCCACTGCAGGCAATGAAATGGCACCAGTTTAAGTAAGAATCCATCTTTAAGTTATTGAGAAGGAGATACAGAGCATGGATAGCAGGATTATTCTTAAGGTGCTGATGGACCAGAAGCCTGATTAATTGAAAGCACAATATAGGAATGAAAATGGAAGAAGCTGAAGGGTAAGACTGCTGTTAAGACCTCTCAGCTTTCCGATGCCATTTCTACTGAGCAGTGTCACCAGTCTCCAGCTCATTCTCAAGAACCAGCTCTGTCATTCTGTGCTGATGACGATACCATTGCAGTCAGCCAGCCTACAGTTTGACTGGTGAACTGGAATGACAACTAAACTTTGTTTCGCTCCAGTCTCTGGAGGCCTCCATGCAAAAGCCTGGGAGGTGCAAAATGGTAGAATGGTAATCACTAAGACTCTTTAAGCTTGAAGATGCTGAAAGCTGAGTATAGGTAGCCTGGAGAGATAGCAGGCTTGCAGGAAAAAAACAAAACATAACAAAGCATAAAACAGATGGCTTTTCTTTCATGGATTCGTGGATTTTAAAGCCAGAAGTGTGTATTAGATAGCTGAGGCTGGCTCGTCACATGGCTTAGGCCAAAGAATTTCACCCAAAAATTCAAGCCCATAACTTCTGCCTGAGCTAAAGAGTATATCCTCAGAGCACACATGCTGTGGATGCAATTCAGACCCAACAATTCTATGAATCTATTTATCTTTACCAGTTAGGGGATGTATGCCTGGCTGTCCCAGCCATGCCTGTTAAGGAGGCTAAATGAAGGTCACTGGGCAAAGACTGAGAAGGAAAAGAGCTTAGCAAAGCTTTGAACAAATATCCAGAACAATGACTGCAATTTAATACTTATCGGTGGACTGTCACAACAGTCATTGATTACAACACCCATTCCCTTGGTTTATTCTATCATTCTTCTTGGAGCACGGTTATATTGGAAGCTCAGCACATGAACACAACAAAAGCCCCACCCTTGCTTAATTTTAATCTTCCTCTCCCAGACTTTACCGTTCATAAGAGTTCACCTCTCAGATTCTCAGAATTCGACCTCTCTGACCCAAACAACCATTTTCCCACTCTTGTAAGTTGCCTGGAAGCTTTTTTTCACTTAGACTGATGTAGTTCATCTCTGCAGGGATTACTCAAAATTATGATGTGACATTCTATGAGAGAGCATTCCTTTCTTCTGCGCAGCATCAGCTATCGCTTCAATCCAAGGCAGACTGGCAATTGCATCCTCTTGCCTTGTAAGAGGAACAAGAAAACCCATCTCATAAATATGTGGATGAGAGGCTGGTGGAAGTGCAGGAGTTCCAGGGTTTTTTTTTGCCACATAGCGATTTAATTGGCACCTGGAATTAAGTTTTATTGGGATGGATTCAGATGACATTGGATAGGAAGGAGAAATTGTACATACTGCTCCTATGACATCAGTAGGGCCAGCTGGTGATGTTAACTGATATACAGGAACAGCTGAAACATTGCTAACTGTCTATCACAGAGTGCTTTTTGCCATGGGTTTTGCTTATCGCACACAGTGTGCAGCAGTGCCTGGAGCAGCCCCGGCCTTTACACTGCACGGTACTATTGACATTGCGAGTGATTTATAACAAAGCCAAACATGACACAGAAATAGGGTGGGGAAATTTATTAAGGGATATAATAAACATATGTATAATAATAATAAATAAATAAATATTATTATATCATAAAATAAACTATATAAATAATACTCCTGCGGCATCACTAGGGCTGGCTGGTGATGTGCCGGGCCCGACGTGTTACCCGGGAGCGGCTCCGGCCCTGGGCTGGCCCTCGCCGCCTGGACCGGCTCGTGCGGCGTCTTCGGGGCTGGCTGCCGGTCTCTGCAGCCCGACGATGGAGAGGCGAGCGGCTTCGAGTCCGGGCCCACGCTGGATGTCTGGATGGGCTTCCGTCGGCTGTTCTGGAAGCCCTGGAGGACCCTGGTGCTGCCGGTGTGGTGTAGCTGCAGCTCTGAGCACCTGGGCTTGCTGTCTGCCTGCTCCCAAGGTGTCTCTGGGGCTGGCTCAGAGATTCTGGGGCCCAGTGCCACAATGGAGAGCGGCTTCTTGTCTGGGCCCGCAGTCCCTGCCTGCACCTGAGGTTGTATCCCAGTGCAGGGCAGCTCCTCGAGGACCGAGAGGTCCCCTGGCTGGCAGAGTCTGAGCTGCTGCTCTCAGCAATTGGGGCAGCATTATGGATTCTTCTACGGTGCCTTCTTGACTCATTAAAGGTGTTTTCATCCCTCTGTAGATGTGGCATGCCTCTCCTGCGGTCCGTCCTGCGCTGGATGGACAGGCCGCTGCTCTCAGGCACACAAGACTGGATAGCTGGCTCCGATGGTGCCTGTCTGGTGGTGATGGAGCTGCTGCTCTCTGTTGTCAAAGAGCTTTCGGTTGCCTGCAGTCCATGCTCGCTGGTGGTGTCGGAGCTGCTGCTCTCGGGTGTCAGGGAGCTCTGAGATGGCTGCAGTCCCTGCTGGCTGGTGGTGCCGAGGCCAGCAAGAGCTGAGCTGGTGCTGGAGGCTGTAAGGGAAGGCAGGAAGGTGAGCAGGATGGAATTCCAGCCATGGGGTGGAACTGGCTCCCGTTTATCCCGGGATGGAGGGATTTGAGCAGGGCCGCTCTGAGCAGCCGCTGCCAGGCCTGGCCTGGCCCCAGCCCAGCAGCACGCGGCTGTTTGCCTCTTACAGGTGCCCTCTCCAGCACAGGCGTTGCACTCCCATTCGGTTCTGCTATCAATCAGGTAGGAGCAACGGCGGTGTGTGCCTCGTGCAGCACAGTAGCTGCAGAGGAGCAGCTGCCAGGGCCTGTGGAAAGCAACAGGTTGTGGCCGTGAGGACAAAGTGCCGTGAGCCAGGGAGTGCCCGTCACAGCTCTGGTGCTCAGTCTGTGCTCCCCCAGCCCGTGGTGAGGCTGCGATGCCACGTAGAGCCCCAGAGGGCAGCTGAGGACACTCACCCCTCTCCTGACCGCAATCTGCCATAGGGGTAAAGGCAGTTTCTGGCATGGCACCGTCGATACCAAACTGCCAGCGCTTCATAGGCGTTGTTCTCCTCCCATTCTTCAACACTGCCAGAGAAGGGAGGGAATGTGATGAGCGCTCACTGACTCAGAACTAAAACTAACCCATGAAATCCATCCCCATCCACCTTATCCCTGCTTCCCAATGACACTGAGGCCCATGTTAACGGCTGCCAAGGGCCAGGCCTTGCGGGGCAGTCCTTGGGCAGGCACAGCTCATGTGCCCTCACATCTCAAGAGCTGGATGAAAGACACCAACCTGTCTGGGATATGGATCCCCACAGTCAGCAAGTCTCGAAGAAACATCATTATGTCTCTGCAGTGGGGGCAGTGGAAGTTGAGAATCCCAGAGCTCAAGGCCATTCTCTGCAGCAGAAACACAAGCAGTGTGGGTGTGAGCTGGGCCTGGTTCTGCTGAGCGCCTGCGGTACCCGCGGGGCGAGGGGAGGGCTCCTACCTGGATGCAGGCCCGGTGGAACCAGGCGTGCTGGCAGGCTGGGCATGACATGGTGCTGTACGACCTGCTGTCACCTACAGGCTCCATGCAGATGACACAGGTCGTGTCCGGCTCCGGTGCTGCCTGCACTGCCTGCTGTGGGCTGTGCTCCCTGCAGAAGGACCTGGGGGAAGATGGAAGGGATGGGCGAGGTGAGAAGGGCTGCCAGGAGGGCAGAGGAATGGGAAGGAGCCCCAGGCCTTGGCTCTGGCTCTGTCAGGCTGCTGGGAGGTGTCACAGCGCGTTCCTTGCTGCTTTGGCTGGTGCTGAAAGCAGGGTTGGAGGCCCACAGGACACACCTGGCAGCTCTTACCTAAACTCCCCCAAGTACTGGGTGACACACTGGCCCTCGTAGGCGCAGGGGAGATGGAAGCTCCTCTCACATCCCGGCTCTGCGCAGGTGATGCTGGCCCCCAAACTGCCACAGACGAAGCAGAACTGGAAAGAGCAGAGCAGCCCCCATCAGCTGCAGGCTCAGGGCCTACGCAGTGGGCCCCGCACCTCTGGGCAGGGCATAGGATGCGGGCAGGGCTGGGTGGCACTCTGCAGAGCTGCCTTGTGAACAGGGCTGGTCTGCAAGAGCAGGGATTTCTCCTGGAGCTGGGAGGAGGGGCTGGGATTGCTTTCTGGGGACCAGGCTGAGCTCTACTGGCACCAAGCTCCCTGTTCCGGTCCAGTGCTCACCGTCTGCTTTGCCTCCATCACTGTGCGTATCAGGTCTTCAAAGCAAAAACGTGCCTCATGATTATCTTGCGCGTTTTCACAAAGACCGCTGGCAAATCTCTGTACAGGAGGAAAGAGCACGGTCGAGTTAGGGCAGAAAGGAGGGAATCACTGATGGGAGGAAGGTGGCAGGAGACTCAAGGGAACTCACCGCACAAAATTCATGGTAATACAGTCTACGAATCCTCTTTCTGCGGCCAAGGATGTCCGAGTCTTCATCCTGTAGGCCACAGAGCACGCATGCTGGAGAGGAGAGAGTAACAGCAATGAGCGCCTTGCAGGGCCAGGTGCCCCCGGGGGCTGTCCCAGGGGCTGCTCTGTGCCGGCTGTGCCAGCTGAGGGGCAGGGCCGCAGGCCGTGGATGCAGGGATACTTGGCTCTCACCTGGCTCTCCCAAGCCGCGCGTCGACCTCAACCAAGTGCAGAGTGTCTGTCCCATCACTGCTGGGCTTCGTCCTCTGCGTGCCAACCTATGGAGAAGCGGGACGAGGCTGAGCCCCTTCCTCCCTGCTCACCTCACCGGTTCGCACTGAGCTCGGCCTGAGCCCCACAGCCTCAGCTCTGATCCACAGCCAATGTGTCACAATGGCCGTTCCGTGCCACCCTCTGTGATGCCATCACACCTCACGGGGCTGAGGTCATCCAAGAATTGCATCAGAATTGAACGGCCATTGTGACATGTGGGCTGTGGAGCAGAGCTGAGGCTGCAGGGCTCAGGCCGAGCTCAGTGCGAACCGGTGAGGTGAGCAGGGAGGAAGGGGCTCAGCCTCGTCCCGCTTCTCCATAGGTTTGCACGCAGAGGACGAAGCCCAGCAGTGATGGGACAGACACTCTGCACTTGGTTGCGGTTGACGCGCACACAGGAGGCTGCCGGCTCGGGAGAGCCAGGTGAGAGCCAAGTATCCCTGCATCCACAGCCTGCGGCCCTACCCCTCAGCTGGCACAGCCGGCACAGAGCAGCCCCTGGGACAGCCCCCGGGGGCACCTGGCCCTGCAAGGCGCTCACTGCTGTTACTCTCTCCTCTCCAGCATGCGTGCTCTGTGGCCTACAGGATGAAGACTCGGACATCCTTGGCCACAGAAAGAGGATTCGTAGACTGTATTACCATGAATTTTGTGCGGTGAGTTCCCTTGAGTCTCCTGCCACCTTCCTCCCATCAGTGATTCCCTCCTTTCTGCCCTAACTCGACCGTGCTCTTTCCTCCTGTACAGAGATTTGCCAGCGGTCTTTGTGAAAACGCGCAAGATAATCATGAGGCACGTTTTTGCTTTGAAGACCTGATACGCACAGTGTGGGAGGCAACACAGACGGTGAGCACTGGACCGGAACAGGGAGCTTGGTGCCAGTAGAGCTCAGCCTGGTCCCCAGAAAGCAATCCCAGCCCCTCCTCCCAGCTCCAGGAGAAATCCCTGCTCTTGCAGACCAGCCCTGTTCACAAGGCAGCTCTGCAGAGTGCCACCCAGCCCTGCCCGCATCCTAAGCCCTGCCCAGAGGTGCGGGGCCCACTGCGTAGGCCCTGAGCCTGCAGCTGATGGGGCTGCTCTGCTCTTTCCAGTTCTGCTTCGTCTGTGGCACTTTGGGGGCCAGCATCACCTGCGCAGAGCCGGGATGTGAGAGGAGCTTCCATCTCCCCTGCGCCCACGAGGGCCAATGTGTCACCCAGTACTTTGGAGTGTTCAGGTAAGGGCTGCCAGGTGTGTCCTGTGGGCCTCTAACCCTGCTGTCAGCACCAGCCAAAGCAGCAAGGAACGCGCTGTGACACCTCCCAGCAGCCTGACAGAGCCAGAGCCAAGGCCTGGGGCTCCTTCCCATTCCTCTGCCCTCCTGGCAGCCCTTCTCACCTCGCCCATCCCTTCCATCTTCCTCCAGGTCCTTCTGCAGGGTGCACCGCCCACAGCAGGCAGTGCAGGCAGCACCGGAGCCGGACACAACCTGTGTCATCTGCATGGAGCCTGTAGGTGACAGCAGGTCGTACAGCACCATGGTGTGCGCAGCCTGCCAGCACGCCTGGTTCCACCGGGCCTGCATCCAGGTAGGAGCCCTCCCCTCGCCCTGTGGGCACCGCAGGCGCTCAGCAGAACCAGGCCCGGCTCACACCCACACTGCTTGTGTTTCTGCTGCAGAGAATGGCCTTGAGCTCTGGGTATCTCAGCATCCAGTGCCCCCACTGCAGAGAGAGACAGACATTTCTTCGAGACTTGCTGACTGTGGGGATCCATATCCCAGACAGGTTGGTGTCTTTCATCCAGCTCTTGAGATGTGAGGGCACATGAGCTGTGCCTGCCCAAGGACTGCCCCGCAAGGCCTGGCCCTTGGCAGCCATTAACATGGGCCTCAGTGTCATTGGGAAGCTGGAAGCAGGGATAAGGTGGATGGGGATGGATTTCATGGGTTAGTTTTAGTTCTGGGTCAGTGAGCGCTCATCACATTCCCTCCCTTCTCTGGCAGATTTCCAGAATTCTACGACAACAACGTCTATGAAGCGCTGGCAGTTTGGTATCGACGGTGCCATGCCAGAAACTGCCTTTACCCCTATGGCAGATTGCGGTCAGGAGAGGGGTGAGTGTCCTCAGCTGCCCTCTGGGGCTCTATGTGGCATCGCAGCCTCACCACGGGCTGGGGGAGCACAGACTGAGCACCAGAGCTGTGCCGGGCACTCCCTGGCTCACGGCACTTTGTCCTCACGGCCACAACCTGTTGCTTTCCACAGGCCCTGGCAGCTGCTCCTCTGCAGCTACTGTGCTGCACGAGGCACACACCGCCGTTGCTCCTACCTGAGTAATAGCAGAACCGAATGGGATTGCAACGTCTGTGCTGGAGAGGGCACCTGTAAGAGGCAAACAGCCGCGTGCTGCTGGGCTGGGGCCAGGCCAGGCCTGGCAGCGGCTGCTCAGAGCGGCCCTGCTCAAATCCCTCCATCCCGGGATAAACGGGAGCCAGTTCCACCCCATGGCTGGAATTCCATCCTGCTCACCTTCCTGCCTTCCCTTACAGCCTCCAGCACCAGCTCAGCTCTTGCTGGCCTCGGCACCACCAGCCAGCAGGGACTGCAGCCATCTCAGAGCTCCCTGACACCCGAGAGCAGCAGCTCCGACACCACCAGCGAGCACGGACTGCAGGCAACCGAAAGCTCTTTGACAACAGAGAGCAGCAGCTCCATCACCACCAGACAGGCACCATCGGAGCCAGCTATCCAGTCTTGTGTGCCTGAGAGCAGCGGCCTGTCCATCCAGCGCAGGACGGACCACAGGAGAGGCATGCCACATCTACAGAGGGATGAAAACACCTTTAATGAGTCAAGAAGACACCGTAGAAGAATCCATAATGCTGCCCCAATTGCTGAGAGCAGCAGCTCAGACTCTGCCAGCCAGGGGACCTCTCGGTCCTCGAGGAGCTGCCCTGCACTGGGATACAACCTCAGGTGCAGGCAGGGACTGCGGGCCCAGACAAGAAGCCGCTCTCCATTGCGGCACTGGGCCCCAGAATCTCTGAGCCGGCCCCAGAGACACCTTGGGAGCAGGCAGACAGCAAGCCCAGGTGCTCAGAGCTGCAGCTACACCACACCGGCAGCACCAGGGTCCTCCAGGGCTTCCAGAACAGCCGACGGAAGCCCATCCAGACATCCAGCGCGGGCCCGGACTCGAAGCCGCTCGCCTCTCCATCGTCGGGCTGCAGAGACCGGCAGCCAGCCCCGAAGACGCCGCACGAGCCGGTCCAGGCGGCGAGGGCCAGCCCAGGGCCGGAGCCGCTCCCGGGTAACACGTCGGGCCCGGCACATCACCAGCCAGCCCTAGTGATGCCTCGGGAGTATTATTTATATAGTTTATTTTATGATATAATATTATTTATTTATTTATTATTATTATACATATGTTTATTATATCCCTTAATAAATTTCCCCACCCTATTTCTGTGTCATGTTTGGCTTTGTTATAAATCACTCACAGTGTCAATAGTACCGTGCAGTGTAAAGGCTGGGGCTGCTCCAGGCACTGCTGCACACTGTGTGCGATAAGCAAAACCCATGGCAAAAAGCACTCTGTGATAGACAGTTAGCAATGTTTCAGCTGTTCCTGTATATCAGTTAACATCACCAGCTGGCCCTACTGATGTCATAGGAGCAGCCGTGAACGATCTCCCCTTCCTGTCCAATGTCATCTGAATCCATCCCTGTGGTCCTTGTTCCAGTGATGTTCTTTCCTCTTCCTGAGTCTCTGGAAATCATCTGCATGGAAAGCAGACTGGAGCTTCCTATTGTACTTCATCCGAGTACTCCTTGAAAAGCAGGAGTGTACCTGTAGAGCAGA
Organism: Coturnix japonica; assembly: GCF_054131305.1. NCBI lineage: Eukaryota > Metazoa > Chordata > Aves > Galliformes > Phasianidae > Coturnix > Coturnix japonica. The sequence goes on along the minus strand of NW_028188943.1, from coordinate 1,214,631 downwards.
GGGAGCAAGGCTTTGAGATTATCTGGTCCTGCTCTGATCTGGAGGACAAACGAAACTGTTATCTCCCTCCTGGTCGTAGGAATAGAAAATGTGTTTTGTGTGACTGTTTATTCAAATGTACTTGTTATCATCAGTTATCTGCTGTATGATTCTGTTAATAGATATTCTCACATAAAAATTAGGGTAAAACGGTTGGGAAAGAAGGGTAGGAATTGCAGCAGGTGGTGAGAAGGAAGGAAGCACAAACGATCTGAGCATGATACATCCTTATGAAGCCTGACTTTTATTTTCTGTGTTTAGAAAAAACAGTTCTCACTTGATGGCTTTTGTTCAATCAGTGAGAAAATGAGCTATAAAAGCAGAGATAGGGAGGAGTTAACCAGCTTCCAATTTAGTGTGTTACAATTTGCTTCAGTAATAATAATAATAATAATAAAAAAAAAGAACAATCCTGGGAAACATAATTTTATAAACGAAGACTACTAAATCAATAAGTACTATATGACTAATCATTTGCTGTTTTCTTGGTGGAGGAAGGTAGAGCTGTGATCAGAAACCAAAAGCGATGCCCCCGGCTTCTCTGCAGTCCTGATAAATTCTGCTTTACTGTAATCCACGAGAAAGGAGATTTCCATAAAGAGTGTAAACTAATGCTGGTAAATGGCATTAGGGTCTCTGCCCGCTATTATTGATTCATTCTGTGGAAAGATCATGAAATCCATTTGATGTTAGATGAGTTAATTCTTAAAAAAAGCTGCATTTTTGGGCAACAAAGTGTTTCAGGCTGAGATGCAGAGGTCGGGGGTGACTTCATCACTGACACAGTCCCCAGCTGTGGTGGGACTTCATGTAACAGCTACTTAAGCATGGGTTTGACTTGAGGTTCATAGACAGTCCTGTGGGCTTCAGTAAGAAAGGCAGGTCCTTCCGTGCTGCTGCTGTGGGGCTCACGTTGGAACAGTTAGGGACAGACAGAAATAACACATAAAGCCTTTCCTTTGTAAGCACTTGAGCATCTTACCTGGTTTGGGGAGCAGCCTTAGAGCCTGCTGCACAGATACTGAGGAGGAGGCAGGGGCTGTGTCTTCTCCTAGGGAGCAGAACCTGTTGTTCTCTCTCCTGCATAGCTGTGGCCAACACGATAGCTTTGTCAGCTCTCATATGCTGCAGTTCACAAACCCCTCTGCTTCACCAGAGCAGTTTTTCAAAGGTTCATAGTGTAAAACACATCACTCAAAAGATGCATATTCACCTCTTTGAAGAGTTTTGTTCTTCACATGGCCCTATTAGCAATACACTTCCCCATATGACAGCAGGCTGAGCAGAGCTTACCATACGAGTGATGCTATCTAAGCACATCCAAACCCACGATTGCTTCTGAGCAGAGATGAAGAAATGGACATCAACAAAAGCAATTCTGGTTTGCCAGGAAGACCCGGTGTGTGATTTTTACCACATACCACACAGCAGGCAGGAGAAAACAAACTCCAGATTAGCTGAATTCCTTCTGCGACCGAACCTGTGTTTTTGAAAGAGCCTGCTTCAGTACACAAGTGTTTGTGGGAGATTAGTCCCTATTAACTAATAACCTTTGATTATGTTTATTCCCACAGCTTGTTTGCTCAGGTGTTTGTCACACTGAAGCAGAAATATGCTTTGGTGACACAGCTTGTTCATGGCATTTTTGTGATTTCTTGGCACCTGAATGATGGATTACTATTTTCTGAGCGAATCCCTTCTCTGAAAGGCCTTCCATGCAAGGAAGGGCTCTGGGGTAATTAGAAAAACAATAACCTTGGCATACCCTCCTGATTTGTTTTTAATGAAATTAGGTGTGCAGAGGGTAGATGCTTCGTCCAGAGTCAAATAGTGAATAAGTGGCAGAACTGACATTCCTTGTTCCTGCTCCATGCCTCCAACAAGCAGTCCAGTCGGCTTCCCCTGCCTTCCAGGCTGTTGGGTGGTTAAAGGCTATCTGTCTGCTTGCTTTTTCATACAGAATTATAACAAAAAAAAGCCAACGTCATGTATGGGGAAGCCTTGCACTGACACAGACTGGATCAGATTAATTAACAGAATGCACACTGCGTCCTCAGCCAGTGCTCAGCAGCTCAGTTGTAGTAAACTGATGTTACCTTTAGAACAACCCTGTGAAGCATCATCTCCATAGGGATAAGGAAATATAAACAGAGTGAATGAAGTTATTTGTCCAAATCCACAGAGGCAATCTAGGACAGAGCTTTGGTCTCCTCTCTGTTAGACTGCACTGCACATCTCTGCCTGGGTGCTGAAAAAAAAGGGAGCTCCTGGACAAATGAGTGAGGAGCTTCCAGGACCTCAGCCTTGAATTTGGAAGATTCACATTTCTAAAGCTGTTGTCACTCTGGCAGCAATCCTTTGGAAAGGTAACATTACCTCTTGACAACTCGACGTGGGTGCAGTGCCTCTGCAAAACTGTGCTGTCCATGTAAGTGTGCACCAGGATATGTGAAGGAAGGCAGGTAATGTGGTAACAGAAATGCTGCACCAGCACACCTATGTCTCTAGAGAAAGGGCTTTTCTGGAGAAGATGGCACTAGATGCCCTTGTAAAAGGACAAGAAGTTCTGTGCAATGAGATGCACAGCCATTGCATTGCCTTGGCCTTAGCTGCAGGGGTTTGCCTTTAAAAAGGGGCTGAGGGGAATTCTGAACCTCTTGAAAGACAGCGCTAGGTCTTCATTCCCACTCTTCATTTCTAAACCCCTACACCTCTTATTTTTTTATTTCCTGGGCTATAACTATAAGCTGCCCGAATTGCTGGTTTTCAATCTGCTTCCCACTGGTCCCGTCGCCAAATCTGATAGACTAAATACCCTTTTCTCTGTAGAGCTGGTGCTGGGTTGAAAGTGGTGAAGGCTGAAGTCCTGCCTCGGTGTTTTGAGGTGGTGTTCCTCAGGTGACAGCGCTGCAAGCTTTCCAAACCATATTGCCACGGAAGTCACATTTGGGATCTGCTCCTTGTGGCATTTTTATGGTGACACTCTCCAGCCAGTTCATCATCTGAAGGGAGAGAAACTGGACTCTCTTGTCTAAGAGCTGGAACTGAAGACCAGATAATGTACTGACAGGCTCACGTCCCTGTACAGGACCTGACTTTGCTGTCTTTCACAGAACATTTAAGGTAAGTTTAATGGACAGATTTCTCTATTAGTAGCTGGACTGGTACTGCCAGTTCTTTGAATCATAAACCAGGTGCAGTAATTACTGTCACGCTGCTCTGTGTTGATTTTCTACCAAAGAGTATAAGACTCTTCTTGCCATTCCTACTTCCATCCCATCCATCTCTGATCAGATCAACGTGGCTGACTTTGCTTCTTTTCTGGGGTAAAAGCACATATCTTTGTAGATAGCTCAGATGCCATCTGTCAGAGGTAAACGAGGATGCCCACCTTTACATTTGCGAATGAAATAGTGTTCAGGATGTTGGAGAGATGTGTGATGTTAGGGGGTAATGAAGTGAGGAGACTGCTACTGTGCCTCCATATATTAAGGTAATCGTGGCTGAAACAGGGGGGAGCAAAGCAGATCTAGGCTGAACAAATAAGTTCTCATATGTCAGCATCATGAGATGCAGCAGCTCCTATGCATCTCCACATGTCTGCCTGTTACAGGAACATGAAAATGTGTGCATGGCCACATAAACAAGCACAAACACTGTGACACAGCAAAAAGTGCCTGCAAGAAGAGAGAGCTAAAAAAGACTGATGGAATGATAGCAGCATCCAAACTTCCTGCCAGGGTGTGCTGTGGGTGGCAGGATAAATCTATTTCTTCCCCTCTAGGAACAGCTGCCTGCTGGAGAGAACCAGGCAGTGTACTAGCTTAGCATTGCAGTTTATTAGAAGAGTTTCTTAATAAACGGGTCAGAGCGATAGAAGAGCCATTCCAGTGCTGAAAGCTGAGGAGCTGCTGTTCCTTGTTCATGGAGACTTGGTGGAAGAGGAAGCAGCTAAGAGACAGACTTTAGCCATGGGAGGGAAAAGGATAGGAAGCTGCATTCCAGTTGGTCCACAAGGAACATTTGTTGCTTGCAGCTTAAGGGATTTATTCCTTACTTAATGTGTTACAGCCTCAGGGAAGGTGGGAAGGATCACTCTGCTGCTTATCTGCCAGTGTATCTCTAAACTGGTGCTTGTTAGTATGGAGAAGCTGATAGCATCCCTCTGGTACACTCAGACTAGAGCTAGCAGTTGCTTGGAGTCTGTTCTCAGCCAAACCTTGTCTCCTCAGTGCTCACTGTTGCTCGGAGTCCTGTATTTTCTGCCTTAAAAACTTTGGGCTACCTTGGCCATAATGAAGATGTCCTCGCTTGGGCTGAAGTCTGTTACCTCTCTGAGCAGCAGGTCTCTCTTGAAGGCCTTGACATGCTGCCTAATGTCTGGCTACACATAATGATCTACAGCATGATGAAACAAACGTCTGACTGCAAAAAAGGTGGGTGTTTGCTTTACTCGTAGAAGTCCCCACCCGTCTGGGGAAAGTCTAATGACATCAAAAGGGTTGGAGGACTGAATCACTGTCAGAGGCCTCCCTGTGCTCCAGTCCTACAAGGCAGCTCAGCAGAGCCCAGAGTTAGGAAAGAACCTCATAAGGGTTAAAAACATCCATCAGTGAGCACTGGCCCATGGCTGAGGCCAAGTCAGGCTCCAACAGTTGCTCTCACAGTCATCTTATTGCAGTGGAGTGGGTCAGGCATATCTCAGGCAAAGGTCTCCCACCCCAAAAGGCATATGCGAAAAGAGAAACCCTATGCAAAACATTGGTGCATCCAGCTTTCCTCAGTTTCCTGGTTCTTAGGAGTGTTTCTGGATCATTTCAATTCTTAAAAATTAAAATACTAAAGTAATACCAAAACAGTCATCAAGCATTCCCTGCACGAGAATATCTTTTAGTAAATAAAACACTTGGTAACTTTAGGTATCCCTTTTTATTTACTGCATATGTGGTTTCCAGCAAATAAAAGTTCAGATGTGTTTTCAAGACAAAAAAGAGGTAGAAAAATATCGACAAAAATGTCATGGGCTCCTGACGAAGAAGAAATGGGTCTATTTCAGACCCTGTGAAAATGGAAGGAGACTTGAAATGTCATTCAAGATGGGTTTATGTGCCCAAAAGCTTTCCTCAGTTTTTTCTTTCCCTCCAGCTATAATGATCGGTCTTTTAAAAGATATTAGCCTTATTGACATCCTTAGATGATCACAGCACAACCACCTTGCTGCCACAATCTCTAAATTCCAGCCTTCCTCCCCCTGCTCTCCCTCCTCCTCTGTGCACTGTGCCTGAGGATGCTCAGTCCTGACTCTGACCTCTGTTTGGGTAAATGCTGTCCCTGGTGTAGGGCAAGTCGCTGTGGTGCTGCTCTCAGAATGCCCTGTGCAGGCAGACTTGGTGGCTTCCTTACGCTGTGCTAACATTTCTGGTGATCCTCATAGTAAAACTTGGCAGATAACAGGGTTTTATACAAAGAGATGCACATTTCTGTGTAATTTTCTCCCTTTTGTTACTAATCATATCACTGCAAAACATAGTTTACAGCATTATAAATAGGATCTGTTGCTGGAGGGGATTGTACAGCTTCTGTCAACTTTTCAGCGCCCAAATGTGAAACAGAAGCAATTAAATTCCGAGGGGAAAAAAGTTACAGCGTGGAACACATCAGAAATCAGGTCATGAACTCACACAGATGGGAAAGCCAGGAAGCAGAGGGAAAGCAGGATTTTGATTGACTCACCGTCAACAGTAAATGAGCCACTGGCGGTTTACTGTCAATTTTTTGCCTTTTAATCTTCAAGTTCCAGAGGTGATGGCACCCTCCTCAACCCACTGCTTGGGGGAGGGGAAGGAGAGGGAAGTGGGGCAGGAAAAGCCATGGCCAGAGTTCAGGTGAGAGCAGGGTCAGCATCACAGAGGGAGGAAGGCAGGTTTTTTTGTTCTCTAAATCTAATAAGCAGAGCTAAAATTAAACGATATCCAGGCGATACATTCATGAGCATTAAAAATATGCCACCCGAAAGGCATCCTGAGGTCTCCGCAGATTAAATAATAATAGCTTTGTGTTAGTAACTAGAGGTATTGGCCAGCTCCAAACCCCACAGTGGGAACTGCCATACAAACATAACTGAGTGCAATGCTTGCTCTGGGGAGGCAGGAAGGAGCAGACACCTCCCAGCTGAAGGCAAGAGCTTCTGTTTGCTCTTATAAAGCATCTGCTGAATTGCTTGTGAGGAAGGGGATGCAGTGCTCAAATCACTCCTCTCCTGTGTCAGCCCAGTGTCCTCCAGTGCAAAACCAGCTGCAAGCTGGCAGCGCACAGCAGGGCACTGCACAGGAGCTGCTTGCTAAGGCTGTGCCCAAAGGCTGTCCCAGACTCAATGGGATTTTGCAAACCATGTGTGTTTTTAGCATGTAGCAACTCAGTATAGACCTCCTTTTCGAGCAGCAGTGCAGAGCTTCTGAGAATGAAGCAATCAGTTATAAAAGTAAACTTGCAGCTAAGCTTCAAGGGGGAGTTCTGCACGCCAGCAAATTTTTGCTGTTTATTCATTCTAGACATACTTACAGACTAATTCTCCTCTTACTCTGATTTTATATCAATTACTCACCATTGATTGAGTGGAGTTAATTTAAATTTACAGCAGTGCAAGTGAGGAAAAGCTGCTCATAATCAGCAGCAAGTTCATTTTGCCACCTTTACTCACCATGAATAGTACCTCACTCATTGAATAATCCTATAAATTCCTCTCGGGGTTTCTTGCAGAATAAGATATGTGATCTGAGTAAGGATGGCAAACACTTTTCATACTTTTCAAATCAATTACTCCAGCAGACTGGACTTGGTGATACAGCACCAGATTCTATGTGTACACCCAAGATTTATAGAGAAAAACGACCTGGTAATACTGTGTGTCCTGTAAAAAAGGAGCAAGGCCATGCCACGATTTAAACCCTTGAGTCAGAGCTGACACAAAGAATTCAAACTTAATCTGAGAGCCTCAGATGTTCAGCTATGCATTCTTCATAATATTCTTATGTGCAGATTTTAATGGCATTTCCTGCCTACTGCATGGCTTGGAGTTTGGGAGAGGTGTGATGTAAGAAAGGAGAAAAAACATTATCACAGCACTATTTGGGCAGACACCATTGGAACACTCTTTTCCATGAGAGACCATCCATTCACATTGTGTATTTGCATGTGCTTCGGAAGTGATTACTTGATTTCCTCTTACTGTTAGAAAAAGAAAATGAAATGGTATTAGAGCAGGGTAATACTTGCTAAATTTTTAACTGAGAAACCACATTCACAATGGCAGCCCTTATGCAGCCTATGCTTGTTGCAAAGCTATGCTGAGATGGTAATAGCAGGGCAGCAAAGTCTTTGGATACAGCAAATGAGAACAAACCCAAATGCAGCAGCCACAGATGGAGAAGTGAAAGACAAGAATTGCCTACCTCTGTAGAGCCTCAGGTAGGCAGGGACTGCCAGCAAGAGATGCCCTCAGCTCCACTGCCAACCCTTAAATGAGGTCTGGGAAGGGGTGAATCCTGCCTCCACCCCTTCCAGTTATTCAGCTGCACTGCTTGCACCTGAGCTCTCCTGGGTTGGCCCTGCCTTCCCACCTGCTCCATCACTGTTTCAGGCCATGACTGAGCATTTCCACAAGGGATTTCCCTGAATGAGACCAGCTTCATTAAGGGCTGATGAACTCAGAATTCCTCAGTAGTGGATCAGTTTTACATTTCCTATGTTAAATCAAAGCTTAGAAACTTAAGAATTAAGTTATATGTTTTTGTTTTTACCAGAACAATTTTGTTATCACTCAGGAGACATAGAGAAATGTATAAAATAATTAACCACACTTATTAATCATTTGAGAATGATTTATCTTGAAGACAAACACTCAGTAAGCAGAAATTATATTAAATTCTTAATCAAACAAAATAGAAGCTTAGAACAAAAGCCCTTTTATAGGGTTATCTGATGTGATCTACAGTAGGAGATAGGATCTGTGCCTCTGCAGAGGATTGTGTATTCTTTCTGTTGAGCCAGCCATTTTGCCAGGGGATAGGCCTAAAACTGTATGTTTTTCTTGCTTTGCCAATCCAAAGGAACAGGAAAGGATGCAGAGATCAGGAAGCAGCAGAGCTCATGTCAAGAACAAGCTCAAGAGGCATGGATTGATTTCCTTCAGTTTAAGTCCTCGGCCCTACAGCAGGATCTGTTATCACTGTGATACAGGGTGGATATGTGTCCATGCACTCAGGTACGTTGCCAATTCTACTATCATGATTCAGACCCTGTTGTTACTGAGGAGGTGGAGAGGGAATCTCCCCCAGTGTAGGTGGAAGGGCGGCAGCTGGACGTGGTGCAGACACAGCCCTGGTGATGGCTGAGACCAGAGGTCAGGATTGCACAGCCTGTGCCTGGCTCTGCACGTTGCGTGACAAATGGAAATTGCTTGTCTCTACCTGACTGCATGTGTTTCCACTTGATGGGTTTTGTATTTACGTGTCTACATTGGAGGAATGTGCAAGTATGGAAGCGCAGAAATTTTCAGGACCTGTAAGCAACCTGGCTTCTTTGATTTCTTCATTTCTTCTTTTAAAAATAGTTCTGTGATTCTTTTCTAACAGGAAAAAAAAAAAAAAAAAAGCATTCTTTCAGCAAAATGAATAAGAGACACAAAGATGTTTTGATATCTGAGATGACTCCATATCAGTGAAGCCATCTCATGAGTCTCATGGTGATACTGCTGGCCACACACACTTGGCAATGAGCAGCTGAGCCAACCTTAGTTCTATATCAAGCCCAGGGAATGGTAGGGCAATTTTAGTGTGTGCAGGGCAAAGCAGGTGTTCTGTGGCATGGACAAGGCAGCAGATGTGACCAATAGGTGCATCCATAGATGTTTGTGTGGTTTGTGGTGGGCAAATCAGGAAAATGCAAATAGGAACTTGTTTACATTTGCTATTGATCTGTTAGATTATTTATTTGACCTTCTGCTTCAATTCATTGCCACTTACAGTCCTGCCTACTTAGACTGTAAACCTTTCAGGAAAAGGATTATTCCTAGCCTGGAGGCTTCTTGATATTGCGTGAATCCCCAGGTGATTCTGTGATAATAATAACAGTCAAGAAGACAGGAAAAAAAAGGTTTTAAGTGCACTGTGGTAAATGCTTGCAAGGGAAGATTCATGGAAACACCAGAAGAAATGGGGTAACCTTGATATGGATACGTCTAAACTAGTAACTAAAAGAGTTGGAGAGAAAGACTGGGGAAGGACCATATAACCAACAGGCAGACAACTGAACTATATTTAAGATGGTCGTTTTTAAAAGGAAGCTTATGGAAGGGAATTTTGCTCTAGTTACAGGCAAAACAGTGGGAACTAGACTCAAAGGGCCAAATAACTCCCATCTCTGGTCTGGTGTCCAGCATACACAGGGAAAGGACACAAAGTCAGCAGCCTGTGTGATAAGAGCATCCCAAGTTCTTGCATCCCCAGGTCTTGCCATTGCTTTCCCCAGAGATGCTCAGAGCCGCTCTGAATTCCCTGCTGAGACCCTGACCTCTTGTCCTGCAGATTACACAGCTGGTTGGCTAAAACCTCTCTGGCACAGACAGCGTTCCCAAGGAATACACATGGATCTCTGCTCAGGAGCAGAGGGAGGCAGAGAGGTACAGAGAGCCCTTGGAGGCTTTCATCTGCCTTGTCAGCGAGTCTGGCTATTTCTCCCTGGCTGCAGAAGCCAGCTATGATTTAAAGTGAGTTATCAGCTTGCCTCTAATCATATTTCAGTAGTTTGCTACTGTTAATAGCTTCCAATATAGCTGATATCCAGAGGAATTCTGGACCCAGTCCTGACTGTGATACTGCTCAGGGTAACAACTCCATGCAGACAATTGCTGTTATACAGACATTTCCAAAACTGCAAGGGAAGCTCCATAACTCAGCAAACACCAAATGCAAAGTTAGCAAACACAAACCTGAGTCTTCTCTTGGGTATCCAGTGCCATCTTTAAACCCAACCTTTACAAAGCAGCAATGTTTGAGGTGGTGCACAGAATAGGTGGAGCTTTATGAACAAACAGCTAGTCAGTATTTTATTTCCTTCTCATTGTTTGGCATATGGCTGCAGGCTTTGCTTGCTGGACACAATTCAAACCATACTCTGGAGAGAAGATCATTAATTTTGTCAGAGTGGGTTTTTTGGGGGGGTCATAGCAGCAAGCTGCCAACTAACTTAGTTGCACAGCATCTCAGGTTGGTGCGGGCAGATGATGGGTTTGGGTTTCTGTTTGGGAGGCAGGGATGTTACAGTAGGGAATTTCCTAGTTTTGTGCTGCTCAATTTAAATCCCCTATGTCTAATTTTTAGGTCCGACTTAGCGTTATGAAGCATCTCTCATTTTAACCATTTATTTTATCCATTAGTTTTGGTTGGAGTCAGGGACCGAGAACACAGGGCCAACCCAATGGGTGGGTGATCTCTCCTGGTGCTTGGTTTAATCATTTTGCTTAGTACTGGGAAAATCCATCCCTCTAGACATTCAGGTATGGATTGAAGACATGAAATTAGACATTCAGCAACATCAGCCTTGAGACCTTCCTCTTCTTTCTTTGCAGTTCCTGGTATTTGCTGTACCTCTTCATCCCTGCAATAGACAAGTAGAGATCCTATGGAAAACATCCACTCTCAGTCAAACATCTTGCTCTTCTGAAGCATAGGTCTGCCATGTGCAATGTGTGAATCAGGCTTCTGCCTGCAAATAGTATGTGATAGAACAGGAAGGGACCAGATTGCTAGAAATATGTGCAAAGGAGCTGGATTTGCTAGGTCTTCATGTTACATTTGCACCTGCTATTTCCTGCCTTCTAAATACATGACATTTCAGTATCAGCAATTTCTTCAGGGCTTTGCTTCTCTTATGTATGCTTGTGCACGTATATGTGCATAAATTCATTGGGGGTTTTTTTTGTTGGTTTTTTTTTGTTTTTTTTGTTTTTTTGTGGTTTTTTGTTTGTTTGTTTGTTTGTTTTTGTAAAAGCAAACTGAAACTTCAGAAATTCCATTGTGTGAGTTGAGCTTCATTCCTAGGTGATTCATTGGTTACATGGGAACATTTATCCAGACTGTATAGACTTCTACCATCCGGGCTGTGGGAGTACCTGATAGCAGGAGTGCGTGGTTATCTTCCTTGTAGGTCAGCTGAAGGTCCACGCTGAAGGACAAGGCACTTGCAGGCACGTAAGCTGAAGAACAGAATGCAGAGTCCACGGAAACTTGCCGCCCATCAACGATAAGAAAGAAGAATGGACTCCTGTTGTAGAAGATGGGAGAGTGAAACAGATGCCTCGGCTCAACAAAACACCAGTACGAGCTGGTTTGGACTACCCCCCACTAAAAGGTTGGAAGTTCACAGCGGGGTAGACTACTAGCCTTCATCCAATGACCACCGGAGACCCCCACCCCATTTTTAGGACGCATGTTCAAGAGAGTCGGACAATATGTTAATAATTTCTCAGAATTCCAGGCCATTTCTGTGAAACGTAATGAATATGTAAATGTTCTGTCTGTAAATATGTACCTAGAGCTTTTCTTGGAGTGCGAGTCCTCTTGGAGGAGGAGATATCCCCCTCGCATCTGGCGCCATGACGAGCATAGCTGCTTTATAAGCTTACGTGGGTTATAGAGTTTGATTCCGCATGTCTATTCACTATGTCCCTTCACTATTAAGAGGACAAAGAACTTCTGGCACAGAAAGATGCCCACCTGCAAGGCCCAAATGTCATGCTTCTTCCTTCCTCGCTCTGCTTGGTAAAACTCAGCGTGGGGCTCATTTGGAAGGAAGGTTTGGTGTTTGGATTTCTCGGGCAGTCGTCACCTAAAGCCTGGAATGCCTGCGTCAACTGTGGCAGTGCAACTCCCGCACCCCACATTCTCCCCCTTCTCTCAGGCCTCTCGGTGCACCTCTTCTCCTCAGACAAGAAGTGGAGGCTCTCCCCTTCCCTCGTCCCTGCTCGCTTCTGGGTAGCACGGGGCGATGGATCGGAACATCAGGGGATGCCCCCGTTGCATCCGACTCCTGGC